>NC_058418.1:5410627-5462481 GCF_002201575.2 Neomonachus schauinslandi
CCCCTCCTCCCTCAGACCCAGGAGTCCAGGCCCCCAGCCCCTCCTCCCTCAGACCCAGGAGTCCAGGCCCCCAGCCCCTCCTCCCTCAGACCCAGGGGTCCAGCCCCCAGCCGTTCCTCCCTCAGTGACCTTCTTTTCTGACTCTGCTGCATCACTCTGGCTAGGAAACTGTTCTTCTCAGGCCTCAGGCTCCCTCTCTGAAAAAGGAGACACTTCTCTTGCTTTCCTGGGAGAGTTTAGAACTCCCAGAAAAAGAAGTCTCCTTCTTCTTCCTCTCCCTCTTTTTGGCTCTTTCTGTTTCTGTTTCCTTCAGGAACATGGACAGGAGCAAAGGAGGAAGCTGGGACGAGGCGTCCCCAGCTGCAGGGACAGGGTTAAGGAAGAACAGGGCCCCCGGAGGCCCCACAACTTCCTCCTGGAGGCCAAAGGTGGACATGCAGTCACTGCTGCCTCCCTCTCTCCCTCCCTCCCAGAATTTCTGCCGAATCTTGGAGGCCTGGGTGTTTCCCAGAATGCAGGCGTGTGGGAGGAAAGGCCCTGTGGGCTGCCACTGTCCAGGGCTCTGCTCAGCGCTGGGACCCAAGCCCTCTGAGTTCCTGGAAGTCCACAGGCAATCTGCTTCCAGATTTGGATCTTTGCTGACCCTGGGGCACCTTGCCTAGGGTCCCACCTCCCTGGGAGCCCCTAATCCCATGCCTCTCAGGACTGACCACTCAGGGATGGCTCCCCCAGCAACTGGGTAGGGCTGTGGGGAGGGGGTCCCAGCACTGGGCTCTCTCCTGCCCACTTCACCTTCCTCCTTGTCCCTCTCCCCTCCCTCCTCCTCCTCTACCCTCCTTCCTCTTCTCTCCTTTTCCTCCTCTTCTTTGTCTTTCCTCTTAGGAAGACAGAACGGGCGGTGGTAGTTCTGTCTTCCATCGGGATCACATTCATCCGACACATGTTTGTTGAACACCTACTGTGTACAAGGCGCGGGTCCAGATCCCAACGGAACAGAGTCATGACCAAAACAGGCAAAGACCACTGCCTGTATGGAGCTTGTGTTCTAACGAGGGAGATGCACTTTATACAAGAAAGGCAATAAACGGGCAACTTACACTTTATGTAGGAAGGTGAAAAATGCTGTGACAAACAGGAAAGAGCAGAGGGAGGTAAAGGGGAACAGGAGTGGTGGGGGGCAGGTTTCCAGATGAGGGTAGCCAGGTAAGCCAGCCTCCCTCTTCCCTTCTCCCTCCCTCACTTCCTTCTTTCATTCCTCCTCTCCTCCATCCTTCCACCCTTCTCTGTTTCTCTCCCTCCCTCATCCCTCCATCCTCTGTGTCTCCCTATCTACACTCTCCCAAAGCACTTCCTTCCCACCCAGACACATTTGCCTGGACTCAGGTATTTAACAAAACACCACAACTTCCTCACCTTACTTCCCCAGGGCCCTTGCTTTCCCTCCTTCCCCAGGAGACAAGTCATCATTGAGAAGGGTACCTGACCGAAATGAGGCAAATGTAGTCAGAAGGAGCTCAGACGAAAGGCTCAGTGAGCTGCCTCTCCGTCTCCTTGCTCCTCAGGGTCCTCAGGGAGCTCTGCTCAACCTCGCTCTGCGCTCCCCCTCTCCTCCAGCCCCACAGCTACTGCCTGCATCCCAGCTCAGACTTGTTCATAAGAGACCCTGATATAACCCCGCCACTCAGCCACCCCTGCCATAAGTCCCCAGTCTCTCCATCCAGTTTGTCCCTCACAGGCACCCAGAGCCGCCCATAACTCTCCAGCACCCCCAGGACCAAATCCCAGCCCCTGATTCTGCCAATCAAAACCTGCATGTGGTGAACCCAGCTATGCATCCCACCCCCACCCAGTGCTTTGCCCTTTATGCTTCTACACATCAACCCACCTGTACTTTGCTGACCGGCCAGGACATTTCTTGCCTTGAGTGCCCTTCCTACTCCACTTTCTAACCACTAGTCCCACCCCCACCCTTACCTTGGCTAACTCTGCTCCTCCTGGACTCACCTCCTCCAGGAAGCCCACCCTGATTCTTCAGCCGGGTTGGGACATCCTCGCACTCGTCTTTGATCCTCTGTTTACACAGCTATCTCCTTCACAAGATTGGCATCTCCACAAGGGCAGGGCCCGGGTCTGAGTCATCTCTGTGTGCCTGGCATCACCCAGCTGAGAGCCTGACCCACTGGTGGTGCAGGAGATGTTCCTACAGGGAACAAATGTTCTTTTCCCCTGCCTTTTCTCCATTTCTGCCTTATTTTCTCCCCACTCTTCACCCCTGTCCTGGTTTTCTGTAAACCAAAGCCCAAGGTTTTCTGATGATGATGGAAATCTTGGGAGGGCCACTGTGTACCCAGGGCAGGGAACAGAGATCAGCCTCCACTGGAGTGGAGGGTTCTGGGAGAGATGGGTGTTAGTGAGGGGAGCAAGAGGTGATCCTGCCACTACCTCTTGCCTCCTGTGGGAGTGCCTGGTTTCATCTGTCCTTGTCTTGGCTACTGCCAGCCTTGGTCATCTCTCCCTGCAAGGAATTTTGGGAGACTGGACATGTGAATCTGAGGGAGGAGGGGGCTGGGAGCTTGGACTTTTGGGAAGGAGGAGGGGGCTGGGGGCCGGGATCCCTGGGTTGAGGGAGGAGGGGCTGGGGGCCTGGACTCCTCAGTCTGAGGGAGGAGGGGGGTGGGGGCCTGGACTCCTGGGTCTGAAGGAAGAGGGAGCTGGGGTCAGGACTCCTGCATCCTGGAAGTGGAAACCATTGGGGTTTAAAGTCCTGGTCCCTCCTTCATCCACACTCTGGTTTTAGAAACATCTGGTTTTATACAGCTGCTCCACCCGAGCAGGGTGCAATGGGGGCTGGGCAGCCAAATGCCCGGCTTCTGAGTGGAGCCTGGACTGCCCCCACCCCCACCCTGGGGTAGAGGAATCTCCCTCCCCTCCTGCTCTGGGCTCAGCTCCCACCGGGGGATCCATCATCCTGACACAGCCAGACACCAGGCAGCAGGCTCCTGGCAACAGTGTCAGGATGCGGCCCTGCCCTGGTGAAGTGGGCGGGGTGCCTCTCACTTGGGCCCTGAACTGGCCTTTTCCCCGACAGCCAGACTCAGGCAAGGCCCAACCTAGTGATGGCCCCTCACACCCTGCCTTCCCCGGGGAAACTCAGGGAGTGAGGACTTGGTGTCCTGCAGGGGAAAGCTCCAGGACAGTCTGGATGCGATGAAGCAGCAGGAGGGGAAAAGGAGGACTTAGAGACAGAAAACACAGTCAGAGAGAAGCAGGGAATGAGAGAGTCAGAAAAACATATACGGAGATGGAACCTCAGAAGAAGATGCACAGAGATACACAGAGACCGAGGGCGATAGAGACAGAGACAGAGACCAAGAGAGACAGAGAAAAGAGCAACAACCACTGAGAGGAACAGGGAGAAACAGAGAAACAAAAACAGGGAGATGGGAAAAAAAGATACAAATACAGATATTGAGAGAGAAACAGAGAAGATAGACAAACACAAAGGAAACAAAGGCAGAGACACACAGGAGAGTGAGAAAGGAAGAGAGAGTCATAGAGTAGGAAAGTCAGGGAGACTGAGAGTCGGAAATGAAGAGACAGACAGACACAAACCCAGAGGGAAGCAGACAGAAATGGACACAGAGAGAAGGAAAAGGGAGAGAGAGAGAGAGATAGGCATGGAGAGAAACAGGAACACACAGAGACAGACAGGTGGACAGAGACTCAGAGACAGTAGGAGATGGGCATGTACAACCACAGATGGAGAAACAGGCAGCTATAGAGGGAGAGAGATGGGCATTATCAGTTCACCCGAAGAGGAACAGAGAGAAAGAATTAGAGGGTTTTTTTGTTTGTTTGTTTGGTTTTGTTTTTAATCATGGGAAAAGAAGGGCATGGAAACAATGACATTTATCACTGAGCCTCCTGGTCCTGAGGGGCTGGGGCCTTAGAAGCCCCAGGACCCCGTCTCTGGCCTCTAAGCGAGGCCACTGCCACCTTCACTCTGACTCAGGTTCCCGGGGCTCCCTGGGGGCAGCTGACGCACAACTCTGTGAGTTCACCGCGGAGCCCCTGGGAGACAAATCCCAGTGCCCAGCCCCCTCCCCGGGCCCTGGCACACGCGCACACGCTCGCACGGGCACACATGCAGACCCACCACCACTCACAGCTCCTTGCAGACAGCGGGCCTCACAGCCAGCGCGCGCGGCCACACCCACAACCACGCACGTGTGCGCATTTTCTCGTCCCCGGGGCTTCGAGGGGAGCGGCTGGGATGCGGGAGAGGTGGGCAGAGAAATCGGGCAGACAGGAGGAAAGACGGAGGGTGTTGGGGGGGCGGGGAGAAAGCGAGGGAGAGGAACGCAGAAATGGAGAGAAAGAAGAGCGGGGAACGAGAGCGGAGAGCCGAGAAGGAGGCCTGGGAGGGCAGGGAAGGGCGAGACGGCGGCCCTGGGAAGGGAGGCCGTCGGGCGCGGGGGTGCGGGCAATGGCGGGAAGCGGGTGGAGCTGCCCGGCTGGTCCGTGACCTCAGGGCCTCTGGCCCAGCTCCTCCCTGACGTCAGCCCTCCTCCGCCCCCGCCTGCGTCGGTCTTCAAATGACCCCCGGGCTCCCCAGCCACAGCGAGACCCGGGAGCGAGCAGGAGAGGAGCGCCCGCCGGACCCGAGGCGATGACACAGGTGCGTGCGGCCGGGCGGGGACTCTGGCACCTGTGCGACCACGTGGGGGGGGGGGACACCGCGCGCCCTCCTGTGCATGACGGCGACCGTCGCTGTGGGACAGTGACCCGGTCGGAGCGCTTGGGTTCCATCCCCCTGTGTAGGTGGCCATCGCGCCTGTAGTGTATGAGAAGTGACATGTCCTTGCTGATCCCGCTGTAAGCCCGTGTCTGCGTGCGGGGTGCGGGTGGGCGAGGCAGAGCTGTATTTGCTTGACACGTGGGCCGGATTTCTACGTTTATTTGTTCAATAACAATATATTAAGTTGAACCAAATGAAATCGCAGATATCTGGTCACTTCTGCCCTTTAAAAAATGGCCACTTCAGGGCGCCTGGGTGGCTCAGTTGGTTAAGCGACTGCCTTCGGCTCAGGTCATGATCCTGGAGTCCCAGGATCGAGTCCCACATCGGGCTCCCTGCTCAGCAGGGGGTCTGCTTCTCCCTCTGCCCTCTTCCCTCTGGTGCTCTCTGTCTCTCATTCTCTCTCTCAAATAAATAAATAAAATCTTAAAAAAAAAAAAAGGCCACTTCATAGGGCTCAACCTTAACTGTTACTGTTTTCTGAAGCTCTGTCCCTTTGCTCCCACCCGGACCCACAAGTAGGTGCCTGTATCTCTGTTGCTCTGTGGGCATCCGGTCCTGGTTTAGCTCCTTCCTGCTCAAGGGCGTGCTCCCAAGTTCACCTGTGTGGCTGTTGGTGCGGGTCTCAGGATCCCTAAGTTCTAACAGCAGGTGTCTGGGTTATCTTCTAGAATATGAACGTTCTCCTATGTGGGCACACTGTGTGAATATATGTGTGGGGCTGTGTGTCCACAGCTGATACAGGTGTGTTTCTGAGTGTTTTAATAATGTAATCATTAATATTGAGTGATTACTAGGCTCAAAGCTCTACTTACAGAAGCTAAAAGCCGTGTCCTATAGAAACATCATGTGAGCCACATACATAATTTAAAATTTTTTAGTAGCCACATTTAAAAGGTAAACTTACTTTCAATAATATAATTTATGTAACCCAATATATCAGGGGGCATCAGATGTTTTCTGTATAAAGCTAGATAGTCAATATTTGAGTTTTTGTGTGTGTGTGTCATATGATCTCTATTGCAACTACTCAACTTTGGTGTAGCGTGAAATCAGCCATAGACAGTATGTAAACAGATGAGTGTGACTATATGCCAATCAAAGTTGATTTAAGGATGCTGAAATTTGAATTTCATGCAATTTTCATATGCCACAAAATATTATTCTTTTGACTTTTTTCACCCATTTAAAAATGTAAAAACTAGGGATGCCCAACTGGCTCAGTTGGTAGAGCATGCGATTTTTTTTTAAGATTTTTATTTATTTATTTGACAGAGAAAGAGAATACAAGCAGGGGGAGCAGCAGAGGGAGAGGGAGAAGCAGACTCCCTGCTGAGCAGGGAGCCCATGTGGGGCTGGATCCCAGGACCCTGGGATCATGACCTGAACCAAAGGCAGGTGCTTAACCGGCTGAACTACCCAGGCACCCCTGAGCACGCACTTCTTAATCTCGGGGTTGTAAGTTCAAGCCCCACATTGGGTGTAGAGGTTACTTAAAAAATAAAATCTGGGGTGCCTGGGTGGCTCAGTCGTTAAGCGTCTGCCTTCGGCTCAGGTCATGATCCCAGGGTCCTGGGATCAAGACCCGCATCGGGCTCCCTGCTCGGCGGGAAGCCTACTTCTCCCTCTCCCGCTCCCCCTGCTCGTGTTCCCTCTCTCGCTGTGTCTCTCTCTCAAATAAATAAAATCTTAAAATAAATAAATAAAATCTTTAAAAAAACCAAACAAACTAAAACCTTGTCTTCGCTTGCAGGGTTGTAGTGAAAAGGGTAGCAGGCATTTGGCCTGAGGGCTGTAGGGTGCCAATCCCTGCTCTCTCAGAAATATTATCATTTCATGAATAGACGCATCAGACCTATATTTGCTACAACATAACATAAAACTTCAAAACAAGATTTTTAAAACTATCATTTCAGTATGTAACCAATACAAAAATATTAACGAGATATTTTACTTTTTTTTTTTCAAACTAAGGCTTCAGAATCCAGATGTGTAGCACATCTCACGCAGATGCTGTATTTTCATTGGAGATACTTGATCTGCACTTAGATTTCATAAAATTTACCAATGAAAAAGCAGCTTCCCACACCCTACTTGTTTCAAACATACTTAAAAGCTTTCCAATAATTGAATCAAGTGTCAGTTTCTGACGTTAAATATTTAAATAAAATTAAAAATTCAGTTCCTCTGTCCTACTGGCTGTTTTTCAAGGACCCAGTAGCCACATGTGGCTGGTGACACCTGTATTGGACGACACAAATCTGTGTCCTAATGACTCATTTAACTCGTAAAGAAGCCCATGAGATGGGAGCTGGTGACACAGGAGGCAGTTTAGAGGACGATGGAGCCAGACTGCCTGAATGGCCTTGGGCAAGAGAAATCACTGCCCTGTGCCTCAGTTTCCTTATATGTAATAGGAGCAACAGTATCCACCACACTTGGACAGTACTTGGCGTGTAGAAGGGGCTAAATCCCCATTTTACAAGATGAGAAAACGGAGGCACCCCTCTCTCTGATTCTGAGCTCTTCCTGCAACATGTACTGGGCACTTGGCCCTGTCGGGAACCTGAGCAATGAAGGAGAATGTGGTCGTCGTTCCTTTGGGAAGTCAGAGAAAAGACTCCTCCACCTGTGAGCTTCATGACCTTGAGCAAGCCACTCTTCCTGGCTAATCAGTCCTCAGTTTTGCTATGTGTATGGTGGCAGTAAACATTATCTCCTGCCCCCCCATCCCCAGCTCTCCCGACGAGTAAAGCCAGTATATAAGCTGGTAGTTCAACGACCGGATTCTTAGTTTCAAATCCTGGCTTCTCTGCTATCCAGCTGTGACCTTGGGCAGGTTGCTGCACCTCTCTCTGACTCAGTTGCCTCGGCTGTAAAATGGGGATAATAGTACCTACCTCATAGGACTGTCCTGAGGATTAAAATAAGTTTCTATAAAAGGCTTATAGCAGCACCTGGTACATACCATATTGCATTTAAAAAAAAATTATTTCTTTATTTGACAGAGAGACAGCGAGAGGGAACACAAGCAGGGGGAGTGGGAGAGGGAGAAGCAGGCTTCCCGCGGAGCAGGGAGCCCGATGTGGGGCTCGATCCCAGGACCCTGGGATCATGACCTGAGCCGAAGGCAGACACTCAAGGACTGAGCCACCCAGGCACCCTCATATTGCATTATTTTTAAGATGATGATGATGATCTCAACACTAAGAAACCTTTAATTGTGAGATGAGTGTTTATGTGCCACCAAGAAGCGGGAGGGGAGGAGATCCCCTGTTAATTAAACTGTGACATTCCGTTGAGTGTAATCCTCATGGATTGAAGAGCTGTTTAAAATGTGGGGAAAAATGTATTAGAATCAATATACTATAATCAGGCATGGAGCTTTGCTGTTTGCCACAATTATTTTCATTAGTGAAAATAACTTTGCAGTACCCAGGGGATTTTCTTTCTTTCTTTTTTAAATATTTTATTTATTTCTTTGACAGAGAGAGACAGTGAGAGAGGGAACACAAGCAGGGAGAGTGGGAGAGGGAGAAGCAGGCCTCCCGCTGAGCAGGGAGCCCGATGCGGGGCTCGATCCCAGGACCCTGGGATCATGACCTGAGCCGAAGGCAGACGCTTAGTGACTGAGCCAGCCAGGCGCCCCCCCCTCCCCCAGGGGATTTTCTTTACAAAAAGGGGATGTTGTATTGGCTTGGGGGAAAACAAAAACCCTAGGTCTTCCCTTCCCAGAAGAGGATCTCAGGACTCTTTCCCCCTGCTATCCCCTCTCTCTGCTCCCAGCAGGACGCGCCCAAGCCCACCCCGGCCGCCCGCCACTGCTCTGGCCTGGCCCGGCGGGTGCTGACTATCACCTTCGCGCTGCTCATCTTGGGCCTCATGACCTGGGCCTACGCCGCCGGGGTGCCGCTCGCCTCCGATCGCCACGGCCTCCTGGCCTTCGGTCTCTACGGGGCTTTCCTCTCCGCACACCTGGTGGCGCAGAGCCTCTTCGCGTACCTGGAGCACCGGCGGGTGGCGGCGGCGGCGCGGCGGGCGGCGGCGCGGGGGCCCCCGGACGCGGCGGCGGCGCGCAGCGTGGCGCTGACCATCTCGGCGTACCAGGAGGACCCGGCGTACCTACGCCAGTGCCTGGCGTCCGCCCGCGCCCTGCAGTACCCGCGCGCGCGGCTGCGCGTCCTCATGGTGGTGGACGGCAACCGCGCCGAGGACCTCTACATGGTGGACATGTTCCGCGAGGTGTTCGCCGACGAGGACCCCGCCACCTACGTGTGGGACGGCAACTACCACCAGCCCTGGGAACCGGCGGCGGCGGGCGCTGCAGGCGCGGGCGCCTACCGGGAGGTGGAGGCCGAGGACCCGGGGCGGCTGGCGGTGGAGGCGCTCGTGAGGACGCACAGGTGCGTGTGCGTGGCGCAGCGCTGGGGCGGCAAGCGCGAGGTCATGTACACTGCCTTCAAGGCCCTCGGCGACTCTGTGGACTACGTGCAGGTGAGTGCGAGGTGCGCGCGCCCCACCGTGCCCCTGACGCTCGCAATCCCTCTTCCCTAGGCTTCTTCCTTCAGTGCAGAAATCGGAATGGACCTCTTTCTAACTCCCTTTTTTATCCAGCCATTCAGTGTAGGGATTCTTTCCGTCTCTCATTCGTTCTTACGTCCCTCTATCCGTCCATCCAATAAGGAGACCACTCATTTAATTCATCGTGTAGTGATTCATTAATTCCTCCCTTTCTTTTTTTTTTTTTAGATTTTATTTATTTATTTGAGAGAGAGGATGAGAGGAGAGAGAGAGCACATGAGAGGGAGGAGGGTCAGAGGGAGAAGCAGACTCCCTGCTGAGCAGGGGAGCCCGATGTGGGACTCGATCCCGGGACTCCAGGATCATGACCTGAGCCGAGGGCAGTCGCCTAACCAACTGAGCCACCCAGGCGCCCAACTCCTCCCTTTCTTCATTCATTCAACCTCAAGTTGCATACTCTATACTCTTTCTTTCACTCTTACTCATACATTCTTTTTTTTTTTTTAATTGTAGTTGACATCACTCGTCCCTTCTTACAGCCATCTCTCCAATATGGAGGTCACTCATTTATTTTGTTCATTCATTACCTGTTGGATGCAGACTCTTTCCTTCCCTCGTTCACCCATCCATCCATCCATCCATCCATCCATCCATCCATCCAGTCATCCACTCAATCTAAAGATTTATTCATTTATCCATCCAGTGTAGAAATCATTCATTGCTTTATTCACCCATTCAACGTAGAGATTTCTTCCTGTCTTCATCCAAAGTAGAAACTCATTCAGTAATGCACTGCATTAGTTTTCTATTGCTGCCTAACAGATGACCACAAATTTGGCAGCTTGAAACAGAACACTTATCTCCTAGTTTCCATGAATCAAGAGTCTGGGCAAAGCTTAACTGGTTCCTCTGTTCAGGTACCATCAGGCTATAATCATGATGTCAGCTGGAGCTGGGTCCTATCTAAGGCTCAGGGGCCTCTTCCAAGCTAATGTGTTTATGGGCAGAATTCATGTTCTTGCAGCCATAATACTTCTTCTTCCAGATCAGCAAGAGAAAGTCTCTGACTTCTAGACCTTCTTTTAAAGGGCTCACCTGATTAGGTCAGACCCACCCAGGAAATCTCAGTAGATTAGGGATTTTTTTTTTTTAAGATTTTATTTATTTATTTGACAGAGGGAGAGACAGTGAGAGAGGGAATACAAGCAGGGGGAGTGGGAGAGGGAGAAGCAGGCTTCCCGTCGAGCAGGGAGCCTGATGCGGGGCTCGATCCCAGGACCCTGGGATCATGACCTGAGCCGAAGGCAGACACCTAACGACTGAGCCACCCAGGCGCCCCAGGGATCTTAATTACATTGCAAAACTCCTTTACTATTTGTATATAAGGCAATATAATCATGGGAGTTATGTGCCATCACTTTTGCCATATCCTGTGGGTTAGAAGCAAGTTACAGGTCTTGCCCACATGCCAGAGGAGGGTATGATACAAGGTTATGGGTCTTAGGGAGATCATCTTAAAGTGTGATTAGACATTGAAAATGACTACAAAATTGAAAGTTGTGTTCAGATTGGGTGCGGAGTGTCCCAGGAGCTCCCCACCCTTTGGTGCCCTCCCCTCAAGCACCAGCCCTGGGCAGGGATTTGGCCTGATCCTGGCCCCTTCCACCCCACAGGTCTGTGACTCGGACACAAGGCTGGACCCCATGGCACTGCTGGAGCTGGTGCGGGTACTGGATGAGGACCCCCGGGTAGGAGCTGTTGGGGGGGATGTGCGGATCCTTAACCCCCTGGACTCCTGGGTCAGCTTCCTAAGCAGCCTGCGGTACTGGGTGGCCTTCAACGTGGAGCGGGCTTGTCAGAGCTACTTCCATTGTGTGTCCTGCATCAGTGGTCCCCTAGGTGAGCAGGGGTAGGACTTGGGAAGGGCATGGATAGGGTGGAGGGGGCGAGAGGGAGCCAGAACGGGTTGAGGATATGATTGAGATTGGGGACAAAGATGGGGCTGCAACAGGGATTGGGGATAGGGACACAACTGGAAGTTGGAGATGGGATGGCGTTTGGTGGGGTTGGAGAAAGGGTGTGGATGGGGATAGGGAATGGGGAAAGGTTTAGGGAAGGGAATGGGATGGAATTGGAGTCAAGGAAAGGGCTGGGGCCAAGTTTGGGGTTGGTGAAGGGTTTTTGGATGGGGATGGGTAGGGGATAGGGCTGAGAATGGATATGGGGTCGAGGATGGAGTTGGGGTGGCTTTGCTGTCAAAGTGGATGTGAGTGTGGGTCAGGGACAGGATTGGGGCACATTTGGGATGGGTATAGGGTTGAAGAAGGATTGGTGTTGAGAATGGGATTGGGGCTAGAGTTGTTGCTGGAGATAGGGCTGAGGACAGGATTGAGATGGTTGAGGATGGGGCCAGAATTGGAGGTGAGTTGGGTTGGGAGATAGGATTGGGGACAGTACTGGGCACAGTAGAGGCTGATGGTCCTGAACTCCCCACTCCCACCTAGGCCTGTACAGGAACAACCTCCTGCAGCAGTTCCTTGAGGCCTGGTACAACCAGAAGTTCCTGGGTACCCACTGCACCTTTGGGGATGACCGGCACCTCACCAACCGCATGCTCAGCATGGGCTATGCGACCAAGTAAGCAGAGGGGATCAGGTAGTTGGGTGTGTGTGGAGGCCAGTAACTCTGTGTGTGTGTTGGGAATTCTCCAAACCCAAGTTATCGTGCAGGACAGTGGGCTCTACCAAATGAGACATTAGCGGAGAGCGGAAGATACTGGAAGGAGTAGGGGTGGCATTTGCATTGATCATGTGACCCAATGGACTCTACTAAGTGAGGCAAGGTGAGGGTGGGGAATTCCGCCTAGAATATACCACATGAGATGGGGCAGGATGGCTCTCCCCCGGCAGCGCAGATTACTTCAGGTGAGGTGGGGAGGGAAAGAGAGTGGGATCTAGTGAGAGAGTGAGCAAGAAGAATCAAGTGCTTCAGGAAGAGTTGTAATTCAGTGAGACTCGGGGAGTATGGGTTCAACCAGGTCGAGTTCAGGGGAAAGAGATTTCTACAAAGCTAGACCCTGTGAAAGGGCCAGAGAGAACTTGGGGTACACCAAGGGAACTCATGCATTCATTCACAAGGCAAACATTCATTATAATGTGTTTTTGTTTAAGTTTATTTATTTAAGTACTCTCTATGCCCAGTGTGGGGCTTGAACTCACGACCCCAAGATCAAGAACAGCACGCTCTCCTGGCAGAGCCAGCCAGGCACCCCTCATTACAATGTTTCAAGCTCTGGGGATGCAGCAGTTAACAAGAGACACAAATTCATGCTCATACCTACTGGGGAGACAGTAACTAAGGAGAACATGTAGTAGGCTGGATAATGGACGTGCCAGGAAAGGGGGTAAGAGAGTCTGGGAGCAGGGAATGAAATGTTAACTAGGATGCCCTAGGAAGGGCAGGGATGGAGGCTGGAAACGGTGCAGCTGGAGCCCTAGCAAGGGGGAGAGCGTCAGGGGAGGAGGACAGAGTGGTGACGGGGAGCACTCAAGAAAGGCTTAGAGGCCACCCAAGAACTTTGAACGAAGATGAGGGAGCCATGGGAGGTTCTGGGCAGAGGGGTGAGTGTTGTTGTGATAGGATCCCTCTGGCAGCTGTTTTGAGTACAGACTGCAGGAGACAAGGGCAGGGCAGGGAGGCTCCTGAGGATGCCAGACCACACAGGGGAAGGAGCCAGACGGTGTCAAGTAATACCCGTGGGGTAGAATAGTTTGACGCCTCCTAACAAACTTGACTGTTAGTGGCCCACCTGATGCCGTTCCAGAAACGGGATCCTAGCCTTGTGTGGGCTTAGCTGCGAACTGGGTGGGGTTGACTGGGATGTCCTCTGCGGCCACAGGAAGGGGGCCTAATGGGTCCCTTGAGCTCGAACACATGGGCTGCCCCGGGTAGGAACATCGCCTGGCTTATCCCTCACCACAGGGCCTGCCAATAAGAGTGACCACTAAAGTATTCGTAATAGATTAGTGATAGTAGTAATAGGTCAGTAACTGTAATGATATTCGTAACGGCAGTCGTGGTATTAGTCATCGTGCAAACAGTAGTAGTTTCTTTTCTTTTTTTTTTTAAGATTTTATTTATTTTTTAGAGAGCGAGCGAGTGAGGGGAGAGGGTCAGAGGGAGAAGCAGGCTCCCCGCCGAGCCGGGAGCCCGATGTGGGACTCGATCCCAGGACCCTGGGATCGTGACCTGAGCCGAAGGCAGACGCTTAACCATCTGAGCCACCCAGGCGCCCACAGTAGTAGTTTCTAATATTTATTGAGCAAATACAACATCCTGTGCTCAGCAGTCGGCATGAGTCCTGATTCCGTGCTCACCGCAGCCCTATTAGGTAGGAATCCTCGTCGATGCCGTTTTACTTACGGGAACGCGAGGCCCAGGGAGGCCAGGCAAGCTTGCAGCCCCGTGGCCGCCCGACGCCAGTGGCCTTTTCCCGCTCCGATCCCTGGCCGCAGGGAGGGCGGTGCTGATGCCCTGCCTCTTCCCTCCGGCGCAGGTACACCTCCCGGTCGCGCTGCTACTCCGAGACTCCCTCGTCCTTCCTGCGCTGGCTGAGCCAGCAGACGCGCTGGTCCAAGTCCTACTTCCGCGAGTGGCTGTACAACGCGCTCTGGTGGCACCGCCACCACGCGTGGATGACCTACGAGGCCGTGGTCTCGGGGCTTTTCCCCTTCTTCGTGGCGGCCACCGTGCTGCGGCTCTTCTACGCGGGCCGCCCGTGGGCGCTGCTGTGGGTGCTGCTGTGCGTGCAGGGCGTGGCGCTGGCCAAGGCGGCCTTCGCGGCCTGGCTGCGCGGCTGTGCGCGCATGGTGCTGCTCTCGCTCTACGCGCCGCTCTACATGGGCGGCCTCCTGCCCGCCAAGTTCCTGGCGCTGGCCACCATGAACCAGAGTGGCTGGGGCACCTCTGGCCGGCGGAAGCTGGCCGCCAACTACGTCCCCCTGCTGCCGCTGGCCGTCTGGGCTCTGCTGCTGCTGGGAGGCCTGGTCCGCAGCGTGGTGCACGAGGCCCGGGCCGACTGGAGCGGCCCTGCCCGCGCCGCCGAGGCCCACCACCTGGCCGCCGGCGCTGGCGCCTACGTGGGGTACTGGGTGGTCATGCTGACGCTCTACTGGGTGGGCGTGCGGAGGCTCTGCCGGCGGCGGTCGGGCGGCTACCGGGTCCAGGTGTGAGTCCAGGTGTGCGGGCTGCTCGCCCGAGGGACTTCAGGGGGGGCGAGAGGAAACCCGCGGGGGGGGGGGGGGGTGGGGTGGGGAACAGGAGCCACGCACTTGCCGGGTGATTCTCTGGGCCTCAGTTTCCCTCCTCTGTGAAGCGAGGGGGTGGACCCAAGATTCTTCAACCTGGACTGTTTTGGGGCTGGGACTTCAGGGTCCCTGGGGAGGGGTATTTATTGATCAGGGCGTGCATTTTTAGGGGTGGGGGGACAAGGGTCCCCACATGCTGTCCAGGGGTCTGCTTTCTCCCTGTTCTTATTTAATATCCATTTGTACTGTGTGATTAGGATATAATAAAGAATTTTATTTATTTTCTTCTGAGTCTCCCCCCCCCACTTTTTTTTTTTTGAGAACTGAAGGGCTACATGGTCGAAGGTTGGGGACTCGTGGCTCTGTCTTGGGTACCAGCTGTTTGAACGTAGACAGGCTCCTTCCTCGGGAAACGGATAATAATCCCATGGGTTAGTTGTGAGGGTGAAATTTCTCAACTTCTCATCACCGATACTTACGCAGTGCCTACTATGTGGGGACACTCTTAGGTACCGTGGAGGGCCTTTCCCTGGTCCATTCACTTGGCTACTCTCTAAGAAAGGTAAGTCATACCTTGTCTCCTCAAACGCCTAGCACCTCACCCTTAGCTTGCTTTCCATCTCACTGGGAAAACAAAGGTGACGGAGAAAACTTTCAGTCCCACCTGCACGTCTTTCCACTGATTTGCATCTGTGCCCACACAGGCCACCTTCCCCCATTCGTGAGGGCGAACTGCCTGTTCCAATGCCAACCCCTTCCACTGGGGCACTGGACCTCATACCCTCTGGTCTACTCAAAGATCTCTCTCCTTCTGTTCTTCCCACGTCATCAATTCTTGCCTCCCCACGGGTCTTTCCCCTCAGCATCCAAATGTGCTGTCATTCTCCGATTTTTTAAATACATTTTTAAAAGATTTTTACTTACTTATTTGATAGAGTGAGCGAGTGAGAGAGCACAAGCATCGGGAGCGGCAGAGGGAGAGGGAGAAGCAGGCTCTCCGCTGAGCAGGGAGCCCGATGCTGAGCTTGATCCCAGGACCCCGGGATCATGACCTGAGCCGAAGGCAGACACTCAACCAACTGAGCCACCCAGTGCCCCTCACTCTCTGATTTTTAAGACTCCCTGTCTTGACCTATTTCCTCCTGAACTACTGTCTCATTTTTTTTTTAAGTAATCTCTACCCCCAGTGGGGCTCAAACTCATGACCCCGAGATCAAGATCTTCTGCATGATCTACCAACTGAGCCAGCCAGGCACCCCATCCTGTCTCATTTCTAACAGCAAAACTCCTTGAGAGCTGTTTATATTTGTCTCCAATTTCTCTCCCACAAAGTTCAGCCATGTCAAGTGTGTAATTCAGTGGTTTTTAGTAAGTTTATAGACTTGTGCAACCATTACCGTAATCTGATTTTAGAACATTTTCCTCACCCCCAAAGAGGAACCCTGTGACCACCGGCAGTCCCTTTCATTTCTCACCCCAAAACCACCTCGATGCCCTAGGCAACCATAATCTACTCTCTGTCTCTACAGATTTGCATGTATCACTGGCTCATTCCTTTTTATTGCCAAATAATATTCCATTGTAGGGAAGTATCACATTTGGTTTATGCATTTATCAGTTGATGGACATTTGCGATGTTTCCATTTTTTGGCCACTGTGAATAATGTTATGAACATTCACATACAAGTTTTTGTGTGAACACAGGTTAAATTCTCTGGGAATGCAGTTGCTGAGTCATATGGTGATCCTGTTTAATTTATTGAGGAAGTGCCAGATGGTTTTCACAATGCCAGTACCATTTTATATTCCTACCAGCAAAGTAGGAGGGTTCCGAATTCCTTACATCCTCACCAACATTTGTTATCACCTGACTTAAAAAAAAAGATTTTATTTATTTGAGAGAGAGAGCGTGAGTGGGGTGAAGG
The DNA here is from genome assembly GCF_002201575.2 of Neomonachus schauinslandi. NCBI lineage: Eukaryota > Metazoa > Chordata > Mammalia > Carnivora > Phocidae > Neomonachus > Neomonachus schauinslandi. The sequence continues at coordinate 5,427,178 of NC_058418.1, forward strand.
GTTGAGGGAGAGGGAGAAGCAGACTCCCCGCTGAGCAGGGAGCCCGACGCGGGGCTCGATCGAAGGACCCTGGGACCATGACCTGAGTCGAAGGCAGACGCTTAACCGACGGAGCCACCCAGGTGCCCCTCACCTGACTTTTTGATTATAGCCTCCCAGGGGGTGTGAAATGGTATCTCACTGTGGTTTTGATTTGCATTTCCCTGATGACGAGTGTGGCTTAAACCCATGCCAATCAGATGGCTCCCCCCCACCGCTCTATGGAAATGGCTCTGGTCAGGTTCATCAGTGATGTCCAGCTTGCTAAAACCAATGGCCAGTTCTCAGGCCTTCTCTTTCACCATGTGGCAGCATGTGACCCAGCTGATCACTATCTCCTTGAAATGTTTTCTTCGCTTGGCTTTCAGAATGCCGCAGCTGCCTTGCTTTCCCCGTTTTTCCTTCTCAGTTCCTCTCCATGGTTTGGACTGCTTACCTTTGGAGAAACCTCCTCCTACCCACTTCTCTTATCCGTCTACACTCATTTCCTCTGTGTATCCAGCAACGTAGCTCTGCGTGCCTCATTCACGCTCCATGCCTGGAGAGGGGGCTCTGCAACTTGTATCTTCAGATCGGACCTCACCTCTAAATTCCTGGACTTTTTTTTTTTTTCATTCACTCATTCTTTGATGATGTCAATCAGTCCCCAAACCATTTACTAAGTATGTACTGAATTCCACATTTTGCCGGGTTTGCAAATACCGAAATGAATCAGAGGCAGCCCCTGCCTTCCAGTAGCTCCTAGTCAAGTAAACAAAGAGTGTGATCCGGAGTTATACCCAGGGTCCCCAGACACCTGCCTCTGTGACTTCTGTTTTCATAGATGAGGGACAATTTAAATTATTAAAGCTATAAAAGATTATAAATTTAGCTCTCCTCGGGGGTGCCTGGGTGGCTCAGTCGGTTAAGCCATCTTCCTTCGGCTCGGGTCATGATCCCAGGGTCCTGGGATTGAGTCGTACGTTGGGCTCCCTGCTCAGCAGGGAACCTGCTTCTCCCTCTGCCTCTGCTCCCTCCCGCTCTCTCCCTCACTCTCTCTCTCTCTCAAATAAAATCTTAAAAAAAATAAAATAAATTTAGCTCCTCAGTGTCACTGGCCATATTTGACCTGCTTCATGGCCACAGGTGGCTGGAGGCCACCACATGGACAGTGCACATCTAGAATGTTCCCGTCATGGCAGAGGGTTCTACTGACATTGCGGCTGCCATGACCATTGACACCTGCCCCTTCTCTTTTCTTCCCCTCACACCCAACATTCTGATCCATCAGCAAACCCCACTGGTTCTACCTTCAGGACGGATCTAGAACCACTGCTCCTCACTGTCACCACTTTGTCCCCGAGCTGCATCTCCTTCCTGGATTAAAGCTGTCCAGATTACCACAGCACCTAACAGCAGTTCCTAGTTCCACCCCTGCCCCCTACAGTTTATCCATGCAGTAGCCATGCAACTCAAATCATATCAGGACCTTCCTCGCCTCAAAAACTGCCCATAACTCTCATCTCAGAGGAAAATCCAGACCTTACAGTGGCCAAGGTCCTCCATGATCTGGTCCCCTCACATCCTCTCTGACCTCACTGCCTACTCTTTCCTAAAGTTCTGCTCCAGATGCCTCCTGGCCACGTCCCCAACACTAGGCACACTCAGGGGCTTTTGTCCCTGCTGTTTTTGCTTTGATCCATGTCTTATTGCGCTTAATTTTCTTGTTTATTATCTAACCATCCATTACAATCTAAACTCCATGGGGCGCCTGGGTAGCTTAATCGGTTAAGCATCTGACTCTTGATTTCAGCTCAGGTCATGATGTCAGGGTTGTGAGATCGAGCCCCACGTTGGGCTCCACATTGGGTGTGGAGCCTGCTTAAGATTCTTTCTCTCCTTCTCCCTCTGCCCCCCCCCCCCCGCCAAAAGAATCTAAACTCCATGAGGGTGCAGATTTTTGTCTGTTCTGATTTCTTCACTGCTGTCTCTACAGTACCTTGAAAATGCCTGGCACATAGAAGTACTCAGTAAATATTCTCTGAATGAGTGAGTCAGTAAAAGGGGACTATATCAGTGAACAAGAATGAGTAGATGCCCAGAAGGAACTTATCCTTTAGGTGGGAAGACACAAACCCAAATAAAAAACACAAGTTGACATTAAGTCCCAATGAGTACTGTGCACAAGCCAAAATAGGGGGAGGGAAGTAGTCAGAGAAGATGACATTTGAGCGGGGAGCTGTGAGAGGGAGGTAGCTCCGTGAGGTTCACAGTAAAGTCATGTCAAGTATGAAGGACAGCATGTGCAAAAGTCCGAACATGGAACTGAGCTTTGCATGTTCAAGGGACAAAAAAAAAAAAAAAAAATGGCTAGTGGGGCTAGAGGGTAAAGAGGGGAACAAGAAAAGGGAGGTGGAGTTCGGCAAAAATAGCACCAGATACACAGACTCAGCGTGGGGATTAAATAGGTTAATATATGTAAAGGCTTTTCAGGGGAAACTGTAACTGAGTTAACTAGACACAAAAGGGAGAAAACCTTATTCTAGGCAGGAAACAGCACGTACCCAGGTCCTGGAGAGGGTGACAAGAATCATGACAAATGTAAGGAATAAGCAAAGGCCAGACAAAGTGCAGGGTAAAAAGATCAAGGGAGAAGAGTGGTAGGGGACAAGGCCTGCCAGGTCAGCAAGGGCCAGAACCTGGAGCATCTTAGAGGCCTTGACAAGGAATTGGATTTGTTCCAATGGCAATAGGGAGCCACCAAAGGCTTTTGAGCAGAGGAGTGACATGATCTGACATACTTTAAAATATTACTCTGGCTGCCATGTGGAGGATGGACCGAAGTGAGGCAAGGCTGATTTGGGGCAGGGAGGCGAGTGGGGATGCTGCTGCAGTGATCCAGGCAAGAGACGATGGTGACTGGGACCACAGACAGAGGGCAGCTACACAAGATGTTTAGGAGTTAAAAAGGCTGAACCATGGAAGTAGAAGTGGGGGAGGAATTAAACGCGGGTTTCGGGATGAGCAGCTGGGTGGATGGTGGTGCCTTCAGCAGGAAAGCCTTGAGGAGGAACAGGCGTTCAGAGAGACATCAAGGGCAGCGCTTTCTGCCCACAGGTCCTGTCCCCATGCTTTAATAAAATCACCTTCTTGCACAAAACAAACAAAAACAACAACAAAAAACCCAAAGAGACATCAAGGAATCCATCTGAGGGTATCGTCTGCAAGTTGAAATGTCAAAGAGACAGTCAGCAATCTAGGGAGGGGTCTGGGCTTGTACGGAAAGTCCTCAGCACAGGACCTTGCATGTACCTTGACAGCTCTACATATTACTGTCATTAAAGGAATAGTCACCTGGGCATATTTGGGGTATGCTGCCCCTCCTCCTACCTGCGTTAGCGGTGACCACCTTCAAAGATGAAAGAATCTACAGAGCTGAAATATATTCTTTATTTTAGGAATGAAAACCGGATAAGGAAGTAAGAAAAAGATACCTTTGTTAGTTGCCCTTGAAGTACCATCGAAAGAACATCCTGGGGAAACAAGGAGGCATTTGTGTTGGTGGGAAAGGTTTGGGATTAGATATCTGGGTCCTGAAAGCCTGGGTCCCAAAGGTAGACAAGGCCTGCACTCTTGGATCTGAGAGAAGAGGGCCTATGGGCTTGGACTCCTGAAACTGGAGGAGGAAGGGACTGGGGGCCTGGACTCCTGGGTCTGAGGGAGGAGAGGCCTGGGGGCCTGAACTCCTGGGTCAGGGTGGAGGGAGGTGGGGGCCTTGACTCCTGAGTCTGAGGGAGGAGGTGGCTGGGGGCCTGGATTCCTGGGTCTGAGGGAGGAGGGGGCTGGGGGCCTGGACTCCTGGGTCTGAGGGAGGAGGGCTGGGGGCCTGGACTCCTGGGTCTGAGGGAGGAGGGGGCTGGGGGCCTGGATTCCTGGGTCTGAAAAAGGAGGGACTGGGGGGCCTGGACTCCTGGGTCTGAGGGTGCTGGACACCAGGGCTGAGGAAGGAGAGCGGATGCTGGGACTCCGGGGTCCTGGGCACTCACCACACCACAAGGGTCGCACTGACTGATGCTAAGGCCGCGACGGCCGCGAGCAAGCATTGGTTGCTCAGCGTCAGAGCCTCGGGCCTGGCCAGCAGCTCGCCCAGGCTTGGCCTCCAAGGTTCGATCATCTCCGCCTCCAGCGGCGCCCAACGCAGCACTTCCCGAAAGGAGACCTGGAGCTCGGTCTCCCCACGTGGGGGCGCACCAGTCACTGCGGGGCCACGTACGTCAGCAGGCGCAAGCCCCGCCCCCGCGCAGCCCCGCCCCCCGCGCAGCCCCGCCCGCACCGTTAAGAAAGAAGTAGAGCCGCGCCAGCGGGAGCTGGTCGTGCAGGATCACGCAAGAGAACGTCCCGCGGTGCGCGGGCTGCACCGGCCGGATCCGCGCCAGGTTTCCTCGGGCCCGCGGGAGGTCTTCGAAGTAGGACACGTCCTGCGTCCGGACCTGCGGGACGCTCGGGCTGAAGCGGCGGGAGGAGAGGAGCCTCGCCCGAGCCCAGGTCAGATTCCCTCTGCTGGGTCTCGCCAAAGCGCAACGTCCAAGCCCCGCCCCCGAGCTAGACCACACCTTCTTGAGCCCTGGCCCCACCCCTAGTCCCTTATGCACTGACCCTTCACGCACGACCCCGCCCCTCTAAGCCACCTCCTGAGCCTTGCCTCCACTTCTAAATCCAGGGACCCTCCCCGTGCACGAAGCCGGAATCTAGACCGAGCTCCCCCGAGCCCCACCCGCTGCGTCCTGACCACCCATCCTCTAGAGAAGCATAACCCTCCTCCTAAGCCCTTCGCGCTGGCCCCGCTCCGACTCACACCTCCTCCTGCGAACTTCCAGGAATAGGTGATTTCCTCCTTAGGCAGTTGGAAGTTCACAGTGCAAGAGAACTTAGCCTGATGACCCCGAGTCACCGTCAAGTCCTGAACTGAAAACAGGTCCGCGTCACCGCCCGAGCCCGCCCCCGTCTGGCCCGGTCCCTTCCCTGCTCAGCTCTCGTTCCTCCGGTCCGTCCGGTTCCTTTCCCCTTCCAGGCCCCGCCCCTCACCTGGGCAGTCCAGCGGGAGGTCGCAGACCGTGGAGTAGCACCCGCGGCAGTGGAAACGCCGGGCGACTTCTTGGAGTCCTGTGGGACGGAAACGCTGCACCTGGGCTCCATCTGCGTTCCCCAGTCCGGGTCCCTTTGGCCAGTAAGGTCTGTGCAGCTTCCCGGACTCTAACGGCCAGACAGGTCCTGGGCGCCGCCTTCCCTGCGCTCACTGGCTGGCTCGCAACACTCTCCGGCCTCTGGGACTCCTATTGGCTTGTTTTTGCTTTCGGGCCCGCCTTTTATGAGGTTTGTGAGCAATACCTGCTTTTACTTTTCTCCAGGGCTCTTATTGGTCTCCCGTTCTAGTCCCAGGTTTCGCTCCCGACCACCTCCCTTCCCCCTCAGTTCTGAGCTTGGGATGTAGTGCTTACCGCAGGGAGGGATGCAGGCCCGGACTGTGGAGAGAGAGGAAGGGTTACTATCCTGGAAGTGCCCACCTGAAGCTCCCCTAGAGGAGAGGTTACTGGGCCAGATGCTTTCCTCCGAGGGGGCGGAGCCAGGCCTGCCGCAGCCCACCTAGGGGGCGGAGCTAAGCCTGCAGCAGTCCACCTGTAGGCGGGGCCAGGCCTGCAGTATTCCACTAAGGTCAGGCACAGGCCTGCCGACTAAGGAGGCGGGATCAACCCTGGGGTATCCCACTGAGGGGGCGGAGCTAGGCCCTGGGCGATAGTTTCAGGGGACAGGGTCAAACGAGGGGGCCCAATTAGAGAAGAGGTGTGGCAGGCTAGAATTCGGCCACTGAGGGGGCCCAGTTGGAAAGGAAACATCACAGAGTGCGCAGGGCCAGAGAGATCCAGAGAGAGGACCGGGCTAATCTGGGATAGAATCATCCCAAAATGGGGTCCTAGCTGGAAAGGAAACCTTCCATTGAAGCAGGAACCAGATTCTAGAGTGTTCCTCACAGGGGAAGAGGCTCAGAGGGGCTGGGCTAACGGGAGACGATGACTGGCTCAGGATTTTAGAAGAGAGAGAGAGTGTGTGTGTGTGTGTGTGTGTGTGTGTGTGTGTACCGACGCCCGCGCGCCGACTTCTTTTACCTTCTTTAAGCTGCATAATGACCTTCCGCATTTTCTCCGCAGCATCAGGAAAAGCCACCTTAAAGGAGCCTGGAGGGTGGAGGGGGGCCTTGTGGTAAAGACCCTTTCTCAAGGCCGGTCAACTTGCTATCACGGTGTTTGTGCCTTCCTCAGGCCCTCCCCATCCCCACATGTCTAGTATATAAAGCACCCCCGTCTCACCTCCTCCCACCCTGTCTACCTGGAAGGCTGACAGATCCCCAAGTCTCCTTCCATCTGCATCTGGACTATCTTTCTAATGGAACCCCTCCTCTGCATCCTCTGCGTTGATCTTGTTGAGAGGAAAGGGGAGGATAAAGATCAAATTCCTCACCAAGGGCCCTACAAGGTCTGGCCTAGTTTCCTCTGCCTCTCTATTCCATCCCTGTTGCCCACCTTTCATGTATGAAAACGACCATATTCTCTAGCACCTCAGGGCCTTTGCATGTGCTGGTGTGTTTCCAGCACATCTTTCCTCCTACTCCTACTCATCCTTCATCTCCTACCTCATGTCCTCTCCTTCGAGGTGTTCCCTGACCACAAATCTAACCTAATCCAGTTCCCTATTTTTGCCTCTCGAAGTGTTCCATTCATTCCATTCAGAGTTCTCACCAGTTTACAATTATATATATTTATATATACAGTGATCATTTAAGTCTGTCTCTTCAGTTAGTAAACATGTCATTCTTCAGTGCTGTATCCCCAGAACCCAGGAGGGGGCCCTGAGTCTTAGCAAGTGCTCAGAAGTATGTGTAGAATGAATTCCAGGATCCAGCTGGAATGGAGACCACAACTGGTGGCCTCTGGCCCCAGTCCATCCCTTGAATGTGTTATATTTGGACTGGAAAGTATTTTTAAAATATGAACCAGTTGCTATCGTGTAAAATTTGGGAAAGTCACATAGAATGTTTGGCATCTCTTTTACAAAATTTGGAAGAGCTATAACACAAGAGACTGTATTTTCATGAGGCAGCAATTAGCTAGAGCTTCGTGGCAGCCACCCCCCTGGGCATGCACCTGCCACTTCTGCATGGTGCCCAGACTATTCATTTCTACCCCTTTGACTCTTTTTTAATCTCTGTTCTTATGCTGTTGGAGTTTTGACCATTGTAATGGCCTCCAAACTGTAAGGTTTTGTGGTTGTTCCCAAAGTGGATGGCTGGCTGGATTGATTTACCGGTGGAGGTGGTTTTGGAAATTAGAAATGTAGCAGATGTGGGGCACCTGGGTGGCTCAGTTGGTTAAGTGTCTGACTCTTGATTTCTGCTCAGGTCATGATCTCAGGGTTGTGAGATCAAGCCCCGCGTTGGGCTCCGTGCTCAACACAGATTCTGCTTGGGATTCTCTCTCTCTCTCTCCCTCTCCCTTGCGCCCCCCCCTCAAATAAATAAATAAATAAATAAGAAATGTGGCAGGTGTTACGGACTGAATCGTGTCCCTCCCAAAGTCATAATGTTGGAAGCCCTAAACCCCAGTACCTCAGAATGTGACTGTACTTGGAGATACAGCCTTAAAGAGGTAATTAAGTTACAATTAGGACATTAGGATGGGCCCTGATCCAGTATGACTGATTGCCTTATAAGAGAAGGAAATCTGGACACCAACACACTGAGGGAAGACCATGTGAAGACACAGGGGGAGAGAAGATGGTCATCTACAGGCCAAAGAGTGATGCCTCAGAAGGAACCAATCCTGCTCACTCTGACACCTTGATCTTGGACTTCTAGCCTCCAGAATTGTGAACACATACATTTCTATTGTTTAAGCAACCCAGTATATGGCACTTTGTTATGGCAGCCCTAGCAAACTGATAGACAGGGATTGCTAGTTGCTTCCAGATATCTCTGTAGTAACATCACACTGCATTTCAGCTGGGAAAGCACCCCCGGCCCCACCAACCACCCAGCTAAAAGACTATTCCTCAATATCCCTTGCAGCTAGGTGTGGTCATGTGACCCACTTGTGGTCATATAACCAAGTTTTGGTCTGATTTGTAAGTGGAAATGTCATGTGCGAGTCATAGGAAGGAGCCTTAGGAGAGAAATGGCACCATCTTATTGACCCTTCCCCTTCCTCCATCTGCTGCCTTAGACTTGGATTTGTTGGCTGGAGCTCTAGCAGGCATGCAGAACCATGAGGATAAGGGCTACCTCCTAGGATAGTAAAGCAGGAAGCTGGAAAGGGTTTGGGTCCACCAGAAAATGAAATGGTGCTGCCATATGAAACTTAAGCACCTACCTCAAGACTTCTAGCTGGCTTAAGCCATTGCATGTGAAATGTGTAATTTCAAACCATACAGAAAGGGAAGGAACTGAGAATACTGGTGAGAGGGTGGCTAATGAGATGATCCTTGAGTATAAACTGGAGAGAGGGGGCACTGAAGCCAGGAAGTGGGTTCAAAATGAGGGGTCAAGGACTTAGAGGTTTCTCCTTGGCCACAGGGCGGGCGTGTGGTCTGGAGATGGCAGGATGGTCTGGAGGATGTGGTCAGAGTGGGGTGCTCAAATGAGAGGCCAAGATGTTGGAGGAGTCATCCAAGGAATATCTCTGTGCCAAACCAAGTGACTCACAGGGAGGATGAGTGTGGGATATGCCAAGTGAGCCATGGCAGGTGTGTGTGTGTGTGTGTGTGTGTGTGTTATATCTAAGTACGTCATGGGAATAAAGTAGGGATGGAGTGAAATGTCCAAAGAGGCCAAGGGGTGGAGGTTATCTCAAGTGAACCAGAAGGGGGCATGGTAGATGTTGTAAAGTCTCCCCCAGAGAGGTGGGTATCATTAGGAACTTCAACTTTCAGACCATCCGGGTTTGAGTCCTGGCTTGTCCATCTGTGAGCACACCTGCCTCCCATCTGAGAAACCCATTTCAAATCCTCTTCCCTACATGACCTTGGCCAAGTATGTAACTTTCCTGATCCTCAGTTGGTAAAATGGGGACAGTATCCGTGTCTATTAGGGTTGGGGGGGGATTTAATGCCATACAATATAAAAGCATCCCCGTGCCAAACTATGTGCCATTGGATGGCTGCATTTGAGAATGTCCGTAAGCGCTTAGGATGGTGTCTGGGACACAGTGAGTATGTTACCATCTCCACGTTTGAGATGGGGAAATGGAGGCACGGAGAAGTTAGGAAGGTGGCCAAAGGCCACATAGCTAGATTTGACCCCCGGTGATCGAGCTGCATTACCTGTGACACACTGCCCTTCACACCACACCACCCACTCCCTGGTGTATGGACACAAACAGTATCACCTGCCACCACCAAGAGCCTCTCTGAGTCAGCACGTCCATCTCTTGGGTCCTCCATCTGGGAGACCTGGGAGTTGCCCTTCCCCTCCCCCAGCTTCCCCTACACAAGGCCAGTCTTGATATCTCCTGGGTCCATCCTTTCCGTCCAGCTGGGCCCCAACTTCCCCCATCTGGAAAATGGGCTTACCAAACCCACGTGACAGGGCTGGTATGAAGGTACCCTTTAGGACGATAGTTAGCATCAGTAAGTGCAGACACGGCCTCTCCCACGTATGAGGCAGGTTTGGCACAGAGTCAGATCCGTCATCTTCCTCCCCCTCCCCCCTCACGCTCGCCCCTCTCAGCTCAGCCCTCACCTTGGGGTTGCGACTGGTCCGAACCACCGCTAACCTCCTCACCGGTCTCCCTGCTTCTGCCCTTGGCCCTCGTGGCCGTGGTCTGATCCTGTCTCTTTCTCTCTCCCTAAAAGCCTCTGATGGCTACCCCCTCAAGAGTGACAGTGGAAGTCAGTTCAAGGGTACACAAGGTCGGTTCCCCAAGTGTGTTCCTGGAGCAGCTGCGGCAGTGGGCAACTTGTTAGAAAGGCCCACTCCCTGGCCCTACCTCAGACCTAAGGGGCAGAAATGGAGGGTGGCACCCAGGAGTCTGCATTGTCACAAGCTCCCAGGAGATTCTGGCACACACTGGGGCTTGAGAACCACTGGCCTATGAGGTCCTACAGGATGTGGTTCTTTGCAGCCTCTGATTTCATCTCCTGCATCCTCCCCCTCCCCCCTTGACTCCACTCCAGCCCTTCACACTGGCTCTTCCATCTGCCTGGAACGCTCTTTCCCCTGATTATCTGTATGGCTCTGTCACCTGGTTCAGGTCTTTCCTCAATTGGACCTTCTCACGTGCAACTCCCCTGACCAACCTATTTAAAATAACCACCCCACTGGGTACCCTGTTCCCTTTCCCTCCTATTTTCCTCCTACATCCTGGATTACCAACTGACACACTGTAGTATTTCATGGATTATGTTTATTGTCTGCCCCCCCCCCCCCGCAGTATAAGCAACCTGAGGGCTAGTGGTCTGCAGATCTGGTCACAGCTATGTCCCCATTGTTGTTTCTGGCACATTCGATGAATACCTGTTGGTCATATTGCACCAGCTTCTCCCGGCCTCCAGTCTGTCCCCTTCACAACCCCAGAGGGTCTTTCCATGCCCAGAATTGAGCCTGCCCTTCCCCTGCTCACAGCCCTGCTCCTTCAGGACAGTCTCAAGTCTCCTTGACCTTTCAGTTAAACCCTGGACCTGTGGTCTAGCTGCTTCCTGGATGTCCCCTGAGTCCCTCACCGTCGCTATGTCCTAGCCCAGCTCACCATCTGCTCCCACCCTGCTCTTTCTCCCAGGCTTCCCGTCTCAGGGAAGACCCAGTGCCCACCCTCACATGGAGCTGGACGCTGGGCGCTATCCAGTCCCCCCCCCAACCCCAGTCCCCAGACAGACCTTCAGACCCAAGCCCCGTCCCTCCTGCCCTTGACTCTCTTCTTCATCTGTGCTGCTTTTCCACCTTCACAGCCCCGCCCCAGCTCAGGCCTCCCTCACCCCAGCCTCCACCCAGGCCGCCCAGCCTCCACTGCCTCCCCACTCCATTGCGTCCCACACAAGGCTCTAGGGAGGTCTTCTACACACAGAACTGGACTTGTTCCTGTTCTCCTCAAAACCTTCTATGACAAGATGGCCTAAGTGGGGAGAAAGGGTGTTTTCTGGAATCCTGAGCACCTCCCCTCACCCCAGCTTTGAGTTGCTCAGGCCTCTCTTTGGGGTTGGGGGATCTGTAGCTGAAGTCTTCTTCATGCTGACCCCCCAGACACCCCCTGGGTGGACAGGAACCTCCCCATCTTTCAGGATCATTGTCAGAAAGCTTGGTGGGCAAGAGCAGAAAACAAAGGGTGTAACAGCAGATGTAGAAATAAGCCCTGAGCCCTGGACCAACAACTGGCCAGTTTATGCTGCAAGCAGTGCTCCGCCTTCCTCCTCCCTCTCCCTCCGAGGTCCATTTGGTCAGGAGGCTCCTCCCTCTCAGGGAGGCAAGAACATTGTCCCACCTTACAGGTGGGTAAGTTGAGACCCAGAGGGAGGCAGTAACACATCCAAAACCCCATAGCCAGGGGGAGCCACACAGCCAGTTCAGAACTCATGTCTACCTGATCCCAACTAGGTTTCAGACTCTAGGTCATTTCTGCACTCTTCTTTGAGCTCCCCACCAGCATCTGACCGTCCCTTCCCCCCAACAAGTAATCAAGCTCACTGAGCTTCCTAGCACTGCCTCCTCCAGATCTGCCACATTCTGGGGGCTCCCCTGCACACACATCCATCTCTTGGGGGCTTACACCCCATGTCCACCAAACCGTCCCCACCCCACTCACCCTGGGCAGTGGCCATCTCCTGGAGAGAGTGGGTCATCTGGGTGAAGGCATCATGCAGGTGGCTTCTCTCATCGTAGTCTGGGAGTAAGGGTGGAGGACAGAGGCTGGGAAAAGCAGTTCCCTCAACACCATGTCCACGGTGTGGACATTCTCTGTCTCTCTAAGACACCTCCTGTCTCCAAGTCTCTGTCCCTGCCCCACTGCTATCCCCCATCTCTGAGTCTGGCCCTCCCCCCCAGTGTCTATCCTGCCTTCTCTGAGTCTGTCCCCCATCTCTATCCTCCTCCCTGAGTCTGTCCCCCCACATTTCTATCCTCGCCCCCTCTGAATCTATCTCCCCATCTCTATCCTCTCTTTAGTCTGTCCCCCGGTCTCTATCCTCCCCCTCTGAGTCTGTCCCGCACTCTATCCTCCTCTCACTGAGTCTGTCCCTCAGTCTCCACCCTCCCCTCTAAGTCTGCCCCCACCCTCCCTCTCTGGGTGAATCTCTCAGTGGTTCGCCACGCTCTCTGGAACCTCCCTGTGCAGACACCCTCCCCCCTACCCCAGGACCCTGGAAGAAGTGGCAGGTCTCCTCACTGATTTCAGTGTCTAGGAGGCCCTTAAAGGCGGCGGTGAATGCCTCCTCACACTTTTCCAGCTCAGGGCCCTCTATACCAGCAAAGATCTGGCAGACGCGGACACGCTCCTTATAGGATGTGAAGCAGAGGAGACAGGCCCAGGCGGGGGCCCTGAAGACCATGAGGGCTACCAGGGCAGATGGGACAGCACTGCCTGGGGCCAGCAGGGCCATAACAGAGGGTCTTGGCCCAGGGAGAAGCTGGTGACCTTTGTGAGGTCACCATGGGGTGGGGGAGGGGCATGTGGTATGGGGGCAGAGGTTGGATTTCTGTGGCTGGTCAAATGTCAAGCTCTGGGTTTTCGGGGAGAACGGGTGTGAGGAGTCAGGGGTCAGGCGGGCAATCCCCAAGCTTGTGGTTAGGCCGGACGCCAGGCTCCCAAGAACCTCACCTGTGACCCTGGATGTCCTCACAGGTTAAAGGGTCTCAGGGACCCAGAGGCCGGCAGTGTTGTGTGTGGTGGCCTGACAGGCCCTGGCGTGGGGGCGGGGGGGTCAGAGTGGAGATGGCACAGAGATACTGTGAGAGCCCGAGAGACAGAAACTGAGACACGGAGAGATATCAGAAAGCACAATAAGAGAGAGATGGAGAGAGAGTCTGAGAGGCCGCTGTGTAGACACACAGCCGACTCCAGAGACACAGTGGAGATGGAGAGACAGAGAAAGCAAAATAGAGGTTTCTTCATGGGACAGAAACTCTTTGAGGGAAGTGGGAGGAGGGAATGCAAGGACAGGACAGGAGAGACAGCCCAGCTCCTCCTCCCAGGGTCCCCCCGCATGGGGCAGCGGTCAGGGGCTGGGGTCCCCGCCGGGCGTCCCGTGCAGGGCGCAGCCTGGGGAAAGCTAGGAGGCCGTATAGTGATCTCCGTGGGTGTCCTCCTCAACTATACAACCTCCTACCTCAGCCCGGGGGGCGCGGCAGGTGGACAGACAGACGGATGGACGGACAGATGGGGGCCAGGGAGGGTGGGGAGGGCCGGGAAGACCCCAGCCGCGATGGTGAGCCCCCGACACGGACCCACAGACTCGAGCTTGTGTGCGGCGAAGGCCCCGCAAGGTCGGTTCTACGGGTGGGTGCCAGGACCCAGGAATCCGGGCCCCCGGCCCCCTCCTCCCCAAGGAACCCAGGAATCAGTCCCAGGGACCCAGGAGTTCAGGCCCCTCGCCCCTTCCTCCTCAGAGGTCCCTGGAGTCCAGGCCAGTAGGCCCCTCCTCTCTCAGACACAGAAGTCCAGGCCCCCAGCCCCCTCTTCCCTCAGACCCGGGAGGCCAGCCAGGCCTGCCTCCCTGGGGAAGGCGCAGCCGGGCTTCCTGGCTTCCTGGATGCGGAGTCAGAGGGAACCTCACCTGTTTCGGAGTTTGGCCCCTTGGGCAAGCAGCTCCCTACCTACCTGTCAGATTCTGGAATCCAGGACTAGGGCGGAGGCAGGGATATGAAACCTTCAAACCTCTCTGGATATTTTCCCCCTCTCTCATTTCTTCTTTGGGCCTCCCATCATTTATAATGATGACAGCTATGAACCCTGAGCACTGACGCTGCCCCAGGCCTAGCAAGGTGCTGTCAGCTTCCCCACTGGGCAGGGGAGAAGGCTGCCCAGAGATCGGGAGAGGCTGGGCCAGAGCCGAGCAAGCGGGAGGAGCCGGGCCTGGTAGGCGGTGGCCCAGCACCCAGCCTCCCCACCCCGGGGCTAAGAGTGCGCACCTGCGAGTGGCAGGTCGGCCTCTCTGTCCAGTTCTGTCTGTCTTGCTCTCCCCGTCCCACGCTCCATCTCCATCTTTCTGGCTCTCTCCTCCTGCTGTTTCTGCGGCGCCTGGCCTCCGCGTCAGCCCCCGGCTTACCTGGTCTCCAGCTCCTCCTGCGTGTTTCTCCTGCTCTGCATTGCTCATTCTCCGCTCCTGTCCTTCTCGCCCCTCCGTGGTCCCGGCGCTCTCCCTCGCAGATGGCCTCGCCCTCTCTCTCCTTTCTCATTCTTTTTCTTTCCCTTCGGTCTTTCTTCCTCCTCCTCCCTCCCTCTCTCTTTGTCTCTCATTCTCTCAGTCTCTTCCTACCTCAAGGTCTCTGTCTCTGGCCCTCTCCCTTCCCCTCTCCGTTTCTCTCCCTCTCCCATCTCTGTCTCCCTCTGTCTCTTTCCTCCCTTCCCTCCCCCCCACCCTTCTTTCTCCCTCCCTTCTCCTTCGCCCCCTCTCTGCCTCTCTCTCTCTCTCTCTCTCTGTCTTTCTCCTTCCCTCTCTCCCTCCCCCTCGCAGCTCGGAGCCAGGTCTGGAGCTGGGGGTGGGGTGGGGGTGGTTCGAGAAGGGGCCCAGGGCTGGGGTAGCGACCTGCTGAGGAGGGGGAGGAGAGGCGGGAAGGGGGCGGAGGAGGAAAGGAGATGGGGGGCCAGAGTCGGGTCCGGTTCTCGTCCCCCTTCCCTCCTTCCCAACCTCCCAGACCCTCAGGCGGGGGCGAGAGTCAGGCCAAGGTGGGGAGGAAGGGGAAGGGAGGAGGCTGCCCCCGCCCCCCCACAACCTGGCCCAGAGCCCAGGCCGGGTTCCCAGCATGCCCCGGGGCTGCCTGGGGCCTGAGGAGGGGGTGAGAGGGGAGCTGAGAGTCTTAAAGATTTGCAGGACCCGAGCATCCCCCTACTCCCTCGACAAATTTCTCTTTGGGGAAACTGAGACCCAGAGAGAAGGGTCAGGACTTGTTCAAGGTCACTGGACGCGGCGTTGATGGAGACATGAACTCTCTGGGCCCATAGGCCCGATTTGGGGAAGGGGTTGGCGCTGGACTTCCCTCAGGTCTGGGTCCCCCTCCCCCTCTCTGCAGACCCTGGGGAGCCCCCAAGGGTCAGAGAGCAGACCCAAACAGTCTGGCACCATGGCAACCAGCTGGTCCCGCCCCCTTAACCCCCGGAGGGCTGAGATCCAGCTGGGGCTTAAAGAGGAGGTGGGGACGCCTGGGTTCGGGGGAGGAAGGGGAGAGGGGCCCGGACTCGGACGTTTTGTGAAGGGTGGGGGCTGGGGTGTGGACTCCCAGGTCTGCGGGAAGAAGAGGCCGGAGGCCCAGACTCTCTTGGGTCCTGGGGTAAAGGAGGCTAAGGGTTCGGATTCTGGAATTCTGAGGGAGGGGGCTGGGTTGCGGACTCCCAGGTCTGAGGGAGGAGGGGGCTGGGGCCTGGAATCCCAGTTCCCCAAGGGAGCCTGGATGCTGGGCCTCTCCTCCGCCAGACATCCCCTGCCCCCGCCGCTGACCCTGGCCTGTCTGGCAGCCCAGACAACCTCCCCCCCTCCTCCGCCCCCACCTCGAACGGCTCACCCTTGACCCCTCAAAGCCCCGCAGCCCCTTCCCTGCCCCTCCCCCTCCCCTCTAGCCAGACGTTAACCCTTCTGCTGCCGGAGGCACCTCCAAAGCCAACCTCTCTCCCTCCACCTCCCCTAAGGGCTCGGGCGGGCATCTTGCCCCAGCGTTCTTCAGCCTCCGCATCTAGCTATCCCGGCCCCATCTCTGTCTTCCTCTGGAATCCAGGAGGTGTTCTCCGCCCTCTCCTCCTCTGGACCCTCGGAATCCGGGCCCTCAGGCCCCCAGCCCCCTCCTCCGAGGATTCGGGAGTCTGGGTCCCCAGCCCCCTCCCCCTCCACGAACCCAGAAACCCAGGCCGCGGCGGCCTCCTCCTGGAACCCTGGGTCGGGGCCCCAGCCGTCCCCCCCCCACCACCGCCGCTGCCCACCAAGCCGGCTTTCCGCAGACTCACGGCTCCGGGGCTCCCGCGTCGGAGGGCAGGGGCTCCCCGGCCAGCCCCCAGGCCGCGCCGAGCCCGGCCAGCCGCCGCCCGCTCTCCATCCTCTCCCCGCCTCCGCCGCCCGACGGCCTCTCCCCTTCCTCCCGGCGGCCTCGCCATCCTCCTTCCCTCCTCCCGACTCCCTCCGGCCCGCGTCTCCGCCCGGGACCCCGCGGGCCGGCCCCCTCCCCGGGCGCCCCCGCCCCGGCCCCTCCCCGCCGCCGGCCCGGCCCGGCCTGCCTCCCCCGGCCCCGGAGCTGGCCCCGGTCCAGGGGAAAAAATTCCATCCAGCCCCGGGGAGGAGGCGCGGGCGGGGGAGGGAGCGCGCGGGGAGGCCGGCCGGGAGCGTGACGCAGGGCGGAGGGAAGGGACAAAAGGGGCCGGGGCGGCGGGGCGCCGCGCTCCACTTCTCCCTCCCTCCGCCTCCCGCGGCCGGCCCGGCTCTCCCCTCTCCGCTTTCTCCCGCGCCCTCCACCTCTGCTCCCTCGCCTTCTCGCCGCGGCCGCCGCCTCCTGCGCGGTGCATTCTCCTCCTGGTCTCTCGGTCTCTGTGTCTCTCCTCTTCCTCCTCCCGCCGCACCCCCCCCCGCCGCAGCGGGGTCTGCTCCCCTCCTCGCTCTCCCCCTTCCTGCCCTCCCAGCCTCCTTCTCCTCCCTCCGCTTCGGTCCCCCCGCCCGCTCCCCGCACTAGGGCCCCAAAGGTGAATCAGACCCGTATCTGCCCTTGCAGACGGAGCTCACAGTCTGATGGAGGAGACAGCCCCAGACGCAGACAGTTCCAATCCAGGGCGACCGGGGTATGACAGAGCCAGAGGCCAGCGGCTGTGGGAGCCCTGGGGCGGAAGGAATCCTCTCAGCTGGAGACAGCGAAGGGACCTCCGAGAACCGGGAGAAGTTAGATCTGGATGGCCGAGAAGGGGGCTGGCCGCAGCAAGGCCGTTGCAGGCAGAGGCTCGAAGGCAGGGAACCGGGGGCGATTCCGGGAGGACCGCAAAGCCGTCAAGTCGGCCTAGAGCCTTAGAGGACAGGAGCCCAGGAGCTCCGAAGATGCGGCTGAGGTGGTGGGCGGGGCCAGGCTCACGAGCGTTCTGAAGGCCGGGCTGGGAACTTTCTCCTGGGGGTGACCGGGAGCCATGGAGGGTTATGGTCAGATCTGGGCGTCCGAGAGTCCCCTCTGGGGCCCTGTGGGGGATGGATGCCCGAGCTGGGGCTGGGACCCTGCCGACAGAAAGGACGGGGCGGGGCGGAGGACGTGAGGAGGCAGGAAGGACTGGGCACGGACAGACTGGGGGGCTGACGGGGAGGGAAGAGGTGAAGAAGATACACCAACCGGGAGTCTGGCCCAGGAACTGAGGGGACAGAAGTTGTTCCCAACTGGGAATCAGTAGGAAGAGGGGACAGGAGAGGATAGGTGATATGCGCAACTTGGAACTTCATGGACCTTTGGGCCAGGGGACATTTAGGGAAGACATTCAGACAGTGGTGGGTATACGGTTCTGGGGCTCCAACAGTGAAAAATGCATTTCCCTTCCACCCTGTCCCCCAGCCACCCGGTACTCGCTGGAGACAGCTTATGCTTACCAATTTCCTGTGCATCTTTTCAAACGAGTTCTGTACAGCTCTGCACATATATTATGCCACCCCCTTCTTTCTTTGGCCCCAGCTGGGATCACATTATCCCACACTTTGCTTTTTTAACACTCTATCTTGAAGATCCTTCTCTACCCACACTTATCGAGCTAACTCTTTCGTTTTAGGGGCTGTATAGTATTCCATTGCATAAATTTATTTATCCATACTTATCCAATCAGTCAATTGGGAGATTTTTTTTCTTGCATACAAAAACTAATACTGATGCATATGTAAATTACTTTTTTTTTTTTACTGACTTCTTCCAATGCTCTTAAGCCTCTGAACTCAGATATTTGATAAATACTCATTTCAAGGTCTTCTAGATTTTGTTATTAATTATTAATGATAGGAACAATAATGATGACAACACATAATCTTTATTGAATGTCTAGTTCGGGACCCGCAGTGGGCTGGGTATTTGTTACACATTGGATCCTTCAGTCATCGCAGCGGTCTTACTATTGGAATTGTTTTATCTCCGTGTAAGGAGAAGGGAACTGAGATCCTGCATAGTGAGTTAGCCAGACTCACAAAGTCAGGATTTGAACCCAGGCCTCTCTGACTCCAAGTTCCCATGCCTTTTCTTTGGAGGTGAGCTGCCTCTGCAAAAATATGTACCTTACTTGAGATTAGTTACTTGGCTCATGTTAGGCTTACCATGCACACAAACTCACATAGGATAAAAAAGACCTTTTGTCAGACCCTGCACCTTGATTTAGTATCCAGAATTACTGTCACTCTACATTTACCACAGATGCCCTGTAGTTGGGACAGGACGGTAACTGCGCTACACTGCTGTCTCCTTGTCCTGGCTCTGATCCTGTCATGTTGTGACTTTCAGTGTCTGGGTCTGGCTCTGGGAATTCACTGAGGGCACAATCTAGGTCTGAGTCATCTCTGTGTCCTCACTGTCACCCAGCATAGGGTGTGGCTAAGAGCGGGGGCCTAGGAAAATGTTTGGTAATGAATGGAGGGATGGATGAATAACAAATGGCTTTATGGGTTAGGTTGGGACTTGCTTAAGCCTCTGGGATAAAAGAACCTAATTCCCATTAGTTCCCGTACCATAAGGCCCCCATTCCCATTGGTTAGTGAGTCACAGGAACCACTGTTTCCATCATTCTCTGATATACAGAGTTCACAAATCCCTTGGCACCTAAGACTCAGCTGATGCAATTCCCATCAATCACTGAGACTCAGGACCCACTGTTGCCCTCAGCCCCCCCCACCCCGGACTTGGGACCCATCAACCCTGGAGGCACAAGGGCCCCATTCTCATCAAACATTGGCACAGAAGTACCGTCATTCTTATTAATCCCTGATACCCAACATCCATAATTCCTATACCCCTAAAATACAGGGACCACCATTCCCATCAACTCCTGAGATCCAAGTTTTGCCATTCTTATTATCCCTTGGAACAGTGCGCCAGTGGAAAATAGAAACATCCCACCCATCATCACAAAGTCCATCCCCAAGTTCCCAGAACAGGAACTGTTAGCCAGGAAGATACCTGCCTTGAAGTAGGTCTGAGTCAAGGACTCACTGATTATTACCATAGAAAAGAAGGCCTCGGGTCATGAAGAACATCAAAGTAGCAGAGAATCCTTCCACGTGAAGGATCAATCCCAAACCGGAGATAATCCTGCAGTACCACCAGAAAATCCTTCCACATGGGGGTTAAACTCCAAACTCAAGATAATCCTAGAGTGCCACTTAATCTCCACAGGTGCAATAATCCTCAGACTGGCAGAACATCCAAAATACCAGATGATCCAAATATAACACATGTTCCCGTTGCACCAGTAAATAATCCTAGATGGGCACTTGCCCCTTGTAGGAATTGGGGACAGGAGACCTTTTCTGTGTGTGTGTGTGTGTGTGTGTGTGTGTGTGTGTGTGTGGTGGGTGTGGAGAAGACAAAGCTTGGTCCCTTTATTAACCCTTTCCTGGACAGGGGGGTAGGAAAAATGGGTGTGAATTTGGGGGAGAGTTTCATCTGAATAGTGAAGGGCTTTCAGCTGCTCTGCTCTTTGCATTTCTGCAAAAGGCAGGGAAGGTGGTTCTGAGGCTCAAGGAGACAAGTGGATGGGTAGTTTTTTCAAGCCCCTCAGCTGCCATCCACTTCCCCTTCCTCAGGCAATAGAGCCTCTTTCCTGTGAGAAATCCACTCTACATGACTCTAATAAGAATGTTCTAGCACTAGGGGCGCCTGGGTGGCTCAGTCCTTGAGCGTCTGCCTTCAGCTCAGGTCATGATCCCAGGGTCCTGGGATCAAGCCCCGCATCCAGCTCCCTGCTCCACAGGCAGTCTGCTTCTCCCTCTCCCACTCCCCCTGCTTGTGTTCCCTCTCTTGCTGTGTCTCTTTCTGTCAAATAAATAAAAATCTTAAAAAAAAAAAAAGAAAGAAAAGAAAAGGAATGTTCTAGCACTAATGCTTCCTCCCTCAAAACATGTGGTCTGGGCATGTGACCCAAGACAGGCCAATCAGAACATTCATTCATTTGTGACCCCCACCCCCCCAACAGAACCGATTAAAATCCAAGATTGTACGTTTTTATCCTTTTTAAGATTTTATTTTTAAGTAATCCCTACACCCAACGTGGAGCTCAAACTCACAACCCTGAGATCAAATCTCACACCCCACTGACTGAGCCAGCCAGGCGCTCCTTTACTTTTTTATCTTGACACCTTATTTTATGTCTTCTAAAATATACAAGCATTTGTACACACATATAGTGTTTTTGTTTTCCAAGAACAGAATTATATTGTGTATAGCAAGGTGTTTAAGAGCAGATTCTGAAGCCAGGCTGCCTGGGCTTGAATCCTGGCTCAGCCATTTTTCTAGCTGTGTCTCTTTATGCCTCAATTTTGTCAAAACCCTGAAATGGGTATGATAATTAATAGTACCTACATCACAAGGTATATGAAGATTAAAGGAGTTAATATATACAGAGTGCTTAAAACAATGTCTGGCACATAGTAAGCCCATAGAAGAATTATCTGTTGTTACTCCTACAAAAAAATAGCTAGCTCTGTAATTTCTGCATACACATGCACAGCATTTTACATTAACAGAACAATTTATACTAATGTAAATATTTTTACTACATTCTTCCTCCTCCTCCCCTCCCCTTTCTTCTTTCTTTGCTTGCCTTTTCTTGACTTTTCCCTTCTTGTCCACTCCCCAGGTGCCTCTCCACTCTGAATCCCGTATGGTATGGTATCTGTTGTAGATTGAATTATACCCCCACCCACATATGTTGAAGTCCTAATGCCCAGTACCTGTGAATGTGACCTTATTTGGGAGTTTTTATAGATGCAATCAAATTAAGATGTGATCATATGGAATAGGGTGGGCCTTAAATCCAATGGCTGGTATCCTTATAAGGAGAAGAAGATTTGAAGATACAAAGGAGATACAGGGAAGAAAGCCATATGATGGGGGACGCAGAGATCAGGATGATGCATCTGCAAGCCAAGGAATGCCAAGGATTGCTGGCAACCACTGGAAGCTGGAAGAGGTCAGGAAGGAGCCTTCAGGGGCACCTGGGTGGCTCAGTCAGTTAAACATCTGCCTTTGGCTCAGGTCATGATCTCAGGGTCCTGGGATTGAGCCCCACGTTGGGCTCCCCACTCCGCGAGGATTCTGTTTCTCCCTCTCCCTCTAACCCCCACTTGTGCTCTGCCTCTCTCTCAAATAAATAAAATCTTTAAAAATAAATAAATAAAATAAAATTCTACCTCATTTATTAAAAAAAAAGGACAGAGCCTTCAGAGGTAGCTGACACCTGATATCCAACTTATGACCTCCGTAATCATGAGAGAATAAATTTGTTGTTTTAAGCCACCCAGTTTGAGGTAATTAGTTATGGAAATCCTAGGAAAGCAAATCATATCCGTGTTAATCTGTCTTTCCACACCAGGTGCTCAAGTAAACACACACATGCCCACGCATGTGCATATATGTGTATGTATATATTTGGTTTGTGTTAAAATTCCACTTTGGCCTCTGCATTTGTTCAAGTTTTTCTATTTGACTTCAGCCTTCCTTCAGTCTTTTGAAGGTTGAAGCACTGAATGCCAGATCGAAGGTTATGCCTCGTGTCTCTGAACTTGTGTGGATTCCATGAGTATGTGATCAGCTGGGTTACCATCACATCTAACCAGCGTAATAGCGTGAGGGATATAGAACAAGCCAGGTGGTTCCTGTCTAATTTAAGATCGTAAGAGTCACTTTCAAATTTGAGCATCCTGGTGTAACGTGGAGTGAAAATCTTGTGTGTGCATTCAAGGTTAAAATTTTATCAGTCAGCTGAAGTGTGTGTGTGTGTGTAATTACATAATTACAGGAATAAGACGCTGAAATAATTAATGATGATTGTGAAAGCCTGTAGGCTGTAGGTTGGGTTTTCAGGAAAAGGACTCTGAAAAAGAAATTAGGGTTTAGGATATTAACTGGGACTGCTCTCAGGTTCAACAGCCTGAAGGGGGTGGGGGAGGGGGGAGAGGGGCAGGAAGACACACTCCGCTTCAAGACCTCAGCACCCCCAGCAGCATCCTGAGATGGGAAATTTGTCCATTACACCATGCCTTTTACATGCCCAAAACAAATCTTGAGAACTTCCGTGTAATTATACAAATCAGGAAATAGAGTGAGTGTGAATATTAAAGGTGTTTTATTTAGATACCATTAGGAAGACAATTTTCTCCTCTTGGGATTGACAAATCTAAAATGTAAATAATAATAGAGGCAAAACAGCAAAGATCAGATTGGAAATTCAGAGACTTTTTTTTTAATCGCAGGCAGCCTTCTTTGTAGAATTGTTTTGTATTCTACCATTCATCCTATTAAAAAAATCTTAACTGTAGTTGATTTTTTAAGTTGTTTAATTGTATTTTAAAAAGTATACTTCACATTTGTGAAGATGAATTTTAAAGATTTTATTTATTTATTTATTTGACAGAGAGAGCTCGAGTGGAGGGAGGAACAGAGGAGGAGGGAGACAGACAGACAAGCGGACTCCATGCTGAGCCTGTCGCAGGGGCTCCATCTCAGGACCCTGAGATATTGACCCTGAGATCTTGACCTGAGCTGAAACCAAGAGTAGAGGCTTAACCGACTGAGCCACCCAGGCACCCCGTGCAGATGAATTTTAAAGTTTGAAACTTTGCTGAGTTAAATTTCTTGAGGTAGAAATAAAACTCCAAAATCATGTATAACAACTTTTATGATAAAACATCTTTGATCCAGACATAATAATGAATGCAAAGAGCACCGGAAAAATAGGAAAGTGTTAGAAATAAGATGCCTGAAATACATGTTGTTCTCACTAATCAAACTTCAAAACAACGTATTTTATAAGAATACTTTTGAAAGATTTTGTATATGTATATTCCAAGCTGCTTTTGACCAATGAGCATTTGCTTACTCTAATTATGAAAACAGGCTCCTGGAATGAAGGGAACATAAACAAAGTGGTACCACATTAGTACCAGGGCAAATGGAAAAGCAAACTTCGACCCCCTCTGGAGGAAGGTACTTAAATCGCAAAAGGAAAATGATCCCAGAGCAAGAACATGGTGAAGGTATAGATGTATCAGTCAGAATCTCAGTAGGAAACTGATGCACTGTTAGGGGCCCAATTACACATAAACTAATAAAGGTATAACTAGTTACAGAGGTGTGGCAGGATTAAGAAGTCCAGTAAGGAATGGTGAGAGATCCAGTACAAGCAATATGAGGAGCTATTACCACCCCCAGACCATTCTAAATGAATTAACACATAAATATTTTGAAATTTTCTCCATTTTAATTTCTATTTATTTATTTACTTATTTTCTGAGAGAGAGAGAGAATGCAAGTGGGGGTGGGGAGGGGCAGAGGGAGAGGGAGAGAGAGAATGCTAAGCAGGCTTCACACGCAGCGTGGAGCCAGCCACAGGGCTCAATCTCATGACTCTGAGATCATGACGTGAGCCAAAATCAGGAGTGGGACACTGAACTGACTGAGCCACCTCTAGGAAGGCAAGTATCCATAGATATATCCTGCATAAGCAAAAGCTCTTGGGGCTCGCGATACTTCTTTTTTCATAGTGTAAAGGAGTCCTGAAACTAAAAACTCTGGGAACTGCTTCCCTATAGATACTTTGCACAGTTACACCAGATGTACACGTAAGAATGTTCACAGCAACTTCATTTGTCATGGTACCAATCTGGAAGCAATCCAAATGTCCACTTAGAATCAGATGGATAAGCAAATGCTGCTAGGAAAAGAAATGAACTACATAGACAACTCTCACACACAAAATGTTGGAGAAAATAAGATAAAAAATATATATATAGTCTTGTTTCATACAAATAAATATCTATACTTGAAAACGAGCAAAAGAAACCTACATAAGGATGGCATTGAAAAGAAGAGTGAGGTGAAGACGGGCGCCTGGGTGGCTCAGTTGTTTAGGCGACTGCTTTCGGCTCAGGTCATGATCCTGGAGTCCCTGGATCGAGTCCTGCATCGGGCTCCCTGCTCGGCGGGGAGCCTGCTTCTCCCTCTGACCCTCCCCCCTCTCATGTGCTCTCTCTCTCTCATTCTCTCTGTCTCAAATAAATAAATAAAATCTTTAAAAAAAAAAAAAAGAAGAGTGAGGTGAAGATTATAAAAAAGAATGTTGTCAACTTCTGGAGGGATGGAGGAGTTATCATTGAGGAAAACACATGGAGGAGATTCTGAAATATTGTGTATATTTCATTTCTTGACCTATGTGAGAATAGGAATGTTTATTTTAAAATTACTCATGATATGTGTATGAATACATTTGTTTCATGCATTTTTAGGTTATACTTCACAAAAAATATAGCTGAGAGCAACAATCTTAAGTCTGCATCTGAAACTGTTGAGAAAGCAGCAAAGACTCAGTTTGTGGTTCACCTTTAATGAAATTACATCATCGCTTTCAACCAAATTTTCCTGAACAGGAAGTAATCCTTTATTTTAATCACCTTCTCTTAGTGAGGAAGGAAAGCTTAATAACTTGGTGGGGAGATCACTATCATGGAGATCTGTTACTGGCAAAGTGAGCATTTATTTAGTATCAGAACTGTGCAGTATGGTGAACAGAGAAAAAAGAAATAACAGCTAAAAATGCCGAGAAATCATTGTTCCCATGTTCTAATGTTAAAATGTTAAAGTCAGGCCACCATGCAGTTTTAATTTTAACTCTTTATGTTGAACTAATTTTAGTGTTTTGAAAAGTTGTAAAAATAGTACCGAGAATTCCTACATACTCCTCTAGCTTTCCCTAAAGTTGACTTCTTATATAACTGGCGCCAAGAATGCACAATGGAGAAAGAATAATCCCTTTAAAAACGGTGTTGGGGGGCGCCTGGGTGGCTCAAATGGTTAAGCGTCTGCCTTCGGCTCAGGTCATGATCCCAGGGTCCTGGGATCGAGTCCCGCATCAGGCTCCCTGCTCCTGGGGAGCCTGCTTCTCCCTCTGCCTCTCTCTCTCTCTCTCTCTCTGTCTCTCATGAATAAATAAATAAAATCTTTTTAAAAAATAAAATAAAATAAAAATGGTGTTGGGAAAATTGAATATCCACATGCAAAACAATGAAATTGGACCCTTATCTCATGCCCCACACAAAAATCAATTCAAAATGGGTTGAAGACTTAAGCATAAGACCTGAGACTATAAAGCTCCTAGAAGAAAACATAGGGAAAAGCTTCATGACATTGGCCTTGGCAATCATTTCATGGATATGATCCGAAAAGCACAGGCAACAGGAACAAAAACAAACAAGTGGGACTACATCAAACTCAAAACTTCTGCATAGCACAGGAAACAATCAACAGGGTGAAAAGACAACCTATGGAATGGGGGAAAATATTTACAAACCATATATCTGATAAGGAGTTAATCTCTAGAAAATATAAGGATCTCCTACAATTCAAGAGTAAAAAAACCAAAACAAACAAAACCCCCCCAAAAAACCACCTTAATAACTCAATTTTATTTATTTATTTACTTAGATTGTATTTATTTATTTGAGAGAGAGAACAAGCATGGAGAGGGGCAGAGGGAGAGGGAGAAGCAGACTCCTCACTGAGCAGGGAGCCCGACGCGGGGCTCGATCCCAGGACCCTGGGATCATGACCTGAGCCGAAGGCAGACACTTAACCGACTGAGCCACCCAGGTGCCCCAATAACTCAACTTTAAAATAAGCTAAAGATTGAATAGACATTTCTCCAAAGAAGAAATACCAATGGCCAACAGGTACATGAAAAAATGCTTAACATCACTAATCATCACAGAACTGCAAATCAAAACCACAGTGAGCTATTACTTCACACCTGTCAGGATGGCTATTATAAAAAAACCCCAAAAAACCCAACAAGTGTTAACGAGGTTGTAGAGAAATTAGAACCTTTGCACACTGTTGGTAGGAATGCAAAACGGCACAAGTGTTATTAAAAACAGTATGGAGGGACACACGTGTGGCTCAGACTCTTGATTTCAGCTCAAGTCATAATCCCAGGGTCCTGGGATTGAGCCCGATGTCAGGCTCCATGCTCAGCGGGGAGTCTGCTTGAGATTCTCTGCCTCTGACCCTCCTCCTGCTTGAGCTCTCTCGCTCTCTCTCAAATAAACAAATAAATTTTCTTTAAAAAGGAGAACAGTATGGAGCTTTCTTGAAAATTTAAAAGTAGAATTATCTATTATCCAGCAATCTCACTTCTAGATATTCATCTAAAAATACTGAACTGGGATCTTGAAGAGTTACTTACTGTCATGTTCACTGCAGCATTATTAACAATAGCCAAAATGTGGAAACAACCTAAATGTTCATTGACAGGTGGATAGATAAAGAAAAAACCTGTGGTATAGACATATGATGTGATATTATTCGGCTTTAAAGAAAGGAAATCCTGCAATATGCAACTAAATGGATGAACCTTGAGGACACGATGCTAACTGAAATAAGCCAGTCACAGAAAGACAAATACTGGATGATTCCACTTATGTGAGGTATCCGAAATAGTCAAATTCATAAAATCAAAGAGTGGAATGATGGTTGCCAGGAGATGAGGAAGGAGGAAATAGAAAGCTATCAACTGACATAAAGTTCAGTTAAGCAAGATGAATGAGTTTTAGAGATCTGTGGTACAACCCTACCTACAGTCAACACCACTGTATTGCACACTTAAAAATTCATTAAGAGGGTAGATCTCATGTTCAGTTTATTGCAATAAAATTAAAAAATTTCAAAACTCAGGAAATTAACATTGGTTCAGTACTATCAACATTACTATATATTTTTAAATAATAAATTTTTTTTTAAAGATTTTGTTATTTATTTGAGAGTGTGTGCAAGTGGGGGGGAGGGGCAGAGGGAGAAGGAGAGAGAGAATCTCAAGCAGACTCCCTACTGAGTGCAGAGCTGAGGCAGTTTCATATATCACAACTGTGAGGTCACAACGTGAGCCAAAACCAAGTCAGACGCATAACCAACTGCACCGTCCAGGCGCCTCTCTGATTCTTTTTATTTTTAATTAAAATAAATGTTTTATGGGGCGCCTGGGTGGCTCAGTCGTTAAGCGTCTGCCTTCAGCTCAGGTCATGATCCCAGGGTCCTGGGATCGAGTCCCACATCGGGATCCCTGCTCAGCGGGGAGCCTGCTTCTCCCTCTCCCACTCCCCCTGCTTGTGTTCCCTCTCTTGCTGTGTCTCTTTCTGTCAAATAAATAAAATCTTTAAAAATTTTAAATTAAATTAAAAAATGTTTTATTCTCTTTTAGAGGGGGGAGGGGCAGATGGAGAGGGAGAATGTTAAGCGGGCCCCATGGGGCTCAATCTCACGATCCTGAGATCATGACCTGAGCTGAAATCAAGTGTCCGATGCTCAACCGCTCAACTGACTGAGCCACCCAGGTGCCCCTCTAATTCTTTTTCTAATTAGGTTTGTAGTTTCTTTATAATCCTCATCCAATCAGAATCGTTGTCAAAACATTAATTTATTTAAAATAACAACGATAAATCCATACATGTTAGAACAGTTAATATATTTAATGAAAAACACTTATATTTTCAAAAACAAAAATCAATGTAAAGGGATATTGTTTTACATTTTTGCGAGTCTCTTTAATACCTGACTTAATGGGAGATAACTGAATTCTCATACCTGCTTCTTTACTCAGTTTGTTGTGATATGTTTTTTTATTTGCCTTGTATTCAGTGGTGTTAGTGTACGAGAATTTATTCAGCCATTATTCAGTTGATGAACATTCAGTTTGTTTCCAGTTTTGTGGGTTTGGTTTGGTTTTGTTTGCTACTGTAAATAATCCTTATGTGTTCCTACTTCTGTCTCTGTGGGATTGATTCTCTGGAATGGGATGGTTGAGATTAAGTGAAGGTGTAGATATAATGCTAATGGATGATTCTGTATTGTTTCCACATGTAAGGATAGTTTTTCCTCACATTCACACCAGCTGAGGGTGTTCAAATTCCTTGTATTTTGCCATCTAAAGTGACATCTTGTTTTTACTCAGATACGCACTTTTCAAACTCCTGGTTAATTTGAGCATTTGTTTCATATTTAGCTTTTTGGATTTGCTTTTCTATGAATTCTCTATTCTCATTCTTTGCCCATTTTCTATTGGCTTGTCTTTTTTTTTTTTTTCATCTTGTAGGAATATAGATCTTGATTTTTTATCAGCCATCAGTATTGAAAAATTTACTATCCATGACCCTTAATACACTGATTATGGTTTTGGTACATTTTACCATTCAAAAGGTTTTATTTGTTTTTTTAAGTCAAGTTTTATTTCATTTCATTTTTTTTTAAAGATTTTATTTATTTATTTGAGAGAGAGAATGAGAGCGAGAGAGAGAGCATGAGAGGGGGAGGGTCAGATGGAGAAGCAGACTCCCTGCCGAGCAGGGAGCCCGATATGG
Source organism: Neomonachus schauinslandi (assembly GCF_002201575.2). NCBI lineage: Eukaryota > Metazoa > Chordata > Mammalia > Carnivora > Phocidae > Neomonachus > Neomonachus schauinslandi. Next base: position 5,455,999 of record NC_058418.1, read on the forward strand.
GACTCGATCCCGGGACTCCAGGATCATGACCTGAGCCGAAGGCAGTCGCTTAACTAACTGAGCCCCCCAGGCGCCCTCATTTCATTTTTTTAAAGTTTTTATTTAAATGCCAGTTAGTTAACATACAGTGTAATATTAGTTTCAGCTGTAGAATTTAGGATTCAACACTTCCATACAACACCTGGGGCTCATCACAAGTGCACTCCTTAATCCCCATCACTTATTTAACCCATTCCCCCAACCCCTCCCCCCTGGTAACCATCAGTTTGTTGTCTATAGTTAAGAGTCTGTTTCTTGGGGCGCTCAGTCGTTAAGCATCTGCCTTCGGCTCAGGTCGTGATCCCAGGGTCCTGGGATCGAGCCCCGCATCGAGCCCCGCATTGGGCTGCCTGCTCAGTGGGAAGCCTGCTTCTCCTTCTCCCACTCCCCCTGCTTGTGTTCACTCTCTCGCTGTGTCTCTGTCGAATAAATAAAATCTAAAAAAAAAAAGCCTGTTTCTTGGCAAAAGTTTTTATATCCATATAGCCACATGATTATCCCTATCGCCCGCCCCCTGCAAGAGCTTTTGGGTTTCCTGCTTAAGAAAGTTACCTCCACAGCTCCATAATTGCCTTGATTTTCTTCTAATACTTTTACGACTTTTAAAAAATGTTTAATTCTGGCATGCCTCTTTGTATATGGTATGAGCTAAGATGGGAGTCCAGCTTTATTATATTTTCAGATAGGTCTGTTTGGCCGAGGCGTGTTTGTTAAATAAACTATTCTTTCTCATTTGAATAGGACTATCATAATTGTCATAGTTAAAATTCCCATGCAGACTTGAATCTACTGTGGATTCTTTACCGTGTCCTTTGATCAACTTTTCTATTTTTTTTTAAAGATTTTATTTATTTATTTGACAGAGAGAGACACAGCGAGAGAGGGAACATAAGCAGGGGGAGTGGGGGAGGGAGAAGCAGGCTTCCCGCCGAGCAGGGAGCCCGATGTGGGACTCGATCCCAGGATCCTGGGATCATGACCTGAGCCGAAGGCAGATGCTTAACGACCGAGCCACCCAGGCGCCCAACTTTTCTATTCTTATTCCAATATTATACTAATTTGATAACATTAGACTTATAGTATATTCTTTTTTTTTTTTTAAGATTTTATTTATTTGCGAGAGAGAGAATGAGAGACAGAGAGCATGAGAGGGAGGAGGGTCAGAGGGAGAAGCAGACTCCCTGCCGAGCAGGGAGCCTGACGTGGGACTCGATCCCGGGGCTCCAGGATCATGACCTGAGCTGAAGGCAGTCGCTTAACCAACTGAGCCACCCAGGCGCCCGACTTATAGTATATTCTTATGCCATGTGAAAACAAACAAATAAGCAAACACCCTTCATTACTTTTCTAAGAGATTTGATAAATGAATGAGAGGAAAGAGAAAGGATCTTACTTGCTCTGTCATCGTAGATTGTAGGAACCATATATGCCTGGACCAGCATGTGTCCACCTTCCTGAGCTTCAGCGGAGGAAACTGTCTCTAAACAGTAAATTGAAGATCATTTAAATAAATGTGGAGAACTAGCTTCTTGCTAGGTGTGAACAGTTAAGGGGGCAGAGAACAGCTTTGGGGCAACCAGCCAACTGTACTAGCCCCACTATAAAATGATGAACTTCAACCCAGTAAACATTAACCTACTTACCTGTTGGACTCAGAGTAAGACAACGATGGGGATTGTTGTCACAGAACAAAAGTATTATAAGTCATTTGCCTTTAAGAATAATATACTGACAAAAATTGGGAAGAATCAAAGACGGAAAGTGGTAGAAGAACATAGATCTCCTAAGTTTTCACATGTGGAGTAAAATAAAACATTAAAGTAGATCAAACAATAGAAGGATGAATATTTGAAGATATAAAAGTAAAACCCAGAAGAACTAAGAAAAACAGCAAAATCAAATAAAATTGGGTATGGAGGGGATAAGAGGAAGTGGAAAGATTCTAATTTTGTCATTGCTCACAGTGAAGAAAGACCACACACACACACACACACACACACACACACACACACACACACACCCCAATGCAAACAAAACACAGACCATATTGTGAAATATAATTTCAAAAGAAGCAATAAAAACAGAAAGCATAACATTAAAATGTTGATAAACTAAGGTCAAGGGGCGCCTGGGTGGCTCAGCCGTTAAGCGTCTGCCTTCGGCTCAGGTCATGATCCCAGGGTCCTGGGATCGAGTCCCGCATCGGGCTCCCTGCTCAGCAGGAGGCCTGCTTCTCCCTCTCCCACTCCCCCTGCTTGTATTCCCTCTCTCGCTGTGTCTCTCTCTGTCAAATAAATAATAAAATCTTAAAAAAAAAAAAAACTAAGGTCAAATATATCTGTCATAGGAATTAATTTAAATGTGCTTATTCTACATATTAAAAAAAACAATTATCACATCAGATCACACAGTAAAACCCAACTATTTTCTGGGAATATAAGAGACATGTTAAAACGAATTGACTCAGGGCGCCTGGGTGGCTCAGATGGTTAAGCGTCTGCCTTCGGCTCAGGTCATGATCCCAGTGTTCTGGGAATCGAGTCCCGCATCAGGCTCCTAGCAGGGAGCCTGCTTCTCCCTCTGCCTTTTCCTCTCTCTCTCTCTCTGACTCTCATGAATAAATAAATAAAACATTTAAAAAACAAACAAAAAAACGAATTGACTCAGAGAGTTTGCAAATGAAAAGATGGGCCAAGGCGAATGAGACCAATGGAAAGAAAAAGCAGGGCTTTAATTTTAATATACAACCAAGTTGAATTTAGGACAAAAAGCCATAAACGGGTTAAAGAGAGATACTTTATAAGGATAAAAAAATGGGGGCGCCTGGGTGGCTCAGTTGGTTACGCGACTGCCTTCGGCTCAGGTCATGATCCTGGAGTCCCGGGATCAAGTCCTGCATCGGGCTCCCTGCTCAGCAGGGAGTCTGCTTCTCCCTCTGACCCTGCCCCTCTCATGCTCTCTCTCTATCTCATTCTCTCTCTCAAATAAATAAAATCTTAAAAAAAAAAAAAACTTAAAAGGATAAAAAAATGTATTACACAAGAATAATCTAAGAGCCACAATATTCTACATATCATATAATATCGCATCACAATTTAAACAGCAAAAACCACAGAACATGAGGAGAAATACACAAATACTGACCTATACTAAGAGATTTTAATTCACCTCTCTCGGCCAGGGTAGAGTCAATGCATAAAAATATGTAAAATTTTAGAGCTGTCCTGTCTAATGTGGTAGCCAGTAGCCACATTCGGCTATGTACATTTAAAATAATTAAGTGAGGGGCACCTGACAGGCTCAGTCAGGAGAGCATGAAACTCTTGATTTCGGGGTTGTAAGTTTAAGCCCCATGTTGGGTGTAGGGATTACTTAAAAATAAAAAAAATTTTAATTAATTTTAGAGCGAAGTAAAATTGAATATTCAGTGAGTCACAACTAGCCATATTTCAAGTGCTGGATAGCCACATAGAGGATCTATTTCATATAATTAATGAGTCACTGTATCCATCACAAAATGGTAAAAATCACACATACACGCAGCAAAAATGGAAGAAAAACATTCTCTGACAGTAGGCCAAAGAGAAAAGTCAAAATCGCTATTACAGAATATCTAGAAAAGAATTATATCAAATCCAACAGAGTACAGCCATCCCAACTGCTAAAGAAACTTAAAGAGTCATTAATGATAATGGTGAAATTCTAAAGTCTTCCCATTTATGCCAGGAACAAAGGCAGTCTCACTATTAACACAATCATAATTGCTTCTGAAGTGTGCTAGGAAAGGCAGCTAGACAGGAAATTGAAATAAACAGTGTAAACATGAGAAATGAAAAGACAAGATGGTTATCTTTTGCAAACGATATGATCCTTTACCTAGAAAACCCAAGAGAATTTACAGAGAAACAGAACTCATTATCAAGTTCTTTGACTTGGCAAGATACAAGATAAATATACTAATCAAGATCTTATGAAGAATCAACAAGTAAAATTAGGTCTATATCTCACACCATACACAATGTCATTCCAGCTGGATTTAATATGATTTTAAGGTAATTTATGTATGAACAAAAAGTATTTTCCCATTATAATTTTTGATTGGTTGTTTTTTAATGTAAGAAAGTTACTGATTTTTATAAATTAATTGTACAACCCGATCCAAGTGGGGAGAATTTTGCTCTCCCACCTGGGGACATCTGGCAAGGTCTGGAGACGTTTGTCCTGAGGCGGGGGAGAGGTATGCTACTGGCATCTAGTGAGTGGAAGACAGAGATCAGCTAAGCATGCCGCAGGGTGTCTTCTCTCTCCCCACAACAAGGGATTATCCAGTTCCAAATATAAATAATGCTGAAATTGAAAAACTGTGGTGTAACTTGACACCTTGATTGAGTTATCATATTGGTTCTAAGAGTTTCTCCAGTTAATTTTGGATTTCCCAGGTACACAACCACACTAATTGCAAGAAATAAGGATATATCCTTTCCAGTTCTTATACCTATTGTTTGGTTCTGTTCTGTAACTACATTTGGCTGGCACCGTCAGATCCATGTTTGCACTGAGCAGCTGAACTCTATCTCCCTGTTTGGGAATTGTGAGGTCCCACTTCCTACCATTAAGGACCTAAAGGCCAGATAGTTGCTTTCCCTGAAACCTAGTGGTCAGCATGCAGGTGTTTAACTGAACTCACACTGAGACTTTATAAAGACATTAAGAATGGGTCAGAGCTCATTTGGATGGCCTTGGCACTGAACCAGTCTGTCCCTAGGCAAACTTGGTGACCATTCTCCTTTCATTGTTTCCTTGGGTTCTGACCCATTTTAACTTGCTACTTTAGCTTTCTCATCCAAACTATCAGCTGCCCCATGTCCTATGAATGAATTCCTTTTGGGTTTTTTTTTAGTTAACCCAAATTGGTTTCCTTTGCAACCAAGAACCCAACTATTAGAATGTTAAATAATAATTTTTTAATAAATTTTATTTATTTGACAGAGAGAGAGAGACAGCAAGAGAGGGAACACAAGCAGGGGGAGTGGGAGAGGGAGAAGCAGGCTTCCCGCAGAGCAGGGAGCCCGATGCCGGGCTCGGTCCCAGGACCCCGGGATCATGACCTGAGCCGAAGGCAGACGCTTAACCGACTGAGCCACCCAGGCGTCCCTCTTTTCTTTTTTTAAAATTTTTATTTATTTGACAGAGACACAGCGAGAGAGGGAACACAAGCAGGGGGAGTGGGAGAGGGAGAAGCAGGCTCCCAAGGAGCAGGGAGCCCGATGCGGGGCTCGATCCCAGGACCCCGGGATCACGACCTGAGCCGAAGGCAGACGCCCAACGACTGAGCCACCCAGGCACCCCTAGAATGTTAAATAATAATTGTGATAGCAGGTGCCACTCCCTTTTTCTCGACTTCGTTGGAAATAGCCTTTTGTCTGCACACATTCATTAATTCATTTACAAAATAAATATTGAAATCCATGTGTTCAGTCCTTTACCTCCAGTTCCAATCCAATACCACATGGGTCATTCTAGTTTCTGCTTTCCTGTATGTGTAAATCCCTTCTCTGAAAATGAGAAATCTGTTTCCCATTATTCAAGACATATTTACTCATTTCATCCAGACCCCCTGAGCGTGTCTAGCTCTTCCTCTCAGCTACCATTCCTCCCCAGTGTGGTTGCCCTCCTTATCCCTCTTGGCTCTGCTTTCCCTGCTGGGATGTTCCCACCTACTCTACCTAGGACTCCCTCATCATCCTGCGGAGTCATTTCAGAGAGCAAACACATGTAAATGCCCTCCTCATCTTGCTCAGGTTCTGACATTCCTCTATGACATTCTTGAGTAGACCCCCTCCTCATTGTATTTGAGACACTCCATTCCCGGCCACCTCTCTGCACAGGTATCCGTCTAGCTCTGTCATACCCGAGCCCTACTGCTCAGGAGGGAAAGAGAAAAGAAGAGAAGGGAAGGAGAGGAGAAAAAAGAAGATGAATTCTGCATATATTTTGAATGCAGAGCTGAGGATATTTCCGATGGGATGTAGGGCGAATGAGAAGGAGGGGAGACAGGGATGACTCTGAGGTCTTTGACCTGTGCACCTGCAAAGTAGAGTTACCTTCTTCTGAGATGGGGAAGACTGTGGGAAGAGCAGGCATGGAGCAGAAATCTAGAGTAAGTCTTGGGCATGGGTGAGTTTAAGGTGCATACTAGATACCCAAGCAGGCAATTAAATTGATGAATCTGGAGCTTTGGGGAGAGGACCAGAAGGAGGATACACATTTGGGAGTTATCAATATTTGATAGTGTTTAAAGACTTCAGACTGGAAGAAATTGCTTTGGGAATGAGTAAAGATGGCAGAGAGAAGGGGAGCCTGGGTGGCTCAGTTGGTTAAGCGACTGCCTTTGGCTCAGGTCATGATCCTGGAGTCCCGGGATCGAGTCCCGCATCGGGCTCC
>NC_058418.1:5462491-5530551 GCF_002201575.2 Neomonachus schauinslandi
GTTGGTTGAGCAACTGCCTTCGGCGCAGGTCATGATCCTGGAGTCCCTGGATCGAGTCCCGCGTCGGGCTCCCTGCTCAGCGGGGAGTCTGCTTCTCCCTCTGACCCTCCCCGCTCTCATGTGCTCTCTCTCTCTCAAATAAATAAAAATCTTTAAAAAAAAAAAGATGGCAGAGAGAAGTGGTCCAAGTGATATGATTTTATGTGGTATCTGGGAGTGAATGGTCAAGAAAGAATTCTCGAGACATTTTGGTACAAAAAAGGTGGTTTTATTAAAGCACAGGGACAGGACCTGAGGGCAGATAAAGCTGCACCAAGGTTGTGAGGAATGACTGATTATATACTTTTTTTAAAGATTTTATTTTTATTTTATTTTTAGAGAGAGAGAAAGAGAGCACGTGAGCGGGGCAGGGGCAGAGGGAGAGAGAATCTCAAGCAGGCTCCACACCCAGTGCGGGGCCTTATGCAGGGCTCGATTTCACAACCTTGAGATCATGACCTGAGCTGAAATCCAGAGTCAGATGCCCAACCAACTGAGCCACCCAGGTGCCCCTGATTATATACTTTTAAGTTGGAAGGGGCAGAGATAAAGCAAGTTTCCAAAAGGATTTTTATATGTTAAAGACTTACAGGATCCTGGAGGCCTAGCTATTGTCAAGCCAAGGTGGTTTTTTGTCTCTAGCAAAGTATTAACATTAAGACAGTTGGGAGTTCCTGGAGGAATGTCATACTCTGCCTGCCTCAAGTGTTTGTCAATGGGCTGCAAGTTATTATTTTTTTTAAGATTTTATTTATTTATTTTAGAGAGAGAGAGAGAGAGTGAGCATGAGTGGGAGGGGCAGAGAGAGAGAGAGAATCTCAAGCAGACTCCATGCTGAGCATGGAGCCCGACACAGGGCTCCATCCCAAGACCCTGAGATCATGACCTGAGCAGAAGGCAAACGCTTAACTGACTGAGCCACCCAGGTGCCCATCTACATTTCCTTTTGCCTTTGTTCTCCTCACCTACAGGAGTAAGCCTTGGGATAGGCCAATGCAGTGTTTTGTAAGAAAGCAATTAACTTGGGATGCCTGGGTGGCTCAGATGGTTAAGCGTCTGCCTTCGGCTCAGGTCACGATCCCAGGGTCCTGGGATTGAGTCCCGCATCGGGCTCCCTGCTAGGTGGGGAGCCTGCTTCTCCCTCTGCCGCTGCCTCTATCTCTCTCTCTGACTCTCATCAATAAATAAATAAAACAAACAAACAAACAAAAAAAGAAAGCAATTAACTTGTTTTGCTTTTTATGTGACCTGACAGATAGGTAGGTAAATAGAATTCTAAAGATTTTTTTTAAGTTTACTTGTTATTTTTAGTAACCTCTACACCCAATGTGGGGCTTGAACTCATGACCCTGAGATTAAGTCATGTGATCTTCCTTCTGAGCCAGCCAAGCCCCCCAAGTAGATTTCTAAATTAAGGAAATAATCTCATATAAGGGGATATTTGTTGGGAAATGTACCTGAATTTTAGGAGATCCCTTTGGCCATGGTGTGTACATATATATATATTTTAAATGTACTGGAGGTTTCCACACTAGTTATCTATTTGGAATTTTTCCATCAATATTCATTAGGGAGATTTGTCTGTAGTTTTCCCTTTTTGTCTTACCATATTAGATTTATAGTGTTGGCTCTATACATACAATTGGGAAGTTTTAATTTTTATCTTTAGTTTACATCGAGTCAGAATCGCCTGTCTGTTGATAGTTTAAAATAATTTAGTATGGGGCACCTGGCTGGCTCAGTTGGAAGAGTGAGCGACTCTTGATCTTGGGGTCGTGGGTTCGAGCCCCATGTTGGGTGTAGAGATTACTTAAAAATAAAATCTTTAAAAATAAAATAAAATAAATTAATCTGATTCTGTCAGTTTATTTCATAGTTACCAATCTATTTAACAAGTTCATCTCTTCCTAAGAAGAGTTTTTGCAACTTATGTTTCTGAAAAATCATTCATTTATCCAAACTTTTTTAGTTATTAGCAAGGAGTTGAATGAAGAATTCTCTAAGTAAAGTGGTTCTTCCAGAACTGTCACTTTCCCTTTCATTATTTTCACCTTTTGGTTCTTTCCTCGGCATCCTGTGTGATTTTCCTGAACTTAGAATCTATGCCACTAGTTTTTACTTTCTGTGTGCCAAGTATTGTACTTCTGCTTCTAAGTCCCATTTTAATTTTTCATTGTCATTGTTTTCCATTTAATAATTTCCCCTAGATTTACTAGCTCCATTTGTATTGTTTTCTTATCATTGCTTATATAAGTTTTCTTTAATTTCCTTATAAGTGGGAAGCTGCTATAGCCTACGATTTTTTTTTTTGCTTCATGCAGTTAATAAATTAAAATACTCTTCAAAAAAATTTTTTTTAAAGTAATTTCTACACCCAACGAGAGGCTCAAACTCACAACTCCAAGATCAAGAGTCGCATGCTCCACCGACTGAGCCAGCTGGTCACCTCTCTATAATTTTTTCATGCTCTTTTCTTTTTCTCCTTTATTATTTGTCAAAATTGTGTTGGAAGAGAGAGCTGGAGCATTATTAGGCATCTAAATTGGGAATCCTGTCCACTCCGTGATTTACCGGCCAAGCGTGCTGAGCGCACTTTTTCCAGCAGGGGGCGCACTTGAACTTTGATTGCCTCCCTGCCTCTGGTTGAACAGGATCCATTCCCCGGTTGAGAAATGAAGTTAAGAGTAAACCTCTGGCTAGAGGAATTTTTTGCTTGATGGGAAAGTGCACCTATTTTCCCAGCAGATGCAAAATCAAACCCCTACAACAGAAAGGCAGGTATAGAAAATGAGCTAGGAGACGTGGGGTAAAGGACAATAATGGGGCAAGTATACTGAAAAACGGTACATGGCTTTGGCCTGAATTCCGGAGAGACCACAGCACTTGCTGGGAGAATGCCCCACAATAAAGCCGCACAGATCCTGCTCAGCCCAACCTGGTTTCTGTCATATGGGCATGCCAGATCATCAACACTTTCAAGAGACGGTGGACATTCCGATTATTGTGAGAGATCTCCAAATGTTAAACTGTGACCAATGAGGTAAAACTGTTTTAGAAACCTGTGTGTAGGGGCGCCTGGGTGGCTGAGTCGTTGGGTGTCTGCCTTCGGCTCAGGTCATGATCCCAGGGTCCTGGGATCGAGCCCCGCATCGGGCTCCCTGCTCAGTGGGAAGCCTGCTTCTCCGTCTCCCACTCGCCCTGCTTGTGTTCCCTCTCTCGCTGTGTCTCTCTCTGTCAAATAAATAAATTAAATCTTTAAAAAAGAAAGAAAGAAAGAAAAAAGAAACCTATGTGTGAACTAAATGCAAACTATCATCTAGAATGTTTTGGTGGGTGGCACAGGATTCACTGTACTTACGTGGAATTGGCTTCAGTTACGCTGAATAGTGAAATACTGAATTCTGTTCCCCTAAGGTCAAGAAAGAGACAAGGATGTCTATTTTCACCACCTCTTCCTGTTCTCCCCCTCTTCCTTCTTCTTCTTTAAAATATATTTTTTAAAAAATTAAAAGTAATCTCCACACCCAACATGGGGCTTGAACTCACATCCCCAAGATCAAGAGTTGCACGTTCTTCTGACTGAGTCAGCCAGGGGTCTCTATTTTCACTACTTCTATTCCGTGTTGTGATGAAATGACTGGAAGCTTCAATGAAGCAGGGGGAAAAGGCAATGTAACTGGAAAGGAAGCAGTAACATCATTGTTTCCAATGACAAGATCATTTACACAGAAAATCCAAAACAGACAAGCAAACTACTGGAATCAATATGTAATTCGGTAGAGTTACTGTATCCAAAGCCGACATATAGAAATGATTTCTATATCTGTATTAGCAAATATCAGAAAATTAAATAAAAAATACAATATCATTTTATTTTTTTAATTTTTTTCCAATATCATTTTAAAAAGCACCCCAAATCACAATATTCTTAAAAGTAGAACTAACAAAATCGTTTCAAGACCTCTACACCCAAAACTGAAAATGTTGCTGAGAGAAATTAAAGAAGTCCTCAGTAAGAGATATGTCATGCTCATGAATTTGAATATTCAGTATTTTAAGGATATCAGTACTTCCTCAAACCAGGACCACAGATGCTGAGGGCTTTTCTCCAAAATCAAATCCCTACACAGACAAGGCAGTATGGTAAATGAGGGGAGCAGACTAGCGTAAGCAAAGTACCTGACAAATGGTACTTGGAGCTGGCAAGTGTCTGATAAACAGTACCTGGATTTGGCTTTAGTGGAGGGATGCACATGGTGGGGAGTGCATTGGTATAAAGGCAGTCAATTCCTGTGCAGTCTCAGCTGATTGCTACCATGTGAGAATACCAGATCTTTTAATTTTTCAAGAAATATCTTGAGGGGCACCTGGGTGGCTCAGTTGGTTAAGCGGCTCTTTGATCTTGGCTCAGGCCTCCATCTCAGGGTCATGCGTTCAAAGCCCCACATTGGAAACCGTGCTGGACGTGGAGCCTACTTAAAAAAAAAAAAATCTTGAAATATCTCCCAATGTTTAAATGTCGTAAGTTCATTTGTTAAAATATTTCCAAACCAGTCCAACCAAACAAAATACAAATACGACTTAGACCTGGCCTGTTTGTTGGAAACCAAGTCAAGGGGAGAGAGGCTCTTCCCAGGTGCCTGGTTTTACCTTTAGTCCTGGAACCACTGCTGGTCAAATGTGGACTCTGTCCTTCCTGTGTTTGACGCCAGTGCTAGGTGGAACCTCACAAAATTTCCTTCCTGTACCTCAACTTCATTGCATCGGACCACATCCTAATGCAGGGGTTATACCTTTGTTCTCAGCTCCTTCTGTCACCTTCAATTATGTCCAAATTTTGTACACCAGATTGATATCTTCAGGGATTTTAGCCATCACGCATCCCCTGAATCCTGCAGCCCCCCAGGATTTTAACATCTAGAGAATATAACTGGAGCCCCCATGCCACAAAAGTACAGTATATACAAAATTGCAAACTCTGCATATTATTTAGGAGTATTACCGGGAATGATGCCATTCTCCTAACTGTCACACACATTGTGATGTCCTTTCCCCCAATATGGGAACAAAACAAAACTTCTTTCTTGCATTCTCCAGCACTTTAATCCAATGGTATTATGTGTAACATACGAAACGTTCAGGGACAGCAGTGGGGAACAGCCCCACAGAAAAGGAAGCACCCTAAATGGGACATTAATCTGCACTGTCCATCTCTACCCCATGGGGCCTCATAGCAGCTGCATCTCCTATCACATCTCTCATAAGAAGTCCAGCTTCCGTTCCCACCACCTCCACTGCCGCTGAGAACCAAGCTGCCCTCAGTCTTTCTCTCAGCCAGTCTTGGGATTCATATGATTTTATCAGGCGGAGACATACTAGCCTACTCTTTAGCCCAAGCTCCAGGCTAATCCTGGGCTTTCTGTTTAGACACCCCAAAAAGGTCATTGATTTGTTTTGAAAAGTAAGTATGTAGGTCTTTTCCCTGAGAAGAATTTTGTGGTCCTCTGTGAACGTGGACATTGCTTCACTATAGGGTGAGAGACTGAATATGCAAATGGAGGAAACTCAGACCATATGTAAAAATAGAACTCTGACCCACAATCTGCAGCCACCAGCCCAGGAAGCCAGCCTACTATCCACAAATCAAACTTGTGCGAAGTCAGACTGTATCTCTGATAACGGATTCAGGACGCCAAACATTAACCCCTGTAGCAAGCAGCCCCAAGTGTCCAGGACTCGATTAATAACTGATGGCATCCCTGGTTTTTGTCCCAGTTTCCAATCTAGGACCAAACAGAGAAAGCCAGTGTGTACCCCTAACCAGTCACTTAGGGTGCCTCCCTTCAGTTAACCCTCCTCCAGCTTCCCCAGGTCAACAGCCTCCAACCAGGACACACCTGAAGCCTTCTCTTTTCTCCTCAATGAAGCTTTCCCAATCCTCTGCCTGCCTTTGAGGCTCTGCCCCAAGTGCAAGTGATGGTGGCCGACTCCCTTACCATAGCAAGCTCTGAATAAATAGCTTTTTAAAAAAATTTTTATTGTTATGTTAATCACCATACATTACATCATTAGTTTTTGATGTAGTGTTCCATGATTCATTGTTTCTGCATAACACCCAGTGCTCCATGCAGAACGTGCCCTCCTCAATACCCATCACCAGGCTAACCCATCCTCCCACCCCCCTCCCCTCTAGAACCCTCAGTTTGTTTTTCAGAGTCCATCGTCTCTCATGGTTCGTCTCGCCCTCGGATTTCCCCCCCTTCTGAATAAATAGCTTCTACCTGCTCTCATTTGGTTGGTTATTATGGACTAAATGTTTGTGCCCCCCACCCCCATCCTAAATTCATATGTTGAAGCCCTAACCCCCCAGTGTGATCAAATTTGGAGGTGGAGCCTCTGGGAGGTGATTAAGTTTAGATGAGGTCATGAGGTTGGAGCCCCCATGACGGGATAGATGTTCTTATAAGAGGACAAACAGAGAGTGGCGTGCATGCTCACTCGGGGCTTGCTCGCTGGCTGCCTGTCTCTCCCTCCCCCCTCCCCCTTCCCTCCTTCCATTTTGTTTAAGTGGCCAGTCTGTGGTATTTTGTTATGGAAGCGCAAGCTAAGATTGGTCTTTATTTCTATGACTGGTTTTGGTCATGTTCTTCTTATACTGATGGGCATCAGAGATGGGCTTATTAAAAAGCATGACCGTATGTCAGTGTCTTTCCCGAAAGTCCATGGAAGGCTTATGAGCTGTGAAATTGAGTTTGAGAGGTTTGGGCAGCTTCAGGGGCTGAGGCAGAGTAAGTAAGGGGGTGTGGGCACGGTGGTTAGGGGGGAGGTTGTGTTAGAACTTTTTCAGGTACATGTAACATCAGTCCAGTTCAAACTGGCCTAATGGAGAGGAAAAAAGTATTAACTCACCACAATTCTACTCCCGATTTCCAACATGTAGGTCTTCTCTTTACACATTCAGGAAATTCTCTGACACTAGCTAGGTGTCCTGCAATTCAGACACTAGCTACTGGAGACAGCCTCAGATCCCACAGGTTAAGGGCTCAGTCCCACAAGACTGCCCCCTTCCCCTACTTCAGATGCCAATCATAGGTCTCAGGTTCTCACCTGCGCTTCTGAGCCACTGGTTCTAGATCAGAGGCTCCCAGCAGCCCCTCCTTGGGTTTAGTTAATTTGCTAGAGCAGCTCACATATTCAGGAAACCTGTTTACTCACTAGATTACCAATATATTACAAAGGATATCGAAGGATACAAATCGACAGCTGGATCAAAGGTACATAGGGTGAGGCCCTGAACAAAGGAGCTTTTCTGTCCCTGTGGAGTTTGGGGCCCTGTATGGTGGCACGTGGATGTGTTCTGGTTCACTCATCAGAAAGCTCTCTCTGGACCTCGTCCTTTTGGGTTTATATGGAGGCTTCATCATACAGGCTTGAGTGCTTAAATCATTGGCCATTGGCATTTGAACTCAACCTCCAGCTCCTCTCCCCTCCCTGGAAGTCAGGGGTTAGGACTGAAAGTCCCAACATTCTTTTTTTTTTTTTTTTTTTTTTTAAAGATTTTATTTATTTATTTGAGAGAGAGAATGAGAGAGAAAGCACATGAGAGGGGGGAGGGTCAGAGGCAGAAGCAGGCTCCCTGCCGAGCAGGGAGCCCGATGCGGGACTCCATCCCGGGACTCCAGGATCATGACCTGAGCCGAAGGCAGTCGCTTAACCAACTGAGCCACCCAGGCGCCCCAAGTCCCAACATTCTAACTGCATGGTTGTTTCCCCTGGCAACCATCCCCCACCCTTAGGTGCTTTCCAAGTCACCTCGTTAGCAGAGCAAAAGGCACCTTTATCCCCTCTCATTGCTTAGGAAATTCCAAGGGTTTTAGGACGTTGTGCCAGGAACTGGGACAATGACCAAATGTATATTTCTTATTATAAAACCACAGTATCATACTGTGTGAGCTAAAAAGTTTTGAAATATGCCGGCTTCTGGCACAGAGGGTTCTAGAGTTTGGTCAATGTCACCGAAATCCTTTTTAAAAATTTGCTACCCCTGTAGCTCTGCTTTCCTCTGTGGGCTTTGTTCTCAGGCAGGCTCGAGCCCAGTATTTGGCTCTGATAGCTCCAGGCTTGAAACTTCCTCATTCAAAGACCCCAGGGGAAAGAGAACAGCTATTTTTCCCAAAGGTATAGCAAAAGTCCTGGAAACTCTTTAGACGAAAATGGATATAGGCTCATCCAGGTGTTGATGAATTGACTACAGGTGTTATCAGTGATGAAATATGCCAACTGGTCAGTGTTGGTTCACAGATTCACCCCTGGAGTACGGAATGGGCTTGATGGTGGGAGGATGGCCGTCCTCCAAAAGGAAATCAAGATGCTGCTTTTATTTTTATTATTTTTTAAAGATTTATTTATTTATTTTAGAGAGATGCTCAATGCCATGACTCTGAGATCATGACTGGAGCCAAAACCAAGAATCGGATGCCCAACCGACTGAGTCATCCAGGCACCCCAAGATACTGCTTCTATTTTTTGTGATTAATTTATTTTTATTTAAATTCAGTTAACGTATAATGTATTACTGGTTTCAGAGGTAGAGGTCAGTGTTCCATCAGTCTTTTTTTTTTTTTAAAGATTTTATTTATTTATTTGAGACAGAGAGAATGAGACACAGAGAGCATGAGAGGGAGGAGGGTCCGAGGGAGAAGCAGACTCCCCGCCGAGCAGGGAGCCCGATGCGGGACTCGATCCTGGGACTCCAGGATCATGACCTGAGCCGAAGGCAGTCGCTTAACCGACTGAGCCACCCAGGCGCCCCATCTTTCTTTTTTTTTTAATAAAGATTTAATTTATTTATTTGAGAGAGAGAGAGAATGAGAGAGAGCACATGAGAGGGGGGAGGGTCAGAGGGAGAAGCAGACTCCCCGCCGAGCAGGGAGCCCGATGCGGGACTCGATCCAGGGACCCCAGGATCATGACCTGAGCCGAAGGCAGTTGCTTAACCAACTGAGCCACCCAGGCGCCCCCATCAGTCTTATATAATACCCAGCGCTCATTACATATCATGCCCTCCTTAATGTCCATCATCCAGTTACCCCACCCCCTCACCCACATCCCCTCCAGCAGCCCTCAGTTTGTCTCCTATAGATTAAGAGTCTCTTATGGTTTGTCTCCCTCTCTGATTTCTTTTTCTTTTATTTTTTCCTCTCTTCCCCTATGATCCTCTGTTTTGTTTCTTAAATTCTACATATCAGCAAGATCATATGATAATTGTCTTTCTCTGATTGACTTATTTCACTTAGCATAACACCCTCTAGTTCTATCCACGTCATTGCAAATGGCAAGATTCCATTTTTTTGATGGCTGAGTAGTATTCCATTGTATATAGATACCACATCTTCTTTATCCATTCATCTGTCGATGGACATCTGGGCTCTTTCCATAGTTGGGCTATTGTGGACATTGCTGCTATAAACATTGGGGTGCAAGTGCCCCTTCAGATCACCACATTTCTATCTCTGGGGTAAATACCCAGTAGTGCAATTGCTGGGTCATAGGGTAGCTCTATTTTCAACCCTTTGAGGATCCTCCATACTGTTTTCCACAGTGGCTGCACCAGCTTGCATTCCCACCAACAGTGTAGGAGGGTTCCCCTTTCTTCGCATCCTTGCCAACATCTGTTGTTTCCTGAGTGGTTAATTGTAGCCATTCTGACTGGTGTGAGGTGGTATCTCATTGTGGTTTTGCTTTGTATTTCCCTGATGCCGAGTGATGTTGAGCATTTTTTCATGTGGCTGTTGGCCATTTGTATGTCTTCTCTGGAGAAATGTCTGTTCGTGTCTGATGCCCTTTTTTTTTTTTTTTAAAGATTTTATTTTTTTTTATTTGACACAGAGAGAGAGATAGTGAGAGAGAGAGCACAAGCAGGGGGAGCGGCAGGCAGAGGCAGAGGGAGAAGCAGGCTGCCTGCTGAGCAGGAGCCCGATGAGGGGCTCGATCCCAGGACCCTGGGATCATGACCTGAGTCGAAGGCAGCCGCTTAACTGACTGAGCCACCCAGGCGCCCCTGATGCCCATTTCTTGATTGGCTTCTTTGTTCTTTGGGTGTTGAGTTTGATAAGTTCTTTTTTTTTTTTTTTTAAGATTTTATTTATTTATTTATTTGACAGAGAGAGAGAGACAGCGAGAGAGGGAACACAAGCAGGGGGAGTGGGGGAGGGAGAAGCAGGCTTCCTGTTGAGCAGGGGCTCAATCCCGGAATCCTGGGGTCATGACCTGAGCTGAAGGCAGACACTTAACGACTGAGCCACCCAGGCACCCAGAGTTTGATAAGTACTTTATAGATTTTGGATACTAGCCCTTTATCTGATACGTCATTTGCAAATATCTTCTCCCATTCTGTCGGTTGTCTTTTGGTTTTGTTGACTTTTGCTGTGCAAAAGCTTTTTATCTTGATTAAGTCCCAATAGTTCATTTTTGCCTTTGTTTCCCTTGCCTTTGGAGACTAGCAAGAAGTTGCTGTGGCCGAGGTCACAGAGGTTGCTGCCTGTGTTTTCCTCTAGGATTTTGATGGATTCCTGTCTCCCATTTAGGTCTTTTATCCATTTTGAGTCTATTTTTGTGTATGGTGTAAGGAAATGGTCCAGTTTCATTCTTCTGCATGTGGCTGTTCAATTTTCCCAATACCATTTGTTGAAGAGACTGTCTTTTTTCCATTGGATATTCTTTCCTGCTTTGTTGAAGATTAGTGGACCATAGAGTTGAGGGTCCATTTCTGGGTTTTCTATTTGGTTCCATTGATCTATGTGTCTGTTTTTATGCCACTGTCTTGATGATGACAGCTTTGTAATAGAGCTTGAAGTCTGGAATTGTGATGCCCCCCAGCTTTGGTTTTCTTTTCCAACATTCCTTGGCTATTTGGGGTCTTTTCTGGTTCCATACAAATTTTTAGATTATTTGTTCCGGCTCTGTGAAAAAAGTTGATGGTATTTTGATAGGGATTTCATTGAATGTGTAGATTGCTCTAGGTAGCATAGACATTTTAACAATATTTGTCCTTCCATTCTATGAGCATGGAACGTTTTTCCATTTCTTTGTGTCTTCCTCAATTTCTTTCGTGAGTGTTCTATAGTTTTCTGAGTACAGATCCGTTGCCTCTTTGGTTAGGTTTATTCCTAGGTATCTTATGGTTTTTGGTGCAATTGTAAATGGGGTTGACTCCTAAATTTCTCTTTCTTCTGTCTCGCTGTTAGTGTATAGAATTGCAACTGATTTCTGTGCATTGATTTTATATCCTGCCACTTTGCTGATTTCCTGTATGAATTCTAGCAATTTTGGGGTGAAGTCTTTTGGGTTTTCCACATAGAGTAAGATGCCGCTTTTAGATAGAAACCAGGATCTGGACAGTCAAAAACCAACCAACCAACCAACAATAAAACAACAGCATAGGAAGACAGAGCCATGAGGGAGCCCTGGGGAACCCAGGAATGTAGGGGAGGCAGTGGAGGTGAGGACAGGCTTTCCCAGGGCTATAAGATATATGGGTTGGATTGAGGCTTGGAACTGCAGATCTGACCCTGAGAACTTGTTGTATTGGTGTTTCCACACCCATCCAGGTGCCCTCAGAGGGCTGCTGGACCCTCAGGCTGGGACAGAGTCTTCTCCCTCAGTCCTCCTCCTGTGGGACCAGAGGTTGTCCCATCTGGCTTCTCCCTTCCTTGGAAATGCTATGGGGAAACTTCCTTTTCTGTTCAAGTAGGGCCCTTATCTCTCTACATGTTGTGGCTTCTGCAGGTCCTGAGCCTTCCCCACCTGACATACAGTCTGACTTGAATCCTTAGGGACGGTCAAGTCCCAAATCCACATTCAAAATTCCCTCAGCTAAAGTGTGGCTTTGGTGTCTCCCTTCTCTGTCTGGGTTTCTACCCTGTCCTCGATTTCACGCTGAAAATTCTGTCAGCCCTTCAGTGATTTTCAGATTTGCCATGATTTTCCCTTTGTGTTTGTGGTTGTTTTCAGCAGGAAGGTGGGTCTGATGCCCACTGGAGATGGTCCTCACCTCCTTTCTGTTTTATCTCATGCCCTGTGTGATCACACTCAGGCCCACTGTTAAATATAGTCTGTGTGGTGACACTCCAAGTTCATGGGTCCAGCTGGAACTTTTTCTAAACTACAGACCCACAGATCAAGCACCCTCTATTGATTTTTCCACTTGTGTGTCTGACATGCATCTCTAACCCAACATGTCCGAAATTGAGCCCCCGAATTTCTTCTTTAAAAATCTTTCCCTTTTCCAGCAATGGCAGTTTGGAGCTTGCAACCACTCAGGAGAAACACATTGGTGTTGTTGATTTCTCTCTTTTTCTCTCAATATGCATCTGATGCACCAACAAATACTGCTAGCCATCAGCTTCCCACCAACCCACCGTGTCCACCCAGACCTGGGCGCCCCCATCTCACAAGCAGGGCAACATAACAACCCCAGAGGAGTCTGGGCTCAGTCCAGCAAGCAGGGGCTCAGGGGAAAAGCAAAGCACATCCTGTCCCTTTTCTGTTCAAGGCCTGCACTGTCCTTCATACCTGTAATACTGTGATTTATAATCAGAAACACGTACGTTTGGTCTTCCCATCCCGGTTTCTGGCACAGAGCTCCTAAAACCTTTGGAATTTACTAAGTGATGAAAGCAATTAAGGTGTCTTTTGTTATATTAATGAGGTGATTTTGGATAGCAGCTAAGGATGCGGGCTGGTTGCTAGGGGAAACTTTGAGTGAAGGGTTGGGACTTTGACCTCCAGGGAGGGGAGAGGGGCTGGAAGTTGAATAAATCACCAATGGCCAATGATTTAAATCCGTGGATTGAGTAAAGCAGATTGTCCTTCCCAGTGTGGGTGGGCCCGGTCCAATTAGGGGCCTGCATAGAAGGAAAGAGTTGACCCTTCCATAAGTAAGTGGAACTCTTTCTCCTTCACTGCCTTCGAGCTAGGACATCATTTTTTCTGTGCCTTTGGACTTGAGCTGAAACATCAGCTTTTCCTGGATCTTAAACCCCTGGTCTCTGGACTGGAACTCACCATCAGATGTCCTGGGTCTCCAACTTGCCAACTGCACATCTTGGGACTTCTGAACCTCCATAATCACAGGAGCCAAATCCTTACAATAGATCTCTTTATATATGCATAGAATGTGATCCTATGGGTTCTGTTTGGAGAACCCTGGCTAATACACCCAGAGTACAAGTCAAGTTCTCTCAGCAGCCTCCAGAGCTCTTCAGAAGCTGACCTAGGGTACCTCCCAGACCTCCTCTCCTCCCACGTTCCCCATGGCTCACTCTGCTACGCTGTTATCCAGCTGTCTGCCAACACACCTATTCCCACTTAGGACTTCTGAGTACACTAGTCCTTCACAATGGGTTCCTTTTGTGTGGGTGCCCACAGGATCTCTCACTTTGTCCATGTCTTCACTCAGATGTCAACTTCTCCATGACGCTTGCCGCAGGCATAGTCTTTTTTTTTTATTTCAGCAGTCTTCAAAAATTCCTCTTATGTTTTTCTGTTTTGGGGTTTTTTTCCCTAACATATAACACTCTCTAAGGGATAGCGCATTTTAATTTTTTTAATTAACTGTCTGTCTTCTAACTAGAGTTTCTGACTCATCTTTTCCATCCTCAGCTCTTAGGAGCTGACCCTTTGCTGTATCTCCAGCCCTAAAACAGGACCTGGCACATGGGAGGTGTCCAGGAAACATCACTTGGATGAACAAGTGCTCAGTGCCAGGCACAGTCCTAAGTATCTGACATGCATGAACTCATTTAATGTAATGCACACAGCATTTGTAGTAGAGTCCCCCTTTTGTAGATGAGCAAACTGAGGCACAGAGAGGTTAACTAATTTTAGTAAAGTTGAGCAGGTGGTAGCTGAGGTGGTAAGTAGGTAGGTATCTGGGTTCCAACCCAGTCACTCCATGCCCTCAACTTCCACATTCCAAATGCCCAGCTCTCAGGTCAGTTCTGCATCAACAGCAAGACCAGAGTCTGAGGTGGCCTGGGATGAGGACTGTGGTGGGACTGGGGACCCAAATCCAAGGGGCCAGGAGGCCCCAGGGTCACTGATGGGAGCCACATCTCTTGTGACTACCGTGGACCAAGTCATGTATGTCTACTTGACGTATGTGTCCCTGATAACTTCTCTCCTGACAAAGGGGCAGACCCTGCCACCTGGCCCCTCAGCCTCGGAGCCTCTCCTTAGAGCTCCATCATGTGCTAATGCATTTGCTCCGGATCTCTTCTAGCGCCCAGAGGCACTGTTCTCAGGAAACTGGCAAGGTGGTGTTCTCTTCCCTGTGCAAACATGGTGCATGAGGAGGGATGCCTGGGTGGCTCAGTCAGTGAAGTGTCTGATCTTGGGGTCCTGGGATGGAGCCCCGTGTGGAGCCCCATGTTGGGCTCCATACTCACCAGGGAGTCTGCTTCTCCTTCTCCCTCTGCCCCTCCCCCTGCTCATGCTGTCTCTCTCAAAAAAAATAAAAAAAAAAATAATAAAAACCACGTTGCCCTGGGAAAGGGCCATAGTTCTGGGGCCTTGTCCCCCTAGACAAGCCTCTCACCATCTGCAAATGGCAGGGAGGCGAGCCAGGATGAATTCTCAGCCCCCACTTCACCTCCCATGGCCCGTGCTGACTAAGTTCCCCTTCTGTGGTGACAGCTCTGTCACCTCTGTCTTCCTGTTGGGGCTTCCTTGGCCTCACCCTCCATTCGGGCCATTTCCTTCCCTGACAGAGGGACCCGAACCCGGGCTCCTGCCCTGGCCGGTGCAGACATGGTGCCCCTGCTGCTGCTGCTGCCCCTGCTGTGGGGGGGTAAGTGGGCCAAGGGAGGGGGGCTGGCTGGGCACAGGTGGGAGTGGGCTGGAGCTGCAGCTGAGCCTCCGTGTCCCCCCAGGTTCCCTGCAGGAGGATCCAGGGTTCGAGCTCCGAGTGCAGGACTCAGTGACGGTGCAGGAGGGTCTGTGTGTCCACGTGCCCTGCTCCTTCTCCTACCCCTGGAGCTCGTGGTTTTCCCATGAGAAGCCCTACATATACTGGTTCCGGAATGGGGACAGCCATTATCCTGTGGCTACAAATGACCAAAGGAAAATGGTGAACATAGAGGCCCAGGGCCGATTCCACCTCATTGGGAACCCCTGGGACAACAACTGCTCCCTGAGAATCAGAGAGGCCAGGAAGAGTGACCAGGGAGTCTACAAGTTCCGAATGGAGAGAGACTACGTGAAATACAGTTACAGAGATAAGAAGCTGACGGTGCAGGTGGCAGGTCCGGCAGGGGCCCCAGAAGAGGGCTCTGGGACGTGGAGACCCCCCTCATAGAACAGGAACCGGACACTGGAACATTCCTTGCTCCAGGTCTTGGGGCTGGGATGGTGGGAAGAGGTATGGGGGCCCGGGGTCAGCTTGTGCCCTGAGGCCCTGCTCCCTCTCAGGGTCCCACTCTGGGTCCCCACCTCCCTGGGGCCCAAGCACCTCCCTCTCTCCTCCTCAGCCCTGACACAGAAACCCGACATCCACTTTCCGGAGCCCCTGAAGTCTGGCTATCCCACAAACCTGACCTGCAGTATGCTGGGATCCTGCGAAGAGGGAAGACCTCTCACCTTCTCCTGGGTGGGGGATGCTCTTGACTCGCTGGACCCCCAGACCCTCCACTCCTCAGTGCTGACCCTCACCCCGAGGCTGCAGGACCATGGCAGCAACCTCACCTGTCAGGTGCACCTGCCAGGAGGTCAGGACACCGTGGAAAGAACCATCAGGCTCAACGTCTCCTGTGAGTGCTGGAGGGATGGCTGGGTCCCTCAGGGCAGTGGGGGGGAAAGGCGTCAGTCCTGGGATACTTTTCCTGGGGGGCATTGGGGGAAGTCACAAAGCCCATCCCTTCCACTTATGGGGCTCCTGGAACAAAGGGCAAAAGCCCACCCTGCCCCTCACCATATCTTTCCTTCTCAGACGCTCCGCAGTTGATGACCACCTGCATTTTGCAGAGAAACCACACAGGTAGGAAAGATCCTCTCTTCCCTGGGGCTGTGATGGGAATGGGGTGTGCCTGCTCAGGGCTCAGGGCTTGGAGATGAGACTCTCCCTCTCTCCTCAGCCCCTGGGTCTGTGTCTGCCCCCACCCACCTCACTATTGTCTCCCATTGTGGACCCAGGATTGCTTTCAGTTGCTGCCTCTTCTTTTCTCTAGTTTGTGTGTATTATGTATGTTTTATTTTAATTGAGTTCTAATCGACACGTAAGAGTGTGTAAGTTTCAGGTGGACAACATAATGATTTGGTATTTGTGTGTATTGCAAAATGGTCACCACAACGAGTCTACCTAACATCCCTCACCACACATAGCTACAATTTTTTTTTTAAAGATTTTATTTATTTGACAGAGACAGCGAGAGAGGGAACACAAGCAGGGGGAGTGGGAGAGGGAGAAGCAGGCCTCCCGCAGAGCAGGGAGCCCGATGCGGGGCTCGATCCCAGGACCCTGGGACCATGACCTGAGCTGAAGGCAGACGCTTAATGACTGAGCCACCCAGGCGCCCCCAAATTTTTTTCCTTGTGATGAGAGCATCTGAGAGCTACTCTTTTAGGGACTTTCAAATATACAATATAGCGCTATTAACTATAGTCACCAAACTGCGCATTACATCCCTTGACTTATTTATTTTATAACTGGAAGTTGGTGCCTTTTGACCTCCTTCCTGTTTTCATTAGCTTTAGAGTTTATGGTTGTTTTCTTTTTTAAATGATTTATTTATTTATTCACATTAGAGAGATGGGGAGAGGGGCAAAAGGAAGGGGGGGGAGGGACTTTTAAAAAATATTTTATTTATTTATTTTTGAGAAAGAGAGAGAGAGTATATGAGTAGGGGGACAGGTAGAGGGAGAAGAAGACTGCCTGCTGAGCAGGGAGCCTGATGCAGGATTCGATCCCAGGACCCTGGGATCATGACCCGAGCTGAAGGCAGACGCTTAACCGACTGAGCCGCCCAGGCGTCCTAGAGTTTATGTGTAATTGTAGTAAAACAGACACAATGTAAAACTTCTTATCTTCACCATGCAGCGGTGTTGAAGGCTTTCGCAGTGTTGCGACCAGTCTGCAGAGCTCTCTCCATCTTGCAGAACCGAAACTCTATGCCCATCATGCACTGACTCCCCAGCCCCTCCCCCAGCCCCTGGCAGCCACCCTTCCAACCTCTGTCTCTGTGATTTTGACTGCTCCAGGTTCTGCTCCCTACACTTCAATTTCTGTCTGCACTCCTTCATCGCTGATCTAGTCATTTTCTGTAGGACCCTTCGATGTTCCCAGTCCCCGTAGCTCCACCCTGGACCCCTGCTGCTCTCTGTGTCCACTTTCCTGGGCATCCTCATTCTGTCCCATGTCTCCACTTGTGACCCCATCCCTATTCTGACCCTATCCTGGTGCCTCCCACGACTTTCTAGCTGGCCACAGATGAGACATGTAGCTGCCTCATGCTGCTGCCTCTCTGTGTCCGCTACTTAGCCCCGGGGTGGGGGTAGGGGGCCTGGACACCACACTAGATAACTCCCCTTCTCACCAGCTGCACCCCATGAGTCAGCGAGTCTCGAGAACTTCATTTCTCAAATCATTTCCCTCTTCTTGCCTTTGGCCCCAGACCAGCTCCAATCTTATCCTGGACCCTGGACTATTGCCTCAGCATCCTCCTCAGCCTCCCTGCCTCCTGTTTAATCTCTCTGGCGCAGGCCCCCCTTGGCCCCAGCAGGGTCTTTCTAGACCCAGCACTGATTTGCATTTCCCCTACTCATAGCCCCTACTGCTTCCCAGTAACCTCAGGGGAAAGCCCAATGCCCTCAGCCCGGCACTCAGAGCTCCAAAATTTCTGACTCTGCCTTCTCTCCCACCGTGATCATGTCTCTGGTGCTCCCAGTCCTCCCTGCCAAGTTACAGGTGCAAGTGCGCTTCCCCTCATCTGCCAGGCAGTCTCAAATTCTTGGCGCATGTCCGCCAGAGCTGCCCGCCCACCACTCGCCCTGCCCACCTCAGCAGAGCCTCCTTCTCTCTGGTGGCCCAACTTGACCACCAGAGTCATTGCCCCTTCAGCCATGATTAGCCTACTCCTTAGCCCTTGTCACATGGCCCTGTCTTCCTATTTCTGGCTCTATGGGAAGACGGAGGGAGAGCTGGATCTCTCGGCTCCACGCACTTGTGGTGAATCGCTTACCCAATCCTGAAGACACCGTGCAACCACACGTCACTGCCTGTCTTGGAGGGCCAGTTCCTGCGCCTGGTCTGCATCGCTGAGAGCAACCCCCCCGCCACGCTGAGCTGGTCCCGGGAGGGAAAAGCCCTGAGCCCCTCCCAGCCCTCAGCACCTGGGGTCCTGGAGCTGCCCCACGTAGGGGTTGAGGATGAAGGGGAGTTCACCTGCCAGGCTCTGCACCCGCTGGGCTCCCAGCACGTTTCCTTCTGCCTCTTTGTGCAGAGTGAGTTGTAATACAGTTTCTGGGGGTGGTCAGCCTGGTCAGGCGTTTGGGGGGAAGGGACTGGGGTCCGGGGACAGAACTTCATCCTCTGGACCCCCTTCCGCAGGAACCCCCTCTTCTTGCAACTGTGTGACTGAGAAGCAGGAGGGCTCCTGGCCGCTGGTCATCACCCTGATCAGAGGGGTCCTCATGGGGGCTGGCTTCCTCCTCACCTATGGCCTCACCTGGATCTACTACACCAGGTGAGCGGGCCTGTCCCTCTCCAGGGAAGTCTGGTGATTGGCTCCTGAGTTCCAGGTGGTGCTGAGCTGTCCCACCCTGCCTGGAGTTAGAACTAAAGTGGTAGCTCTCTGATCTGAGACCCGTGTTGGTTCTGCAGGTGTGGAGACCCCCCGGGAGTGGGGCTGAGAGGCCTGATCAAGCCTCCTTCCTTCTCAAGACAGGACTGAGGTGTGGACCTGGAGCCCAGGGGGACAGATACGGGATGTCATGGTCAGCCTCTTCCTGGAACCTCTCAACTCAAACCTTCTCAGTTGTATCCCTGGGAGTTTAATTTGGGGAGGTGAATGAGCGATGACCTGGAGAGGCCAACCCCATCAGAAGAAGTTACTGCTTTCCCAAGGAAACGTGGCATGCCACGCTATGCAGGGCCACAGGGGAAGAAGCACTACGTCTTGGTTGGGAGGCAGAAGCAGGTGCAGGAGAAGCCTCGAAAAAGCCTTTCCTGGGTTTTGTGTAGGAAAGGCAAGGCCAAGAGTATAGCTCAGGATCAGCTAGTTTGAGTAATTCTGGGGGGCTTTGGCCTATAGGGGTGGGTCTAGTTGTCTTGTACCTGTCCTTGGTGATTTAGGGCAGGGTGTGTGAGTTAGAGAAAAATGGTGTTTGGGGGCCCCTGGGTGGCTCAGTTGGTTAAGCATCTGCCTTCAGCTCAGGTCATGATCCCAGAGTCCCGGGATCGAGCCCCTCATGGGGCTCCCTGCTCAGCGGGGAGCCTGCTTCTCCCTCTGCCTGCCGCTCCCCCTGCTTGTGCTCTCTCTCTCTCTCAAATAAATAAATAGGGTGTTTGGGGGACACGGGCTGGGGATTGGTTGGTTTGATCTGAAAGGTGGGCTCCTGGCAGAGCACTTTGCCCTCTTTAAGAACTGGCTGGCCCTGGGTGGTGCGGTCTCTCCCCAGAGGGCAAGCTTTTTAAGATAAAGGAAATAAAAAATCTAATACACACCTCCACTGATCCGCTCAGCCTGCCTCTCCTTGCTGGCGCTGCCTACCACACCCCTCCCACCCTCCTCCTCTCCAGCCCCAGCCCTGCCCCTGCAAAGGGAGTTCCCCTGGCTTACTTCCCAGGACCCAGCAGTTACCTGCTTAAACCCTGAGTTTCTGGTCTCCCAAACTTCCTTCTCAGTGTGGACAGCAGTACACAGTAGAGTCAAGAATACAGCTTTTCTTTCCCAGATGAAAGACACCTACCTCATAATAGTTGCTACAGAACATCACATTTAATTATAAATAAAAGTTTTATTAAAAATGCAACATTAAAATTGATTTTACTGTTTAATGTCTCTGTGGAAGTTTCTAGAGCAAATTTATATCTTAATCGTCTATCCTTTTTTGTTGAGCATGTTCCAAAGAAGACTTTTTTTTTTAATATTTTATTTATTTATTTGACAGAGAGAGACACAGCGAGAGAGGGAACACAAGCAGGGGGAGTGGGAGAGGGAGAAGCAGGCTTCTGTTGAGCAGGGAGCCCGATGCGGGGCTCGATCCCAGGACTCTGGGATCATGACCTGAGCCAAAGGCAGACGCTTAACTGACTGAGCCACCCAGGCACTCCATGTGCAAAAGCTTTTTATTTTGATGAAGTCCCAATAGTTCATTTTTGCCTTTGTTTCCCTTGCCTTTAGAGACAATCACCTTTAGGAACTCTCCCACATACTGTGTTGGGTTGGCAGCTTTGTGTTCTCTACAATTATTAAGTGTGGGAGATCCAGTCACCTTCTGTGGTTGTTAAATCTGAGCAGGATGCAGGATTTGCTGTACTGGTTTGTACCGTAAAACTGAAATCTGCTGCTGTGATCTTAGAAGACAGCCAGGTGTAGGGCACTTGGGTAACTCAGTCAGCGAAACTTCTGACTTCAGCTCAGGTCATTATATCAGGGGCCTGGGATGGAGCCCCATGTAGAGTTCTGTGTCAGGCTCTGCACTCAGCGGAGAGTCTGCTTGTCCCTCTCCCTCTGCCCCTCGCCCCGCCAATGCGCGCTCTCTCTCTCTCAAATAAATAAAATCAAATCTCTTTTAAAAAAGAAATGTTTATTTTGGTAAAGTCAACATAACACAAAATGCCGTCTTGGCTATTCTGACCATTTTAAAGTATACACTTCAATGGTATTAAGTACATTCACCCTGTTGGGCAACCATCACCATCATCTATTTCCAGAACTTTTTCATCTTCCCAAACTGAAACTTTGTACTCAATAAACAATAACTCTGCATTTCCCTTCCTCCCAGCCCCTGGCAACCAACATTCTACTTTCTGTTCCTATGACTTTGACTGCACCTTGTACCTCATCTAAGTAGAATCGTACAACATTTGTCATTTTGTGTCTGGCTTATTTCCCTCAGCATACTATCCACAAGGTTCACCCATGTTGTAACCTGTGTTAGAATTCCTTTCTTTTCATGACTGAATAATATTCCATTGTGTGTATACACCACATTTTGATTATCCATTTATCCACTGATGGACACTTGGGTTGCTTCCAGCTTTTGGCTGTTGAGAATGAAGTTGCTGTGAACATGGGTGCACAAAGATCTGTTTCAGTCCCTGATTTCTATTCTCTTGGGTATCTACCTAGAAGTGGAATGGCTGGAAGTATCGAGATTAGAACTTTCAAATGTGAACGTCGGGGTGGGGATGTGAATTCATTTGGGTATTCTGGAGAACTCTTTAGTGCTATCCTCTGTAGCTGATTAAATGCCTACTTCAAGATGGAGCAATTCCATTTCCACCATGAAAAAAAGTGTTTGTCCTCCTTTTTTCATTGAAAAATCCATATCAAAATTATAAATAAAAGCCAAAAACCAGAAACAAATGCAGTCACTGTATTTTATTTATTTATTTTTTAGATTTTATTTATTTATTTGGCAGAGAAAGAGCACAAGCAGAGGGAGAGGGAGAAGTAGGCTCCCCGCTGAGCAAGGAGCCCGATGCAGGACTCAATCCCAGGACCCTGAGATCATGACCTGAGCCGAAGGCAGCTGCTTAATCGACTGAGCCACTCAGGCGTCCCGCAGCCATTCTATTTTAGAATAAACAACTTGAATGATATTCACACATGGAATACTAATTAAAAGCAAAAACAAGACATACAAATGGCCAACAGACACATGAAAAAATGCTTCACATCACTCGCCATCAGGGAAGTACAAAGCAAAACCAAAATGAGATACCACCTCACACCAGTCAGAATGGCTAAAATTAACCACTCAGGAAATGACAGATGTTGTTGAGGATGCAGAGAAAGGGGAACCCTCCTACACTGTTGGTGGGAATGCAAGCTGGTGCAGCCACTCTGGGAAACAGTATGGAGGTTCCTCAAAAGGTTGAAAATTTCGAGCTACCCTACGACCCAGCAATTGCACTACTGGGTATTTACCCCAAAGATAAAAATGTGATCTGAAGGGGCATTTGCACCCCAATGTTTATAGCAGCAATGTCCACAATAGCCCAACTATGGAAAGAGCCCAGATGTCCATCGACAGATGAATGGATAAAGAAGATGTGATATCTATATACAACGGAGTATTACTCAGTCACCAAAAAAATATGAAAACTTGCCATTTGCAACGATGTGGATGGAACTAGTGGGTATTATCCTAAGCAAGATAAATCAATCAGAGAAAGACAATTATCATATGATCTCACTGATATGTGGCATTTTAGAAACAAAACAGAGGATCATAGGGGAAGAGAGGAAAAAATAAAAAAAGAAGAAATCAGAGAGGGAGACAAACCATAAGAGACTCTTAATCATAGGAAACAAACTGAGGGCTGCTGGAGGGGATGTGGGTGAGGGGGTGGGGTAACTGGGCGATGGACATTAAGGAGGGCATGATATGTAATGAGCACTGGGTATTATATAAAACTGATGGAACACTGACCTCTACCTCTGAAATCAATAATACATTATATGTTAATTAATTGAATTTAAATTAAAAAATATATATTTAGAAATTTTAAAAAAAGGTGATGGGTGATTGTCATGTGCAAGCTGATGTCCTTTCCCCCAGCAGGAGAGCAGAGCCTTCTTCCCTGCATCCCCAGCACCAAAGGCAAGTATAATTTGTGTAAGAGATATATTCCAAGACTCCCCTGTGGATGCCAGCAACCAACGGTAGTACCAAACACTATATATACTATGTTTTTTCTATATCTACAAACCTATGATAAAGTTAAATTTATCTACTAGGCACAGTAAGATATTAACAACCATAACTAATAACAAAGCATAACTATAACAATAGACTGTCATAAAATTTATGGGAATGTGATCTCTCTGTCTCTCCCTTAAAATATCTTATTGTGCTGTCCTCACCCTTCTTTTTGTGATGATGTGGATGATGCCCACGTGATAAGATGAAGTGACGGGAATGACATTGGCTTGTGACGTAGTGCTAGGCTCCTTCCTATTGGCCTTCTGACGGGGTCAGCAGAAGGAAAAGCCTCTGCTTCCAGACCACAGTTGACCACAGGGGGAACTGAAACAACAGCAGGTCAAACTGTGGATCAAGGGGGTATAGCTGTCCTGCTGAGCAATTTTGCAAAGTGATTGTGCTCATCTGCATTCTCACCTGCAGGGTCTGAGGAGTTCTGGCTCTCCACATTCTCTCCAACACTGAATAAAATTAGTCTTTCAATTTTAGCCACCCTGACGTATGTAGATGCATTGTTGTTGTTGTTGTTGTTGTTTTAATGGGTCTTAGTGAGAACGGTGACCTATGTCTCAGGATTTTATTTTTTATCTTCTCTCTTTGGGGGAGTCATCTCTGGTGTGCTTTTGGCTTATTTTCAAGTTTATTTCATGCATCGTGTAGCTTGTATCTGACTTCATTTTGAGTTAGTCTTCCTATTGGGATCAATCACCAATGATCAATGAGTTAATCAACCATGCCTATATAATGAAACTTCCATAAAAATCCAAGAGGACTGAGTTCAGAGAGGTGCCAGGTTGGGGAACCCATGCCGGTGTGGGGAGACTGCCACGCCTGGAGAGAGCGTGGAAGCTCCGTGCCTTCTCTCCATGCCCGGCCCTGTGCATCTCTTCTATCTGGCTGTTCCTGAGGTACATCTTCTTGTAATAAGCCAGTAATCCAGTAAGTAAAATGTTTCTCTGAGTTCTGTGAGCCGCTCTAGCAAATGAATCAAATCTGAGGACGGTTCCCCGGGAACTTCTGATCTGTAGCTAGTCGGTCAGAAGTTCAGGTAACAACCTGGATTTGCAACTGGCATCTGAAGGGGGTTATGGGGGTGGGAGGGAGGCTTGTAGGACCGAACCCTTAACCCATGGGATCTGATGCTATCTCCAGGTAGGCAGTGTCAGAATTGAATTGAATTGAATTCTTGGACACCTGCTGGTGTCTAAGAATTGCTTGTTGGTGGTGGTGGGAACTCCTCCCCACCTCTACATTTGGAATTGGTCTCAGAATACCAAAGTAGATAATTTACATTCATTTTCTTGTAGCAAGGCTTCAAAACTGGTGTGTTCTACCCTTAGAGCACACATCCTTATAGCTACCTTTCAGGTGGTCAATTGCCACCTGTGTGATTGGCCATATTGGACAGCATGGCTCTAGAACATAAATCTACAAGTGGAATTGCTGGGTCACGATTCAGCACTTCCTCAGTTTATTAGAAGATGCTATTCTCCCCTAAAGCACTTGTACGCTCAAACTCACAACCCCAAGTTCAAGAGTCTCATGCTCTACCCTGAGCCAGTCAGGCGCCCCTACTTCAGTATAAATTTTTTTAAAGAAATTTATTTTTAAGTAATCTCCACATCCAGTGTGGGGCTCAAACTCACAACCCCAAGATCAAGAGTTGCATGTTCTACTGTCTGAGCCAGCCAGGCACCCCTTCAATATAAATTTTATAATGACATTATCAAGTTCCACAAAAATCATCAAGGGGATTGGGTGATATATTGCTCTGATTCTGCATATTAATTTAGATTCACTTGACATTTATACAATATTGTTTTAACCCCATTAACATGACATATTTTTCTATTTACTTACATCTTTAATGTCTATTAATACAGATTTTAAAATTCCTCCATTTAGGTGGTGTACATCATTATATTTTTGTTATATACATCTCTAAATAGATATATTCCAAGTATATTGATTTATGATGCTATTGTCTACGGCATCTTTTTTTTTAAGATTTATTTATTTATTTGAGAGAGAGAGAGAGAGAGTGGGGAGGAGGGGCAGAGGGAGAGCGGGAGAGAGAATCCTCAAGCAGACTCCCTGCCAAACGCCGAGTCCGACATGGGACTTGATCCCAGGACCCTGAGATCATGACCTGAGCCCAAATCAAGGCACCCAGGCACACCCATGGCATCTTTTTTAAAAAAAAATTTTTAAAGATTTTATTCATTTATTAGAGAGAGAGTGAACGAGAGAGAGAGAAGGAGAGAGAGCACAGTAACGGGGAGGAGGGGGGAGAGGCAGAGGGAGAAGGAGAAGCAGACTCCCCACTGAGCAGGGAACTGGATGTGGTCTTGATCCCAGGACCCTGGGATCATGACCTGACTGGAAGGCAGAAGTTTAACCAACTGAGCCACCCAGGTGCCCCCCATGGCATCTTTTATAAAATCCTATTTAAAAAAATTACTGTGATATGGAAATGGAATTAATTTTTGTAATTTGATTTTGTCTCTAGTAACCTTGCTAACTCTCTTATTAAGCCCCAAAATGTATCTGCCTATGCTTTTGGGTTTTTCTACATAAAGACGTCTTTTTTCTTTTGTTTTCCTTTCCTTGCTTTCCTTTCCTTTTCCTTTCTTTTCTTTTCAATTATTATACCTTTTTCTTATTTTTATTGCCTTACTACACTGGGACTTCATGCTACTCCAAACAGTATGCAGTTTTCTGAAGACACCTTTTATCTTGTTGGGGAAGTTCTCTTTCATTCCCAGTTAGCTATGAGTTTTATCATGAAGGCGATTGAAATCACCCAATGCTTAATAATTTTTATCTCTTGAGATTTAATTGGTCAAGGGCCAATCATGAAAATAGAAGCCATGCTATGTGTTTCAGCAGAGGGAATTTAATATGAAGAATTTGTTATGCAGATGTTGGGAGGTGAATGGAGCCCTGCCTAGAAGTCTTGGACCACTTTAAGTACCCGGCTTGAGACTTTTTTTTGGTCTTTTTAAATATTTTTTATTGAAATACATTAGACATATATCATTAGTTTTGAGTGTGCAACACAATGATTCAATATTTGTATATATTAGAAAATGAGGGCGCCTGGGTGGCTCAGTTGGTTAAGCGACTGCCTTTGGCTCAGGTCATGATCCTGGAGTCCCAGGATCGAGTCCCGCATCGGGCTCCCTGCTCGGCAGGGAGTCTGCTTCTCCCTCTGACCCTCCTCCCTCTCATGCTCTCTGTCTCTCATTCTCTCTCTCTCAAATAAATAAATAAAATCTTTAAAAAAAAAAAAGAAAATGATCACCACACTAAGTCTAGTCAACATCCATCACTATACATAGTTACACATTTTTTCTTGTGATGAGAACTTTTAAGATCTACTCTCTTAGCAACTTTCAAATACATGATACGGCATTGTTAATTATGGTTACCATGCTGTAAATTATGTCCTCAGGACTTATTTTACAGCTGGGAGTTTGTACTTTTTTAAAAGTTTTTTTTATTTATATTTTTAGTAATCTCTACACCCAACATGGGACTTGAACTCATGACCCCAAGATCAAGAGTTGCATGTTCTTTTGACCTAGCCAGTCAGGCGCCCCAGAAGTTTGTACCTTTTGACCTCCTTCATCCATTCTGCCCGCCCCTGGCCTCTGGCAGCCAACAATGTGTTCTTTGTATCTGTAAGTTTGTTTTTGGTTTTTGTTTTTTAGATTTCACATATAGATGAGATCATATGGTATTTGTCTTTCTCTGTCTGACTTATTTCACTTAGCACACTGCCCTCGAGGTCCATATGTGTTGTCACAAATGGCAGGATTTCCTTTTTTTTTTTTTAAGATTTTATTTATTTATTTGACAGAGAGAGACACAGTGAGAGAGGGAACACAAGAAGGGGGAGTGGGAGAGGGAGAAGAAGGCTCCCCGCAGAGCAGGGATCCTGACGCGGGGCTCGATCCCAGGACCCTGGGATCATGACCTGAGCCGAAGGCAGATGCTTAACCAACTGAGCCACCCAGGTGCCCTGGATTTCCTTAATTTTTTTATGGCTGAAGAATACTCCATCATGTACATATAAACTCCATCTTCTTTATCCATTCATCTATGGATGGACACTTAACGTTGTTTCCTATCTTGGCTATCGTCAATAATGCTGCAGTGAACACACAGGTGCATATATCTTTTTGACTTAGTGCTTTCATTTCCTTCAGATATATACCAGAAGTGGGATTGCTAGATCATATGGTAGTTCTATTTTTAATTTCTTGAGGAACCTCCATACTGTTTTTCAGAGTGACTGCACTAATTACACTCCCACCAACAGTGCACAAAGTTTCTCTTTTTTTCCCACGTCCTTGCCAACACTTCTTGTTGTTTGTCTTTTTGATGATTCCAGCTTGAGATTTGTCAGACCACCAGGCGATGTGAGTTTATGCTGCACAATGTGGGAGACTTGTCTTCTTTAGTCCCTGCTTTGCTCAAGGCAATTTCCCCTGCAATTCATGAGGAGTGGGGAGTGGAGAGATATACCTGGTTACCTCTTGTTCACCTGGTTACCTCTTGTTACCTCTTGTTCACTCAGCAGAGACAGTCCTAGGTTCTGGGGAGCATAATATTTATACAAGCATTGAGATCACTCCTTAGAAAAGAAATACCACATTTGGCATACGTATGAATTTTTTTAAATGAGAAAATGAAAAAATGCACCACATCAAATTGCAAAAGGTAAAATGTGCAAAGTCAAAATATGAGACAACTCCCAAGAATTAGAGGCTATTTTCATTAGTAGTATGGAATACCTCTCTGGCACACCTGCATAACACATGTTGCCCACCTTTTTTGACTGATACTCTTTTTTTAAGTTTTTATTTATTTATTTAAATAATCTCTACACCCAGTGTGGGGCTCAAACTCGCAATCCCCAGATCAAGAGTGGCATGCTCTTCTGACTGAGCCAGCCAGACACCCGAAGAAATTGTCTTTCAATCCTACAGCTTGTTACAAGAATGTCTAAAATGTTTATGTCAAATGTCAAGTTTGGGGAAACCTTATCAAGTTTCTTTCCTAAGAGGGCAGTGGGATTACAGGGTCTTTTCATACATGCTTTGAGCCCCTGCCAGGACTTTTCAAAAAAGGGTCCCTTGAAGATGGAGCTTCATTAGTTTCAGGGTGGCAGATTTGCTTCTCTGCTGAAGCCAGACTTTTGGGGTCCCCGCCCAATGGGGCACTGGTCCCCCTTAACACGTGCTCTTTTCAGTGGACTTGTGCCATCTCTGTTCCATGAGACCTTCAGATTCATGAGGACAAACTTTCGAGGATGCCATGCTCCGAAAACCCCTCATAACAAAGGGGCTTTAACTTAGCTTTCCCTCTGCGTTCCACCCTCCCTTGGATTTGGGTCTGGAAATTCCTTTCTTCCTTGCCAGAACTTGCATGGTTTTAAGAAAATTTTAAGTGATGCTTTTCCAGAATGTTCAGGGTTTTTCAGCTCGAGGGTGAGTCACACTGAATCTCCAGGACTAGTCCCCCCTTCTCTTTTTAAAAAATATTTCTTGGGCACCTGCGTGGCTCAGTCGGTTACGCATCTCCCTTCGGCTCAGGTCGTGATCCCGGGGTCCTGGGATCTAGCCCCGCATCAGGCTCCTTGCTCAGTGGGGAGCTTGCTTCTCCCTCTGCCTCCCGCTCTCCCTGCTTGTGCTCTCTCTCTCTTTCTTTCTGGCAAATAAATGAAATCTTTAAAAATATATATTTCTTATTACAAGGCAGCAATCTTTTATTGAAGCATTTTTTTTGTCTAAAACTATGCACGAACAGATTAATCTTTTGTTCATATTAACATAAGTCGAACATCACTATTCCAAACCAGTATTATTTACAAAAATGAGCATTTTCGTTACTTTCTTGCCAGGTTCACGAGGACTAAATCTTAAGCCAACTTCAACATAGCTTTTAGAATCTTCCTGCCATCCAATACCCAGCAACACTTCTAGGGTAGGGGACAGCCTTTTCATAGAGATAGCAACATTCATTGTTCACTGGGACCGTAGAACCGCAAGTGAACAACAATAAAATGAAATCATTCCAAACAATTCCCATTTGTCTTTCAAAAGCATGCTTCGTCTAAATCTCCCTTTCTATACAGACTGGGGGAGAGAGACCCCAGAGAGTATAGTTATGTTAATTAAATTCACCGCTTTAAACAGTGAACAAGACGGTTTAGTGTGTGTATGGGCGAGCTTGCCATGGACACCAGCAGATAATAAAGAAAACTTCAAACCCAGAATAACATGTACCCCGACAACTGGATGGCTCCAATCCATACTTTTAATCTGGATCACAGTGAAATTGTTTGCTTTCCAGTTAAAGATATTGCCAAAATCTTTCAAAGCAGATTTCTGCTTAGAAATTCAAATGAAAATGTTAAATAATAAAAAATGCTGGCTTATTATATAGTTTCTGACAGGCTCCAATATCCTGGGTGCCAGAAGGTAATTCTATCTCTGTTGCTAGTAAAAAGAGGAATCTTGTATACACTAAAAATGTGATATTACAAGATTCTAGTGTCACCTGTCAAAACACGAATATCTAAAAAAAAAAGGAATATCTAGAATGCAAATTTCAGTAAGCACTCGAGATGAAGGGCAATCAGAATACAAAAGCAGGCAAAATCCACATAAATTAATTCCTACTAATCTGAGAAATCAATGTAATGTATATGTAAATTGAAAAACACTGTCTAGCTAGTCATTAGTTTCTAACTAAATTATGACAGGTCGTTTCAGCATATATGTTCTCTTCCTGTGATATTTGTTTGTTCTGGCAAGACTCCAAGAAGCACTGGCCCCTGAAAACAGCTCAGGAAAGGACAGCTCTGAGGCAATTGCTTCAGATTTGCCAGATAATAAGTCCCAAGACTGCAGTCATCAATAACAGGACAAGCACCAGAATGTAGATGTTCTTGTGAGATTTTTTTTTCTGCCAGTGAAGCAGCTTGCTGTAACTGACCAGTGGCTTTGTCTGCATGCAACTTGGAACTTTCCTCATTGGCTTCTCTGCTGTCATTGGGTCACCTTGGTCATGGATCATCATGGCCAAATCTTTTTTTTTTTTTAACATTTTATTTATTTGAGAGAGAGAGGGAGCATGAGTGGGGGGAGAGGCAGAGGGAGAAGCAGGCTCCCCGCTGAGCAGGGAGCCCGATGCAGGACTGGATCCCAGGACCCCGGGATCATGACCCGAGCCAAAGGCAGACGCTTAACCGACTGAGCCATCCAGGCGCCCCTATCATGGCCAAATCTTTAGACATCCGATGGACATCCAAAATGTCAGCCTGCAGCTGCCAAATTCCCCTTCCTCACTCTTTAGTAAGTTCTGGATCCTGCTCTGTGATGGCCATCTCATCCTCCTGGCTCTGCATCTGGTTCCACTCCTCATGGCTGTCAAATGAGGGGAGCTGCTCTCTCTTTGCCTCTCCTCCACAGAGAGAGGAGATCCATCTCTCGCTCTGGCAATAAGCTCCTTTTCCTTTTCAGACACTCTTCCCTGCACAGCCTGGAAATCCTTTTCAGCCCAGAGAGGTCATTCAGGAGGCCATCTTTCTGAAGTTCCAGTTTAGTGATTCATTTGTTTCCTTGGCATTTGTGGAATATTGCAACTGTTGCAGATTTTCCTCTGGTTGCTTGAGTCCCGCTTGCTTCCTAGTTGGCTCATCAGATTCTTTATCTGAGCAGCGGCTCCGCAGATCGGCTGGATGTAGCTGCCGTGCGTCTGGATGACTGTTGAAATCCTGGAGCCTGAGGCTCAGAGGGCTCCAGGTTTGGTACATGTCTAAGGGACTGTAGGACATGGTGAGGAGCTAAGACCCACTGGCCCTGCACAGCATTCCCTGAAGCAGCCCCGGGACTGGATGCACAGACTGATGGGGAACTGGGAAGAGAAAGGGCTGCGGGAAGGGGCTGAGGCTGCCTGCACACTCCGTTTCTCTTTTCCAGCTGCTCTGGCCCTCCGCTGACCTTACTCTTGATATAAACATCATTTGGAAGGCGATCACGTCCAGATTCACATCTGGACAAGCATCCCAGCCTCCAGGGGGCCTCGGTATTCTCACCTGCTGCGTCAGATACAGAGGCGAGCCAGGATGAGTTCTCAGCCCCCACTTCACCTCCCATGGCCCGTGCTGACTAAGTTCCCCTTCTGTGGTGACAGCTCTGTCACCTCTGTCTTCCTGTTGGGGCTTCCTTGGCCTCACCCTCCATTCGGGCCATTTCCTTCCCTGACAGAGGGACCCGAACCCGGGCTCCTGCCCTGGCCGGTGCAGACATGGTGCCCCTGCTGCTGCTGCTGCCCCTGCTGTGGGGGGGGTAAGTGGGCCAAGGGAGGGGGGCTGGCTGGGCACAGGTGGGAGTGGGCTGGAGCTGCAGCTGAGCCTCCGTGTCCCCCCAGGGTCCCTGCAGGAGGATCCAGGGTTCGAGCTCCGAGTGCAGGACTCAGTGACGGTGCAGGAGGGTCTGTGTGTCCACGTGCCCTGCTCCTTCTCCTACCCCTGGAGCTCGTGGTTTTCCCTTGAGAAGCCCTACATATACTGGTTCCGGAATGGGGGCAGCCGTTATCCTGTGGCTACAAATGACCGAACGAAAATGGTGAACATAGAGGCCCAGGGCCGATTCCACCTCATTGGGAACCCCTGGGACAACAACTGCTCCCTGAGAATCAGAGAGGCCAGGAAGAGTGACCAGGGAGTCTACAAGTTCCGAATGGAGAGAGACTACGTGAAATACAGTTACAGAGATAAGAAGCTGACGGTGCAGGTGGCAGGTCCGGCAGGGGCCCCAGAAGAGGGCTCTGGGACGTGGAGACCCCCCTCATAGAACAGGAACCGGACACTGGAACATTCCTTGCTCCAGGTCTTGGGGCTGGGATGGTGGGAAGAGGTATGGGGGCCCGGGGTCAGCTTGTGCCCTGAGGCCCTGCTCCCTCTCAGGGTCCCACTCTGGGTCCCCACCTCCCTGGGGCCCAAGCACCTCCCTCTCTCCTCCTCAGCCCTGACACAGAAACCCGACATCCACTTTCCGGAGCCCCTGAAGTCTGGCTATCCCACAAACCTGACCTGCAGTATGCTGGGATCCTGCGAAGAGGGAAGACCTCTCACCTTCTCCTGGGTGGGGGATGCTCTTGACTCGCTGGACCCCCAGACCCTCCACTCCTCAGTGCTGACCCTCACCCCGAGGCTGCAGGACCATGGCAGCAACCTCACCTGTCAGGTGCACCTGCCAGGAGGTCAGGACACCGTGGAAAGAACCATCAGGCTCAACGTCTCCTGTGAGTGCTGGAGGGATGGCTGGGTCCTTCAGGGCAGTGGGGATTGTGTGTGTGCGCACATGAGCGCCTTGGGAGTGTAGGTGGGGAGTGGACAAGAACAGCAATCCCCACCTTCCCGGTTCCCCTACCCCTCCTTGGGTGCTGGGTCAACTTCCAGTTTTCACGTCTGAAGCAGGGCCATATCTTTCCATCCCAGACGTTCCCCAGAAACTCAACATCAGCATCTTCTTCAGCGATGTTGCAGGTAGGAAAGAACCTGTCTTCTTGGGGGCTGGGACCTGGCCCTGGGGTGGGGGTAGCGGGTCAGCTCCCAGCAAAGCAGTGGGAATCACAGCCTTAATGGGATCAGATATGGGAAAAGCAAGGATAAAAATCACCACCCTCCCTCCTCCACCTCCCATGGGTGTACGCACCTGCACTCCTACACGCTCACACATGTGCACAAACTGTTCAAAGCCCATTTCACCTCACCAGTTCACTCCTCTGGTTTCCCACCTACCCCTCCATCCCAGCCTCGTCCATCCTATTTCCTGCTGTGTTCACTGAGTGAAGCCACCAAACAGTCCAGGCACGTCCCAGTGGGACACTGAGCCTCCTCTGAAGATATGAAGCCCAGACACTTGAGGTCAACCTCTTTTGGGTGTAAAGCCCAGGCTTTCAACCCTGATGGAACCAAATCAGTGGGTCAAGAAAGGAGAGGGAGATGCCAATCAGCTCCTGGAAAGGAGGGAGGGATGGAGACTGCCAGCCTCCCACAGCTGGTGCCCTCTCTCTGCATCTCTCTCCCAAAGTCCCGAAGATTCTGCAAAACATGTCATCGGTTCTCATCCTGGAGGGCCAGGCTCTGCGTCTGCTCTGTGCTGCTGACAGCAGCCCCCCTGCCGAGCTGAGCTGGTTCCAGGGGTCCCCCCCGTGGAATGCTACCCCCATCTACAGGAGTGCAAACCTGGACCTGCCTCAAGTAGGGGCTGCAGAGGAAGGAGACCTCACCTGCCAAGCTCAGAACCCGCTGGGCTCCCAGCACGTCTCCCTGCATCTCTCTGTGGTCTGTGAGTGTGGGGACCCCTGGGGGCAGGCTGCCCGGGGCCTGGGCAGGAGAGACACCGCTGACCCTTCGCCTCCCTCCCGCAGACCCCCCGCGGCTGCTCAGCCCCTCCTGCTCCTGGGACGGCGAGGGGCTGCACTGCAGCTGCTCCTCCCAAGCCCACCCGGCCCCCACCCTGCGCTGGCGGCTGGGGGAGGGGCTGCTGGAGGGGAACCACAGCAACGCCTCCTGGACCATCACCTCCAGCTCTGCAGGGCCCTGGGCCAACAGCTCCCTGAGCCTCAGCGGGCCGCTGGGCTCTGGCCTCAGACTCAGCTGCGAGGCCCGGAATGCCCACGGGTCCCAGAGCGCCGCCTTCCTGCTGCTGCCAGGTCCGGGGGCTGTCGGGGGCTGAGATGTAGGGGAAGGGAGTCCTAGAGAAGCCTGGGGCTGGCTGGGGCTGGGGCCTGCACAGAGGGCGATTGGTGGGATAGGGTGCTGCTCCATCTCTGGCCTAAGCTGGCCCTTCAGCAAGTTCTGCAAGGAGGTAGGAAAGCAAGAGACTGAGTCCTGGAAGTAAGTCTTGACACACCTCTTCTCTGCAGGGAAATCGGTGTTCCTGGCAGGAGCCTTGCCTGCCGCTCTTGGAGGTGCTGGTGCTGGGGCCCTGCTGTCCCTAAGTCTGTGCCTCATCTTCTTTTGCATGTAAGTCTTTGTCCGGGGAGGTACAGGGAGCGCGGAGAGAGGTCACTCAATCCGAGAAATGCAGAGCGGAGTAGAGTAGATCCAGAGGGCATCTCTTTTGGGCGGTGGAGGGATAACAGCTGTACTGAGATATACTTCCCAGACATTTACAGTGTACAATTCAATGGCTTTTAGTGTATTCCGAGTTGTGCATCCATTACCACAATTATAAGACTTTTGCATCAGCCCCCAAATGAAAGAGAAACAAACCAAAGAAACCCTCCACTCCTTAATTTTCATCCTGTCCCCATCCTCCCCCAGCCCTAGGCAACCGCCAATCTATTTTCTGTCTCCCTACATTTGCCTATTCCGAACATTCTGTGTAAGCGGAATCATACAACACGCGGTCCTTTGTGACTGACCTCGTTCACTTAGCATGATGTTTTCAAGGTTCATGCGTGTTGTGGCATGTGTCAGTCCTTGATCCTTTTTTTTCCCAAAGATTTTTATTTATTTATTTGAGAGAGAGTGAGCACAAGTGGGGAGGAGAGGCAGAGGCAGAGGGAGAAGCAGGTTCCCCGCCGAGCAGGGAGCCCAAGTGGGGCTCGATCCCAGGACCCCGGGGTCATGACCTGAGCTGAAGGCAGACGCTTAACTGACTGAGCCACCCAGGCGCCCGATACTGCATCCTTTTTTTATTTCCATATACCATTCCATTGCATGGGTGGAGCACATTTTGTTTGTCATTCATCTACTGATAGACATTTGGGCTGTTTCTACTTTTTGGCTATCACAAATAACACTGCTATGACCACTCGGGCACAAGTTTTTAATGTGTTAGAGGGATCTTTAGTGATGGAGGTTTGGTCTGGCCGAACCTCTGCTCATCCAGGGGGATGGAGTGCTTACTTGCAGGTCAGGAAGGTCTGAGGTTACTTCCGGGGTCTGGATGCCCTTTCACCAGAGAACGGGCAGCCTGCCCATGGGTGCCTGAGCCATCCTGGCTGCAGTGTGTTCGTTTCTCCCCTTAGAGTGAAAGCCCGCAGGAAGCAAGCATCCGGGAGTCGAGAGGGCCTGGGTAATGAAGATCCTGTCATGGGTACAGTTGCCTGGGTGAGTGATGCTGGCGTCCTCTCATGCAGTTGCGGGGCCCCGGGCTTGTCCTCTCAGAGTCCAGATGGAGCTCCTAGCATTTCCCCATCCCCTGCTCCACCCTGGTCACGTGGGAGTTGACGTCCCTTCTGTTCTTCGCCTTCATCCCCCAGACCCAGTGGCCCTCTGGTCACCTCTTGTCCCACCCCTGCTGATCACTCTTTGCTGGACATAGCCTGACAGAACCTCTCCCGAAATCTATTGCTTTCCAGCCATTTGGGAGTTTCAATTATGTTGTTTGCTCCCGTGGTTTAGAGAATTGAGTCACATTTCTTGGTCTGATATTTAAAGTACTTCTAGAAGTCTCCCCTGATGGCCACTCCAGCCCTGGTCTGGCTATGGTCCAGCCACACTGACCTTCTCATGGTCTCCATACACACCTGCTCCCCTATGACTTGAGGCCTTTGCATGTACAGTTCCTCCCACCTGGAATGCTCTCCTGTCTCGACTTCCACCAGACCGCCTTGTGTGATCATACTTCTAGCTCCAGTACCAGCACCTTCTGCTCTGGGAAACCTTTGCCATCTCCCTCCCTGCCAGTGTCCACGCCTCTCTCCCCTATGTGCCCAGAGCTCTGTGTCCATCCCTGTCTTGAGGGGCACCTCACACAACATCACCGCCTTTGCCTTATCTCTGCCCTCTCATATTTGTGATGTCTTTGAGGGCAGGGGGCTGCAATTGTCTCTCACTCTACCTGTATGCAACATGTCCCCTCTCCCCTATAAAATTACATCCATATTACCCTAAATGGTGTTATCCAAAATGCTTTATTTGTGACCAACCTCTTATTGCAGGAACAAGCATTGTTCATTAGTACTTACTCATTTTGTTCACAATATGATAAGCAACTGTGAGCCTACCATCCAACCTGAGACCTCAAACGCTGACCCTAACTTCCATCTGCTCAGGTTGCTCTGTGACGCATCCCCAGTAACCATTGCTCTGAATCTTTTGTTGCTAGCATTATCCCATATACATATGCCTGAAATAGATGCTTATTAGTTTAATTACTTCTGAACCTACAAAGGTTGGTCACATTCTGTGCACTCTTCTTGGACTTGCTTTTGTAGACCCAACACTGTAAGTTATGTTATGGAGATTCATCCATGTTGCATGAAGTTGCAGTTGTCTGTTTCATTTTATGATTTTTGTCTATTGCCTAAGCTCCTGTTGCTGGACATTTGAGTTGTTCCAGATGTTCTTGTTCATATCTCATTGCATTCACATGCAAGAGTTTTTCTTCAGCATTATGTAAGAATTTAATTACTAGGTCAGAGGGTGTGTGAATATTCCGATTTACAAGGTTTTCCAGAGCAAATGCATCCATTTATACATCCATCTGTGCCTTTCGTATCCTGTTGATCTATAATCTCTGCAGCACTTGGTTTTCTGAAATTTTTTTGTCATCTCACTATCTCACTATGGTATTGATTTGCATTTCATTGGTTGCCAGTGAGGATGAAAATCTCTCTGTCTTACTGGCATATGAACACCTCCTCTCTAAAATGCCCGGTCCCATCTGCAGCCCAATGCCGTATTGGGTATTTGACTTTCTTATTGAATTTATTGAAGAGCTTTATACATTTTCATACTTTTTCCCCAGTTATATGCATTGTAAATATCTTCTCCCAGTGATTAACTTGTCTTCACTTTTTAAAGGTGACCTTGATGAACGTTAGTTCTTAATTGTAATATAACCATATTCACCAATCTCCTCTTCTCTGTTGAGTGACTTTTGGGTCTCATTTAAGAAAATCTTTCTTATCCTAAGATTAGAAGGATATTCAAGTATAATTTCTTTTTTTTTTAAGATTTTATTTATTTGGGGTGCCTGGGTGGCTCAGTCGTTAAGCGTCTGCCTTCGGCTCAGGTCATGATCCCAGGGTCTGGGATCGAGTCCCACATCGGGCTCCCTCCTCGAGGGGAAGCCTGCTTTTCCCTCTCCCACTCCCGCTGCTTGTGTTCCTGCTCTCGCTATCTCTGTCTCTGTCAAATAAATAAAATCTTTAAAAAAAAAGATTTTATTTATTTATTTGAGAGGAAGAGAGTGAGAGAGAGCACAAGCAGGGGGAGTGGCAGGCAGAACGAGAGGGAGAAGCAGACTCCCTGCTGACTGGGGAGCCTGATGTGGGGCTCAATCCCAGGACCCTGAGATCATGACCTGAGCTGAAGGCAGACGCTTAAACCACTGAGCCACCCAGGTGCCCCTTTTCTTCATTTTTTTCTTTTAATAGACTCCATGCCTAATATGGAGCTCAAAATCACAACCCTGAGATCAAGAGTCACATGTGCTACTGACTGAGCCATCTAGGTGTCCCCATCATACATCAAAATGTATTCTATTCCAGTGGTCAGTTTAACTGTCCCTGAGTCAGAACTGTCTCTAGAGGCAAGGCAATAATTCGAGACCAAGTCCTGATATCTGATAGAGCAGGAGCACCTCCTTAATTTTCTTTAATAGCGTCTTGGCTATTCTTGGCCTTTTGCTGTTCTATATAAACATTAGAATCAGTTTGTCTAGTTCCAAAAAACACTCCTGTTGGTTTTTTACTGGAATTACATTGAACCTGTGTATCAACTCGGGAAGAATTTACCTATTTATAAATTCAAGTCTTCTTGTGCACAAGAACAGGTATCTATTAGTTAAAGTTTTTCCAAGAAAGATGTAGAATTCCTTCAGACAGGTCTTGCAAACCTTTTGTTATTTTACTTCCTTAATAACTAGTTTTGTTACTATTATAAATGCTATCCTTTTATTT
Source organism: Neomonachus schauinslandi (assembly GCF_002201575.2). Lineage (NCBI taxonomy): Eukaryota > Metazoa > Chordata > Mammalia > Carnivora > Phocidae > Neomonachus > Neomonachus schauinslandi. The sequence goes on from NC_058418.1 coordinate 5,500,394, forward strand.
ATTGTTTTTAAAGATTTTATTTATTTGTCAGAGAGAGAGAGCACAAGCAAGGGGAGCTACAGGCAGAGGAGCCCGACGTGGGGCTCGATCCCAGGCCCCTAGGATCATGACCTGAGCCAAAGGCAGATGCTTAACCAACTGAGCCACCCAGGCATCCTTTAAATGCTATCTTTTTAAAGGTGCATTTTCTGATCACTCATCAATGATATGCAGGATGAAAACATTTGTTAAAAATTTATGAAGAGTTGGGGTGCCTGGATGGCTCAGTTTGTTGAGCGGCCGGCTCTTGATTTTGGATCAGGTCATGATCTCAGGGTGGTGAGATTGAGCCTTGCACCAAGCTCTGTGCTCAGTGTGAGTCTGCTCATAACTCTGTCTCTCTCTCCCCTTACCCGCCCCCCCAACTCGTGCACACATGCACACACACTCACTCTCTCTCAAATAAATAAATAAATCTTTAAGAAAAAATTATGAAAGGTTGGGACACCTGGCTGGATCAGTGGGAGGAGTATGCAACTTTTGATCTCAGGGTCATGGGTTCAAGCCCCATGCTGGTTGTAGAGATTACTAAAAATAATAATAATAATAAACTTTAAAAAATTTATAAAGTGTTTTAGAATTTAAAAAAATTACAAATTGGTCTTAGGTGTCATTTAGATTCCTGTTGGTTTGGTAGCTGGAGCATTCTTAGATCTACTCATAAGCCTCCTGCACCATGCTTTTACAGAGAGATACCGTCTGAAAATTTTGTGATATTCTTGTTTTTAACTGTCATGGCTAGCTGAATCAAAGCAGCTGAATTTGATGCAAATATAATGTCATTTTGTTCAAGAATCAACTCATCCTTTTGGACTTCAGATACTGCACAAGAAATCTGGCCTCATGCATCCTCTGCAGATGTATTTTTCTTCTAAGAGATTTCGTATTTCAATAAATAACTCACTCTCCTGAATCAGTGATGGGGAAATGAGCACATTCAGACTCCATTCTTTGGTCACAGAGGTCTCTGTCACATGGAGTGTTGGTAGTAGGTGGCAAAAGATTGAACAGTAGCCAGTTCCTTAATTTGTCCAAACAGCTTCTCCTTCTACTTTCTACTTTGGTGGGACTGAACACCCCTGCAGAGTTCTTCTGGGGCCCCACTATAAATGTTCATCTCTTCACAGTGACACCCAGCTCTTTGGGGTGCTGGTCTGGATGCTGAGGATTGTCTTCATTCTCTCAGTAGATGCAACAATGTGTGAAAAGCAATTACGTATTTACTGATCTTATGTTCTTCCAGCTTGCTAAGCTCTCGTGTTAGTTATTTTTTAATATATTTTAAAAAGATTTTATTTATTTATTTGAGAGAGAGAATGAGACAGAGAGAGAGAGAGCATGAGAGGGAGGAGGGTCAGAGGGAGAAGCAGACTCCCTGCTGAGCAGGGAGTCCGATGCGGGACTCGATCCTGGGACTCCAGGATCATGACCTGAGCCGAAGGCAGTCGCTTAACCAACTGAGCCACCCAGGCGCCCAATATTTTATTTTTAAGTAATCTCTACACCCAACGTGGGGCTCAAACTTACCCTGAAATCAAGAGTCGCATGCTCCACTGACTGAGCCAGCCAGGCGCCCCTAAGCTCCCTTGTTAGTTCTAATAATTTGTATATAGACATTGAAGTATTTTAACAGTTTTTTTTTCATTTTTAAAAAATTAACATATAATGTATTACTGGTTTCATAGGTACAGGTCTGTGATTCAACAGTCTTATATAATACCCAGTGCTCATTACATCACGTGCCCTCCTTAATGTCCATCAGCCAGTTACCCCATCCCCATCCACCTCCCCTCCAGCAACCCTCAGTTTGTTTCCTATGAATAAGAGTCTCTTATGGTTTGTCTCCCTCTCTGATTTCTTCTTGTTTTATTTTTTCCTCTCTTCCCCTATGAATCTCTGTTTTGTTTCTTAAATTCCACATATCAGCAAGATCATATGATAATTGTCTTTCTCTGATTGACTTACATCGCTTAGCATAACACCCTCTAGTTCCAGGGTGCCTGGGTGGCTCAGTTGGTTAAGCGACTGCCTTCGGCTCAGGTCATGATCCTGGAGTCCCGGGATTGAGTCCTTCATTGAGCTCCCTGCTCAGTGGGGAGTCTGCTTCTCCCTCTGACCCTTCCCCCTCTCATGCTCTCTCTCTCATTCTCTCTCTCTCAAATAAAATAAATAAAATCTTAAAAAAAAAAACCACCCTCTAGTTCCAGCCACGTTGTTGCAAATAGCAAGATTTCACTTTTTGATGGCTGAATAATATTCCATTGTATATAGATACCACATCTTTATCCATTCATCTGTTGATGGACATCTGGGCTCTTTCCATAGTTGGGCTATTGTGGACATTGCTGCTATAAACATTGGGGTGCACATGCCCCTTCGGATCACTACATTTGTATCTTTGGGGTAAATACCCAGTAGTGCAATTGCTGGGTCATAGGGTAGCTCTGTTTTCAACTTTTTGAGGAACCTCCATACTGTTTTCCAGAGTGGCTGCACCAGCTTGCATTCCCACCAACAGTGTAGGAGGGTTCCCCTTTCTTTGCGTCCTCACCAACATCTGTCATTTCCTGAGTGGTTAATTTTAGCCATTCTGACTGTGTGAGGTGGTATCTCATTGTGGTTTTGCTTTAAATTTCCCTGATGCCGAGTGATGTTGAGCATTTTTTCATGTGTCTGTTGGCCATTTTAACAGTTTTTTGTTTGTTTGTTTGTTTGTTTAAAAAATATCACAGGGGCGCCTTCTGGCTCAGTCGGAAGAGCATGTGACTCTTGATCTCAGGGTTGTGAGTTTGATCCCCACATTGGGTGTGGAGCCCATTTAAAAAAAATTTTTTTAAAGTATCCCAGTTTGGGGCACCTGGCTGGCTCAGTTGGTGGAGCATGCTACTCTTGATCTCCAGGTTGTGAGTCCATGTATTTTAGAAATGCTGTATCCTCTCAGTGAATTGAACATTTGATCACACATAGTGATCCTCTCTATTGCTATTGATACTTTTTGTTTTAAAGTCTATTTGGTTGGATCTTAATATAAATACACCAATTTGTCATTGGCTAGTAAGATGTCTGATATTTTTACATCCTCTGTTCCTCCAACAACATTTTATTTATACTTCAGAAGTGATTTTTGTAAACAGCATATAACCAGGGTTTTTTTTTAAAGAATTTTTTATTTTATATTTTTTAAGCAGGCTCCGCACCCAACATGGGGCTTGAACTCACAACCCTGGCATTAAGAGTCTCCTGACTGAGCCGGCCAGGTTTTTACAAAACCAATTTGACGTCCTCTATTTGTGTTTTCTGTGGTTGTTAATACATGCGGATTTTGTTCTCCTATTTTAACTTTTCCTTTCACTTGGTTCCATTTTTTTCAGTATTTCATTTTCTCCTTTCTGAAAAAATTAATATCTCTCTTACACCCAACAAAAAAACTTCAGTGTACTTTTATGTATCTCTTGTTCTTCTTTCCCTCCACTTTCCACAATGTTGGTGCTTTTTCTAGATCTTCATTTCTCATTCTGGGTTATTATGAACATACTTAACATTTTTCTATATGGTCTTTTGTTTAATACACAGCCACACATTTTACTGGGGTATTTTGTCACCTTTGTACCCCAGATTTATTGCAGCATTTTCAGGTTTTGTTACTTTTATTTGGATTCTTCTTCCCAATGTGTTTTCAATTTGGATTTTCTTGTATTAAGACTTCTGAGGACTTGTGTGTTTGAAATTCTTTTTTAATGTTCCTACATTTGAATTTCACTTGGCAGGATATAAATTCTAGGATCGGGCACATGGGTGGCTCAGTTGTTAAGCGTCTGCCTTCGGCTCGGGTCATGATCCCAGGGTCCTGGGATCGAGTCCCGCATTGGGCTCCCTGCTCCACGGGAAGTCTGCTTCTCCCTCTCCCACTCCCCCTGCTTGTGTCCCCTTTCTCGCTGTGTCTCTCTCTGTCAAATAAATAAATAAAATCTTAAAAAAAATTCTAGGATCAAAGTGATTTTCCTTCAATGCTTTATTATTTTATCTTATTTTTCTTTTAAGTAATCTTTACACCCAACTTGGGACTCAAACTCGCAACCCCAAGATTAAGAGTCACACGCTCTACCCACTGAGCCAGCCAGGCACCCCCTTCCTTCAATGCTTTAAACACTGTACCCTATTGTTTCTTGTACCCAGTGTTGCTGTTAAGAAATGTTATGTCTGGGGACGCCTCAGTGGCTCAGGTGATTAAGAGTCTGACTCTTGATTTCAGCTCAGGTCATGATCTCAGGATCATGAGATTGTGAGATCGAGCCCCATGTCGGGCTCTGTGCTCACTGGGGAGTCTGCTTGAGATTCTCTCTCTCCCTCTGCCCCTCCCCCTACTTACACATGCCAGCTCTCGCGCGCTCTCTCTCTCTCTCTCTGTCTCTCTCGCAAAAAAAAAAAAAAAAAAAGAAAAGAAGAAAAAATCTATGTCTGTATGAATCTTGCACATTTGTAAGTGATCCACTCATTGTCCCTGGAAACTTTTACATTTTTCTCTTTCGTTTTGATATTCTTAAGATTTACTATGCTGTATTGGGTATGTGGTTTCCCTGGTCTTTTTTCTTGCATTTGTGGGGCCCTTTTCAGCTGAGGTGGTTTATCTTTCTTCAATTCTGGGAATTTTATCTTTATTTTTGTTCAAGTATTTCTGCCTCTTTTTATTTCCAATAACGCAGCAGGCCTGAGTTTTGTTCCTGGCTCTGCTGGTGACTAGAGGAGTGACTTGGGCAAGTTACTTCACCTTCCCCCACCTCAGTCTCCCTAATCTGTAAAATGGGGAGAATAAGTATCATTCACACTGGTTTTTTGTGAGGATTAAACATGATTAGTAAGCCCTCAATATGGCCAAACAGTCATAGCATTACAGAATTTTATTTTATTATTATTATTATTTTTGCATTACAGAATTTTATTTTTATTTTTTTAAAGATTTATTTATTTGAGAGAGAGAGACCACGAGTGGGGTGAGGGGCAGAGGGAGAAGCAGGCTCCCCGCTGAGCAAGGAGCCCGATGCAGGACTCAATCCCGGGACCCTGGAATCATGACCTGAGCCGAAGGCAGGTGCTTAACTGACTGAGCCACCCAGGCGTCCCAACATTACAGAATTTTAAACGGATGCGTGAATAACTGAATTCGTAGGAAGTATGTATGAATAGGAAGATGAATGAATAAATGCCCATTAGCCCAACTTCCCTTGGGGACCACACCTGCCTTATTCCTTCTCTGACTCCCTTGTTTCTTCTTTACTCAGGATTCCAGGCGAAAGCCCTGGCCAGACAGCCCCCCAGCCCAAGCGACCCCTGTCAGGGATGCCCCTCCCTCGGGGGACGAACAGGAGCTCCATTACGCCTCCTTCAGCTTTCACGAGATGAAGTCGAGGGAACCTGAGGATAAGGAGGCCACCAGCACCAGAGAGTACTCAGAGATCAAGACAAGCGAATGAGGATGGCTTAGAGCCCAGTGCTGGCCTGAGGAGTCGTGGCCCCTGGGGGAGAGGAGAAGTCCAGCACTAATTGGTGAAGCATGTGGAGCCCTGAGGCAATACAAACAGGAAGGATTTGCGAAGGGTCCCCAGGTAGAGCTGACTTGGGCTCCAACGTAGGCTGTCAAGCAAGTCACTTCATCGCTCTGTGCCTCAGTTTCCCGTTCTGTAATCAGAGATCATGCACCCTGCCTCAGAGGTGGCTGTGGCCATTAAAGAAATTAACATGCAGAAATCAACCAACAAATGTCCCGTCTCACTGTGCTCAGTACCTACTGCTCTCTGAGGCTGGGGGTGACCAGGCCCAGAGCACAGAGTAGCAACCTGCGGACGTCATTCTCCTTCCCAGAGCTCTTCAAAGCCTCCCCAGGGAAAGACCAGTGCCTCGGCCTGGCGTTTGCTTCATGATACAGCATCTTATCATCTCCGTGGAGTCTTCTCCTCATCCCACTTGTACCTGTCAGTTCTTCCAACACATTCCTTACCCTCCTGACCGTCAGTCCCTTCCCTGTCTCGTGGATGGGCCCCCCAGGGATCTGTCCAACAGCCAGACAGCTAACCCCGGGTCTCCTGCACAAACCCCTTCAAGGCTCCCTAGCCTTAGACAATACATCACAAGCATCAGCTGCCCCTGGCTTTTATTTATTTTTTTTTAAAGATTTTATTTATTTATTTGAGAGAGAGAATGAGAGACAGAGAGCATGAGAGGGAGGAGGGTCAGAGGGAGAAGCAGACTCCCTGCCGAGCAGGGAGCCCGATGCGGGACTCGATCCTGGGACTCCAGGATCATGACCTGAGCCGAAGGCAGTCGCTTAACCAACTGAGCCACCCAGGCGCCCCTGCCCCTGGCTTTTAAAGTCCATTACGGCTCCCCTGTAGCTACTGTTGGAAAAGAAACAATGGGCCCAAGATGGAGGCACTTGCCCCCACAACAGCAAACCAAGACTAAAGGCAGTTTCAACCTCTCCCAGAAATGTGACCTTTATTTTTAATTTATTTGACAGAGAGAGACACAGCAAGAGAGGGAACACAAGCAGGGGGGGTGGGAGAGGGAGAAGCAGGCTTCCCGCGGAGCAGGGAGCCCGACGCGGGGCTCGATCCCAGGACCCCGGGGACCATGACCTGAGCCGAAGGCAGACACTCAAAGACCGAGCCACCCAGGCGCCCCAGAGGATCTGAAATTTCCCGATCAGCACTGCTGAGGTCACCTGCAGGGTAAGATCTTCCCCCGAAAAGATGGCCCAATCTGAAAAAATCCTTTCTTTTGATAACAACTCCCTTGCCCCACCCTCCTGCCTATAAAAACTTCCCACTATGCGCAACCTGTCTCTTTACCGGAAGTCAGGAGTCATTGAATAAAGCCAGTTACATCCTCAGATTAACTCAGTGGAATTTTTGGTCTTTAGCACCGCTCATCTGCACTTCTCTCCGCTTTCTTCCTTACAACCTCCATGTTATTCTAACCCACGGCTGTGCAATTTGAGATCCCTCCCTTGGAGGCTCTGCCTCTGCTTCCCCTGGCAGACACTGGCTGGGCCTTCACACCTGGAGTCCTTGCACACACCCCGGCTGAGAGCCTGGGCGGAAGAAAGAGCTTATCCTCTCCCCTCCTCTAAAGTTGGACTAATTTACTTATTTATTTTTCTCAAGACAGCACTAAAACAAAAACAGCCGAAACTTCCCTAGCAGCCCTGCAGTACCAGTGCCCAATGAGCTTTTCTGATTGTAAGCGCCTGACATTAGGCTTTTAATTGAGGTACAAAACGGAAATTTTTCTAGAAGGAGGTGGGGCAAGAAAGTTATTAGCAAGAGAAAAGGATCAGTCCAAGCTAGGCTGCTTTCCCTTCTGTGGGGAGGTGAAGGTAAGGGGTCTTTTCCTGCAGATGACCTCCTCTTCCTTTGGGGGATGGGGGGGCCCTTGTGGCAGACTCATTGGCACTGATCAATAAATTCCTGACTGACCGGTTAGGACTACATTTCTGGTGGAATGACAGAGGATGTCAACCACCTCCACTTTGACCTCAGTCTGTACTTTTTTTTTTTTTTTTAAGTAGGCTCCATGCCCAGCGTGGAGCCCAACATGGGGCATGAACTCACCACCCTGAGATCAAAACCTGAGCTGAGATCAAGAACTGGGCCCTTCATGACTGAGCCACCCAGGCATCCCCTCAGTCTGTACTTTCTAATCGATTAAGATCTTCATTCCACCTTATCTCTTAACTCAGGCAAAAGACCTTGGAGGGTGGGGGGGATCATCCCGTGATGGAAAGTGAAACTACCCCCTTAAGCAGTAAAAACTGCCCTGAGCCAGCGAGACCCAGCATGACTGACCCCAAGACAATGATCGACTTGGCCTTTACTGCCTAACAGCACGTTCCCACTGCCCTTCGTCCAACATCTTCTTTTCTTCCTTTTTTAGAGAAAGAGCAGAAGTGTGTGCGCAAGGTGGGTGTGGGGAGGGAGGGGCAGAGAAAGACAATCTCAAGCACACTCTGTGCTGAGTGCGGAGCCCGGTGCAGCATTCGATCTCATGACCCTGAGATCGTGACCTGAGCCGAAATCAAGAGTCAGACCCTTAACTGACTGAGCCACCCAGGCGCCCCCACATTTTGCTACTATAAACCTAGGAAGATTTTTCAGCTCTCTGAAGACAGTCTTGGCAACACTAGTCCGTGGTCGTCCCGGTGTTGGCCTTCCTGGAGTAAATTCCTGTCTTGTCTCTGTTTGGGACACCTGGAACCAGCTGCTCCTGCACCCGTGAGCCCTGGTTATAGGAGAGTAAAACTGCAGTTAGATTATGCATTAAGTCCCGGTTTGTGGATTTGGCCTAAATGATGCTATTTTGTGCCTGTGGGTTTTTTTTTTAATTCCAGTATAGTTAACATACAATGTTTTATTAATTTCAGCTGTACAGTATAGTGATTCAACAATTCTCTACATTACTCAGTGCTCATCATGGTAAGTGTACTCTTAATCACCTTCACTCCCTAGTTAAGAGTCTGTTTTTTGGTTTGTCTCTTTTTTCTTTGTTAATTTGTCTTGTTTCTCAAATTTCACATATGAGTGAAGTCATATGGCATTTGTCTTTCTCTGACTTATTTCACTTAGCATTATATCCTCTAGCTCCATCCATGTTGTTGCAAATGGCAAGATTTCATTCTTGTTTATGGCTAATATTCCATTGTATACATATACCACATCTTCTTTATCCATTCATATACCAATGGACACATGGGCTGCTTCCATAATTTGGCTATTGTAAATAATGGTGTAAATATAGGGGTGCATATATCTTGGAATTAGTGTTTTTGTATTCTTTGGGTAAATACTCAGTAGTGCAATTACTGGATACTAGGGTAGTTCTATTTTTAACTTTTTGAGGAACCTCCATACTGTTTTGCATAGTGGCTTTATGAGTTTGCATTCCTACCTGCAGTGCATGAGGGTTCCTTTTTCTCCACAGCCTCTCCAATGCTTGTTTCTTGTTTTTGGTTTTGTTTTGTTTTAGTTTATTTTGTTTTAGGGGTGCCTGGATGTCTCAGTCGATGAAGCATCTGCCTTTGGCTCAGGTTGTGATCCCGGGGTCCTGGGATCGAGCCCCACGTTGGGCTCCCTGCTCATCGGGGAGCCTGCTTCTCCCTCTCCTCCCCGCTCGTGCTCTCTGTCGCTATCTCTCAAACAAATAAAATCTTTGGGGGAAAAAGTTTATTTTGTTTTAGCCATCTCTACACCCAACATGGGGCTTGAACTCAGGACCTCGGGAATCAAAAGTAGCATGTTCTTCTGACTGAGCCAGCCAGGTGTCCCGGAGTTTTGTTTTTTATTTTTAAACAAATTTCTGCACGTTCTACCCCCTCATGCTCAGCTTCTTCCCCAGTCCCCTGCTTCTCCATAGCTGGCCTCACATTCTCAAAAACTACCCTCTCTGTAGGTCACACTGAGATCTTCTTAGTGGTGGCCTGACAAGCTTGGTAGCTTCCCTAAGATAGAAGTTCACTGGGGAACTTCCTCTTCTAGGGACATTCTGGTGGCAAATGCTAAGTGAAATGCACTCTGTCACTACTAGTGAGCATGTTACATGTCCATTAGCAGCAGAGTCTCCTGAACTGGTTGGAAGATGGCATAGGGGCTGGTCCTTGGAGACATGATCTTGATCCCTTTAGACTCTCCCTATGGAGGTCTCTCCTGCTGTCTGCAACCACCATCAGTCCTGGACTATTGTCTGATGGTTCTCTATCCCTTATAAATAAAACACCTCCCCAGTGTGCATCATCTGCTTTTCTGGGACCAGAGTGCAGTGGATTCAGGAATCACTCTCTATGGCATCAAGCATGTGTGGGTTACAATCCCAGCTTCCAAATGTGCATCAATGATGTGAGACCCTGTGAAGGTTGCGTACCACATTGAGTCTCAGTTTCCCACTCTGCCAAATGAGAATTGTTAGCCAGTCCTCTCTAGGGGTGGTTGTGAGGGTTCATTGGGTCAAGGTGTATAAAGGCACAGTCCTGAGTCTGGCACAGGAGGAGCTCCAATGAACGTCCACCTCTTTCCTATCCTCCACTCAAGGGGAGATCCAGGCACAGACTTGCTACTTAAAGAGTGATCTAGGGCGCCTGGGTGGCTCAGTCGGTTAAGCATCTGCCTTTGGCTCAGGTCATGATCTTCGGGTCCTCGGATTAAGTCCCACGTCGTCGGGCTCCCTGCTCAGCGGGGAGTCTGCTCCTCCTGCCTGCCGCTCCCCATCACGTGTGCGCGCTCTAATATAAATAAACAAAATCTTAAAAAAAAAAAATAAAGTGTCGGCCAAGCGCCAGCAGCATGAGCATAATCTGAAACCTCAGAGAAGACCTTTTTCCTCCCTGTCCCTTCGCCAGGCTGGCTCCACAAGGTCAAAAGAATGTTAAGGCAACAAAAGGGCTGAGGGGAAAAGCACAGAGATGAGCCCAGCCCACTCCCACCCCTTCTTCTGGATCCTCCTTCCCAGGAGGGACCCAGCCTTTCTGAAACCGCTCCGACTTAGATGCCCTGCTGGCCTAGGGCTCGGGACCTTGTGCCTGTGGATTGGGGTCCTTAGCAGAACTGGGGTTTCCTGAACTCACCCAGCTATGCTCCAGAACCACGGACAGCGCCAACCCTTGGGCTGGGAGGTCCCCAGGTCTGGAACGATGGGTGGAGCGCCCCCTGGAGGCAGATCCCTGACCTGCCTCAGATGCAGAGGGAGGAGGGCCGGCGAATGGGACTGGCGTGATCCTCTGTCCTACGGGACAGAGGTACTGGCCAGAGGACGTCCAAGCTTCTCTTTAATCTCCCTCTGAAAACTTCTTCATCCTGGGAGCTTATTAACGTCAAAGACACAATGCATTTCTCACACAACACGGGGTGACTTGCCCCCCAGAGCTGATTCTGCCTTCACCCCCTCCAGAAAACCTTCTGTGTCCCATTCCTCCTCTTCCTCCCCTCACTTTCCAGTGTGTTGATATTTGCTTGTGCCTTTTTTTTTTCTCTAAAGATTCTATTTATTTGTCAGCACAAGCAGGGGGAGCTGCAGGCAGAGGCAGAGGGAGAAGCAGGCTCCCCGCTGAGCAGGGAGCCCAAAGCAGGGCTCGATCCCAGGACCCTGGGATCATGACCTGAGCCGAAGGCAGACGCTTAACGACTGAGCCGCCCAGGCGTACCTGCTCTGCTTTTATCCCTTCCTTGTGCTGCTAAGGAACTCGACGACAGCACGTGATTTGTGATCCTGCTCTGTGCCTGGTGCTATGGTGAGCTTTGATTCAGCTCCGTTGAAGGAATGAAGCATCAGAAGTCTGGTTGAGGTGTTATATTGGGAGCCGGTGGGTCACAGAGATAATTCTAAGTTTTCCTTCATTGTATATGAAAGGTAAATATTCAGACGAGGGGAAGGACTCAGGCCTCAAGGTCAGGGGAAACAGCCTCATGGAGCTAACGGAACCGTTGAGACATTAGGACTCATTCTGAAGATGAGGGACTTGCCAGGGCCCGGGGAAACCTGAGAATGAGCCACATACAGGTCCTGAGTTCAAATTGACACCAGAAACCTGCAAACATCACAGCCAAGTCTGGGGCGGGAGCCAGGGCCCCAGCTCTTAGTTCTAGTGGTGGGCAGGCCCTAGGGATCCCCGCAGATGAGTCCGGGTTCAGCCTTGCTTTCTGGAGGCTTCGTGTCTGACCAGGTCTGGGTTAAGAGCCAGAATGGAGAGAAGATTCAGTTTCAGGTAAGTCCTAGCCCCCAGGCACTCCTGCTCCAAGAGGGTGGTCCAAGAATTCTGAGTGGATGGGGACCCCCCCCATCCATATTCTGAGGGGGTAGAAATGCACTTGGGATGAGACAACATGAGTGGGCATGAGACAACATGGGAAGGGAGGGGCCCCCGTGACAGGTTACGCCAGTTCTGCAGTGAGAAGAGCTCAGCCTTCACCTCCCTGGTCATCACTGGGGAGAAGGGTTCCGGAGGGGGCAGGCTGGGAAGAGAGAGCATCATCCCTCCGCAGCTCACCTGAAGCACAGGTGTAGCAGGGGGAGGGACATGACAGAGTTTGCAGAGAATGTCCAGCTGCCAACATGGGAGCCCAAAGGGGGAGCTCCCAGCTAGTTCTCTGAGCAGCTGTTGCCTCTGGGCCCATGGCCAGGTGGGTGGTGGTGGGCTTGAGGCTGGTGTTGGTCATCAGGGAAGACAACCTGCATGGGGAGCGAGACAGTGAAGCGCCCCACATGTTCTGTACAGTTTTATACTTGTTTGCATCGGGAGGGTAAGTCTTGTATTGGTTATTCGATCCTGCCTGGTGCTTTTTAAAATGTATTCCAATTCAACAACGACATTTTCCATTTTAGTGTCTATTTTCTTGAGCACGGTGACAATGGTTCAAGTCCATGCCTGAAACTCCTGCATCGGGATCACCCGTGATCATGTTTGTGCTGTTTTTCTCTCCGTACGCCATCATTTTGTCCTGTCCCCTGGCAGATTTTTAAATTGAAGGTCAGGTACTTTGTATGAAAAATTGTAGGGATTTTCTGAGGCTCGGGTGGAAATTTTGCCCCCCTGGATACTAGAAATCTCTAGAATAGCACTGCACAAAGGAAGGTTCTGTGATGATGGGAAGAGTGCATCTGCATGGTTTGGTATGGCAGCCACCGGCCATGTGTGGCCATAGAGACTTGACATGTGTTTAGTGTGACCGAGGAACTGAGTTTTGAATTAAAGTTTTTTTAAAGATTTGTTTATTTTGGAGAGGGAGAGAGAGAGAGAGAGACCCTCTCCCAGCCCACATAAGCGGGGAGAGGGTCAGAGGGAGAGAAACCCCCTGCTGAGCATGGAGCCCTACACTGGGCTCCATCCCAAGACCCTGAGATCATGACCTGAGCTGAAACCGAGAGTCAGATGCTTAACTGACTGAGGCACCCCTAAATTTAATTTTAATCAACGTAAGTGTAAACAGGCTCAGTGGCCAGGGCTACCCTAACTTTTGCTTTCTGACAAGCAGACAGAGTAGGGATCTTCACCTGGTCTGGGATTGAGTGTGTTTGAAGCTAGGTTCTGGTGTTTTTGTGGGTGGGTCTACTTCCAGGTGACCCTTACTTCTAATTTGTGACCTTACTTGGGTCCTAACAGGTGCTTACTGGGCCTCTATTTTGTACAAGACCCTGAACATCAAACTTTCTTTACCCGGTTCCATGAAACTGTCCAGGGGAAAATATGAACAGTGTCTGGATGACCTCAGTGCTCTTCCAGTCACCCCAGATTCTGGCCCCTCGAGTCCCTGCCTACCTAGTCCTGGACTCCAGTCCTATGACACTGTTGAAAGCTCTGCTCAGATCCCCAACTTCTTAGCCTATGCTTTCTGCCTGTTCCTCAGCTTTCTGGCCCCTGCAGCAGAATGAGCCTCTTCAGTGGGATCCTGACTGCCTTAGTAGCTTTTTGATGTCTTCAAATAGCTTGCTTTGTTATAGATCTATTTTTTCTTTTCCAGTTGATCTCAGTGGCAGTGTTGTTCTGACACGAGATTCTCTGTCATAGCTAGAAACCTCCCTTGCTTTATTTCGGTCTCTGTTCAAGTCACTTTCTCAAAAAGGCCCTGGCCTCCCAAACTGAAATAGCACCCTTTCCCCTTAAACTGCTTTGTTATTCATAGCATGCATCATCAGACGTCACATTACACCCTAATTTGTCTATTGCCCCTCTCCCACAATACTGTAAACTTCATGAGTGAGATGGATTTTTTTAAAATTTATTTATTTTTGGTAATCTCTACACCTAGTGTGGGGCTCGAACTCACAACCCCAAGATCAAGAGTTGCATGCTCCACCGACCGAGCCAGCCAGGCGCCCTGAGTGAGAGGTTTTTGTCTTTTTTTTTTTTCAACAATGTTTAGAAATGCCCCTGCACACATTAGGGATTCAGTACATATTGAATAAATGATGTTGGTTATCTGGTGGGGTGGGAGATCTCCCCTCAAACCTCAGTCCAGTTAGGGAGAACAAGAACCAGAGTGTGGATGGCCACACATGAGGGCAGGACCTGGGGGCTGGGACTTGGGAAGAATCCTATGTCCCGGGCTGGGCAGGTGAGAAGAGTCAGGAAGGTTTCTAGAAATACCCGGGAGGATTTGAGAAGGAAGATGGCAAAGGGAGGGCATTCCAGCAAAACTTGGAGGGGGGACTGAGAATGCCAAGTCTCTCCCCAGGGGTCAAGCTGGAAGCTTTTCTGGGCCTCACACCCTCCTGGAAGCGCAGGGTAGCAAATCTGAAACCCAGAGCCCCCTGGTGGCCACAATGTAATATGACCCACAAAGTTGGCTACCATATATTGAGCACCCTATCAAATCCTCACAACAGCGCTTTGATGGGGGGTGGAGGGATGTAATTCCATTTCAGAGGAGGAAACCGAAGACCAGAGAGGTTAAGTCACTGACCCAGGCTCACCCAGCTCTGCCTCCATAATCTGAGGTCTGGGGAGCCCACCCAGCTGCTCCTCACCCATCACACAGAGACACTAGGAGAGATTTCGGGGGTGGGGGTGGGGGTGGGGAGCAAATCCACCGTCTTGAAGAGCTCCAGGTGCAGATCTGGGTGGGAGCCTCCAATTCTGTCCATCTCCAGCTAGGTGCCCTCAGGCCAATGAGCTCGTGTGTGGTTTGGATGAAATGAGACCTTGTGGCGTCTGCAGTACGCACAGCACTCAAAGGTAAGCATCATGGTTACTGTAAATGACCAGAGCCCACCAAGTCAAGTGGTTTTGCTAATTTCGCTACAGCCAATCATGACATACAGTAGGTGCGCAAGAAGGCTTGGACTATCCTGAGCATGCCCAGAACTGGGCAGAGTACAAGTAAGCAGCCCCCCAATTTCCACTGCTTGGGAATGGGAAGTTGTTCAGTTCTCTTTTAGATCCAAGAGTCCACGTCCCAACCCCTCTTCCCTCAGTCCCAGGACTCCCGGCCCCCAGCCCCTCCTCCCTCAGACCTCGGAGTCCTGGCCCACAGCCCCCCCAGGCCCTCCTCCCTCAGACCCAGGAGCCCCGGCCTCAGCTTCTGCGGGGTCAGCGGTAACCGGTCCCGTCCGTCCCCCTCCCAACCTCACACCGAAGCCCGGGCGGAGGGGCTTTATTCGCAGCGCTCCTTACAGGCCGCCCCGCACTCCCCGCCGGCGGGGCCGGGCGCAGAACCGGGGTCGCTGGGCGGCGGGGGTGGCGGCCCCTCCTCGTCGCGCGCCCCGCCGCCCTTGCCGATGGCCAGGCGGGGCCGGCCGCGCTGCAGGCCGTCCAGGAGGGCGCAGGCCTGGCAGAGCGCGCGGCTGGCCAGCGCCCCGCAGCGGGAGCAGGCGCTCGGGGGCGGCGGCCGCGCGGCCGGGGCCAGGGCCAGGCGCTCGGCCGAGTGCACCAGGTCCAGCGCCGCCGACGGCCGCGCCGCCTCCAGGAGCTTGAGCAGGTGGCGCGCGTGGCCGCGGAAGGCCTCGGGCGCGTAGACGCACTCCTCCGAGAAGTAGTCGAGGCGGCGGAAGTGCGCGTACAGCACCACCTCCTTCTGCGAGGCCAGCTGCAGGGGGCGGCAGCGCGGCAGTGCGCCCCCCTCGCCCCGCGAGCCCAGGCCCCCGCCCCGCGCCAGCCGCCCCGCGTCGCCCCGCAGGAAGTTCATGAGCACGGTCTCCGCCATGTCGTCGGCGTTGTGGCCTGGGGGAGAGAGGGAGAGCAGGTGAGGGGGGGGGGCCCCCGGGGGGCAGCCAGGACCCAGCCAGACGGGGAGGGGCCTGCAGAGTGGCACGCAGTGTGCGACCGGGCCATGGAGACCCCACCCCCAGGACCCAGAGAGAGATGGGGAGGGGGTGGAAAGTGGCAGAGTAGGTGACCAGGCCTTGGAGACCTCACACCCCAGACCCTGTGGGGCAGCCAGGACCTAGAGAGATGCAGAGGGCGTGTGGGGAACAGCAGGGAGGGCCACCCAGGGCCATGGAGACCCCTGGGCACCACGGGACAGCCAGGTGGAGGCTGGAGGTGGTCACAGTGAGAAACAAGAGGGGGACACACACAGGTTCCCGGGAAGCAACTCGGGGTGCCCTCATTTGCCACCCACTTATGGCAAACCAGGCCCTGGGCTAGTTGCCTTTTCCCGAAGGTAGTAACAGTGCTTTACACCACAAGTACCATTTCAGTCTCAGAAGTGCGCTTCCTACTGCACAGAAGTCAAAAGGGCATTTAACGGTTAATGGAGATTCTCAAGCGAGCTCTTGCCTCAGTGCCTCTGGGAATGCAGGTCACCGCAGTTTAGAAAGACCAGGGAGGAGGTTAGGCAATATTTACGCAACAATCACCCTAAAAACATAAGCTGAATCTCTACTTATCCTGCATCTTGTCATCTTATACTCGAGTCTGTAGAGTCCAGATAGTAAAACACTGGTCTTCTTAGGGCCTCTCCAATTGGCGGTACCAGCCCTCCTCAGGGCCTTTGTATAAGCTGTTTCCTCTGCTCAGAACCCGACCCTCTGTCCGACCTTCACTGGTTACTTGGGTGGCCTTCAGGTCTTGGCTCACTCTGGAAATGCTTCCTAACCCTACTCTTCTCCCTTCACTGGGTGCTCCTGCTATAAACTGGCAAAGTGTGGTTTTCGTTAGTAGCCTTCTCAGGTTATAACCATGCACGTGAGAGAAGAGCAGGAACAGAGACTGTCTTGTGTGTCCTCACGATGGCAAACATTTCTGTAATGTGTACTGTTGCCAGTCTCCGGTCTAAGTGCCTCACACATAACTCATCTAATTCCCAGCAACCCTGGGACCTCGGTATTATTAATAAGCCCATTTTACAGAAGCGGTAACTGAGGTTAGGTATTGCTCTGGGCTGCGTAGCTTGTATCTGGTACACAGTAAATGGTCAAGAATTATGTGTGCAAGTAACGACCGGGAGAGAATAAGGGTCGGCAGAGAGGAGAGGCCGACAGAGAAAAGCAGTTCAAAGACAGCTGCGCTTCAGACTACAGTTGGCTTCTGACGGGTGGTACCACTTCACTCGCCTCCTTTCGTGAGGGGAGACACAAAGAACGTCATTCTTTAAAATGCAGGGAACCACAGCCCCCGGAGAGTACCCCTCCACCCCTCTAGCTGCCAGTGTGATGGCAGGGACTCAGAAGCGCGCAGCGCCCGTCCCAGGCACGCACGCGTTCTGTGCCGTGCACCTGCAGCCGGCAGGCACAGCCCCTTCTCCTCGTGGGCAGCCCCCACCCAGGGCACACCCAGCGGCTCCTTCCCCACTCCTCGGACCCGGGCCCAGGCCCTTTAGGTGCCGGCCCCTCGGCCCTCGGCGGCAGTGCCTGCGCTCACCGGTCACGATGTGCGTGGCTCCCACGAGGCGCGCCCCTTCCTCCAGCGCGCGGCGCCGCAGCACCCCGCAGAAGGTGCAGCAGGCGCGGCTGCGGCCGGAGCCGGCCGTGCTGCGGGCCACGGCGTCCATCGTCCAGCCCCCGAAGAGGTCTGCGTAGGCCACGACGGTGAGCGGGAGGTCCCAGCGCGCCGCCTGGCGCCGCACGGCCGCCAGCGCCGCGTCGCGGTAGCCGCCGATGCCCTCGTCCACCGCCACCAGGCGCAGCGAGACGCCCAGGCGCGGCGCCAGTTCGCGCAGCACGTGCGCCAGCACCGTGGAGTCCTTGCCGCCCGAGGCGCCCACGGCCACCACCGCGCCGGGCGGCAGCAGGCGGCCCGCCAGCACCGTGTGCAGCACCTCGGCCTCGAAGGCGCTGCAGAAGCAGGCCCCGCACAGCGCTTGGCCGGAGCGCGGGCGGCGGAGGGCAGCGCGCGCCGCGTGGCAGGAGGCGCACTGCGGGGCGGGCATCGCGGGCTCCGGGCGGACCGGGAGGAGCTGGCTTCTCCTGGGCGGGGAGAGAGGGGAGGCAGGTTACAGACAGATTCCGGTTTGCGGGGGTCGTTGCCTCCAGGGAGGTGGCCTGGATAGCACTGAGTACACCCATTGCCTGGAATACTCTCCAGGCACTTGTGCAAGCTTGGTACCTTCAAGTCTCAGCTTAAGCGTTCATTATTCATTCGTCCATTCAACAGGTATCCATTCATTGCCTCCCATCTACCCAACATGCGTTAGGCACTGGGACAGCAGTGATCAAATTAGGAAGGGTTGCAGGGAGGAGCAAACCCATGGATAAGTAAATAACCAAGATACTTTACAAATATAAGGAGTAATATGAAGTAATTATCCTCTGAGCTGAGGCCAGAACGACAAGAAGGAGTCAGGCATTAGATCAGGGTGGGCAGAATGTTCCAAGACAAATGCAAAGACCTGAAGGGCAGGGCCTATGTTCAGTTGTTTGGAAAGTGAGTTATGGCTGAGGGGGGCGGGGGGGGGGGGGGAGGATCCAGGGCTTGGAGGTTGGCAGGGTGAGGAGCTTGGATTTTATTCTGAATGAGATGGCAACCATTGGATGGTTGTAAGCTGTGGAGTGATAGGATCTGATTTATATTTTAACAAGATCCCTCCCGCTGCTGCGTGTGAATAGAGGGTGGAGAGTGGCGAGAGCTGACCAGTAAGGAGGCTCCTGCAATGATAAGATGAACAATAATGTGGCTTAGGGCTGAGCAGAAGCAGTGGAGGCAGAGAGAAGTGGTCAGATTCTGGATCTCTTCTGGAAATAGAGCAGGTGGGTCTCACACAAGACTTGGTTGAGCGAGGCAGTAGGTGAAAGAAGCTGAGAGGACTGACAACTTCAAGCTTCAACTTCTGGCTTCTGCAGTTGGAAGGACAGTGGGACCATTTCGTGGGGAGGAGGTGGGGAAGTAGGAAGAACAGGCAAATACTGTGAGATCACGGCGTAGGTTTAGGCCAGAGAATCTGTAATTTTGTTTGGGCATGGTAAATTTTGAGGTCCTTTGCTCTGGAAGTCTTTCCTGAACCCTGGGCTGGGTCTGGCGCCTCCTCTGGGCTCCCACGGCCGCCTGACGCCCCCTACGCCAGCCCTGATCACTCTAGGTTGTACCCAGGACAGAGGAGGGTGCGTTGGAACCGCCCTCAGGTTGGGGGGTGGAAACTAGAAGGAGTCAGAACAGAGGCAGATCCTAAAGCAGATCAGCAGGGACACCAGCTGCTTAGGGCACTCCAGCCCCGCGGGTCGCCAGAGACCGTTGGGGGATCACGGAGAGGAGTGCCGTATCTCCAGGGATGCCTACCGGAATGCGTGGGAGAGTAATATACAGACCCTCAACTCCTACACGGGAGTACGACAAAGGGCCAGGATCGGCGCGCCGAGGAAGGGAGCACTCACCTGAGTAGAACCCGCGCAGGAAAGTCCAGGCTCCGAGAAAACGCGGAAGCGGGTGAAGGGACTACGACTCCCAGAAGGCTTTGGGTTTACCCGCCGACGACTCCCAGATGCCGGTGGTGCGGTGTGGCCGGAAGCGCCTAGTGCTCCGGGACCAGCGGGGCCCACACCCAGAGAGCCTTGCAGTGACGTCACGCGCTCCGCCCACGGCTCCCAGAGTGCTCCAGGCCAGACCGGCGCGTCTTTTGTTTGCGCTTGCGCAAAAACAGGTGGGGCGTCTGGTTTGTAAGGGCAACCTCGCGCTGTGCACTTTATTCTAAAAAAGGAATGGATGCTTTTTAGGTTTTCTGCCCTTATGGGAGTATGATAGGATTTGAGGTGCGAGTGGAGAGTTGTCGGGGTGGGGGGAGAAAGGAATAGGGGTGCGCAAGGGAGAGGCCGCACGTGCGCTGCGCAGATTGCAGGGATTGGGCCGCGTTGCCGGGACACGGGGTGGGCTTTTACGCGCACCCCACGGGAGTGGGAGTGGGTGCGCGCCCGCGCGGGGAGCTACGGCCGTGCGGGCTTGGGACTTGTGCGTGCGCGGAGCCGGCAGGAGCGGTTTGCGCTTCTCCACGCGCGCGCCAGGTTCGGGGAGTGACCCGGGTGAACAGTTACGCACCCGTGTGGCTCAGTGACAAGTGCGCGCACCTCCAGCCTTGTGGGGTTGAAGACAGAGCTCGGGGTGGAGGGCAGGTGAGACCCATGAGATGGAAGGTTCCCAGGGTTAGGGTGCATTCTCCCAAGAGTCAGCCAGAGCCCGGCTCCCCTCATTCGCTTTCCAGCCCTCAAATTGCCTTCTCTCCTGCGTGTTATATTCCGAGATTCTCTTGTCTCTACCCCTGGGAGGCCCTTGATAGGGAGGATTGAGAGTGAAGGGTGATGGGGGACGTTTGAGCGTCTGAAGCTGTCAAGAGGATTGAACCCGGGTCATCGGGCTCATACTTGAGTGATTTCCTGAGTCTTCCTGTGTTGCAGGTCCTGCCCTGGGGCCCTGGGGGACATAGGAGTGTCAGGCGTGGCTGGAGAGATAAGGATGATGAAGCTTGATGTGGAGGGACAAGATGTCCGGGGCTGCAGGGACCCAGACGTTACAAGTGCTGCGAGCCAGGACATGAGGGAAAGATCAGCACTTACTGAGCAATTGGCCCTACTCTGCATTTCCAGGCAGCATGTCAAATTCCTCCTCTGTAAAGTGGGGGTTATAACAGAATCTGCCGCATAGACTGTTTGTGAAGATAAATGAGGTAATATGGAAACTGTTCACCAAGCAGTAAGCTTTCATTATTTTCATCCCATTTAGTTTTCATAACCAGGGATGGCTTTCCTTTCATGACCAGGCCTAATTTTTCTTTTAAAGCAAGGAGTGGGGTGAGAGTTTCCAAACCTCAGGCAACCTACTGATAGTCTATAAGTCATTTCTCAGTTTGGGGGTGGTTTTGTACCTCAGAGAACATTTGGCACTCTCTGGAGACATTTTTGGTTGTCACAACAAGGAAACGGGAAGGGTGTGACTAGTGTTTGGTAGGTAGAGGCCAGGGATGCTGCCAAACATAATGTGTACAGGATGGCCTCTCATTGTAAAGAATTACCCGGTTCAAAACAACAGTGCCAAGGCTGAGGAACCCTGGCCTAAGTGGTATTCTGCTGTGATGTACATTGGTTTTCTCACCCAAAAACTAGTGTGCAAATTCAGGTGTTTCTGTGTTGGTTTTAGTCTCCTACTTTGCAAGTTTCTTTCACTAAATATTTGAGCAGATCTCAACACCACCCACATACTTTCAGCTGAGAAATTGATAAAAAGGTTTACCTCAAACTGGACATCATTGACAAAAAGAGGATGTGAAAGCCAGCCTGCCAGTTGACTCCCTGTGCCACTTGCTTAGTTGTGTGACCTTGAGTAAGTGATGAAAACTGTCTGTGCTTGAGTGTCCTCATCTGTCCAGTGGGGATGATAATAGCGTTGTTGGGTTAAAGAATTAAATGAGTTAACCTATGTAAAGCGTTAAGACCAATGCTCGGGGCTTAGTAAATGCTTGGGGCTGGGGCGTTCTGGTTCCTTAGGTCACTTCCCTGGGGCAGCAGTAATTGGTAGTGTTGAGAACTGGACCAGTCCCTGTAGTCCTCAGTGGCCACATTCACCAGCAAGCTGGCACGGTTTGGGCAGAAGTTCCTTATGGATGCTTTGCAAAAATTTTATGTTTTGTTTGTTGCAACATATTAATATTCCAGTGGAAAAGACTGTAAGTTGGTGTCGGGGACTTCTGGAGAGGGCAGAAGACTGTAGCTTCTCATCACTTGCAGGATAAGGTTGAATCCCTCAACCTGGTGTTTGCAACCAAGCCCCTGATGACTTACCAGCCTCCTGAGCCTCTGGCAGGTCCCACACAATTGCCAGTGAAGTAACTTAGTTCTGTCAGGTGTTTGCACATGCCGTCCTCTCTTCCTGCAGACTCTCCCTCCCTCACTCCTCCTCACCACACTGATTCCTATTTCTCATCCAGGTAGCCATGTGGATGTACTTCCTCTAGGAAGCCTACAGGACCCGTCCTCCCTTGCACTGCATTAACGAGCCACCTCTGGGCTCCCACAGCCCCTGGTCCCTCACTTTGTCAGAGGCCCTGTCACCTGAGCTGCCCCTAGCAGGGGCAGGGATGATTGTGACCCCCAGAGGACATTTGGCAGAGACATTTTTGGTTGTCACAACTGGGGTAGGGCGAGACTGGCATCCAGCAGTGTTACAAACCTCTAACACACAGGACAGCCCCTCTAGCGAAGAACTAACATGCCCAAAATGTCCGTAGTGCTGAGGCTGAGAAGAGAGAACACTTGATGGGTGCTTACAACAGCTCTTGGGCCATAGTAAGTGCTCTGAAGACGTGAGCTACCATTACCACCTCTACTTATGCACACCAAGCTCTCAGGTGCATGCATCTCTCTTTGCCTAGAATGCCTTTCCCTCCCTTGTCGTGGGGGTTGAATGCGTACTTACCCTTCAGGATCTGCCCAGAATGCTACCTCTTTGGGGAAGCCTCCCTGAGCTCTACCACCGTATCTCCCAAGACACCCCCAACCAGACAATGGGTTAGAGTTCAGTTAAGGTCAGGACTCCCTTTGTGGATTATATTAGTTTATAAAACCTAAAAGCTTAATG
The DNA here is from genome assembly GCF_002201575.2 of Neomonachus schauinslandi. NCBI lineage: Eukaryota > Metazoa > Chordata > Mammalia > Carnivora > Phocidae > Neomonachus > Neomonachus schauinslandi. The sequence goes on from NC_058418.1 coordinate 5,522,907, forward strand.
TTGGTTTAGATTAGGGGAAATTATTAAGAAATGTTTTTAAATATGATTTGCTGTGGGGGCACCTGGCTGGCTCAGTCTCAGAAGAGCATGTGACTTGATCTTGGGGTTATAGGTTTGAGCCCCATGTTTGATATAGAGATTATGTTACAAAAAAAAATCTTTTGTTTTGTTTGTCACCACACAATACATCATTAGTTTTTGATGTAGTGTTCCATGATTCATTGTTTGCGTATAACACCCAGTGCTCCATGTAGTACGTGCCCTCTTTAATACCCATCACTGGGCCAACCCATCCCCACACCTGCTCCCCTCTAAAACCCTCAGTTTCTCAGAGTCCATAGTTTCTCCTGGTTCATCTCTCCCTCTGATTTCCCCCCCTTCATTTTTCCCTTCCTTCTCCTATGTCCTCCATGCTATTCCTTATGTTCCACAAATAAGTGAAACCATATATAATTGACTTTCTCTGCTTGACTTATTTCACTTAGCATAATCTCCTCCAGTCCCATCCATGTTGATGTAGAAGTTGGGTATTCATCCTTTCTGATGGCTGAGTAATGTTCCATTGTATATATGGACCACATCTTCTTTATCCATTCATCTGTTGAAGGGCATCTCGGCTCTTTCCACAGTTTGGCTATTGCAGACATTGCTGCTATGAGCATTGGGGTGCATATGGCCCTTCTTTTCACTACGTCTGTATCTCTGGGGTAAATACCCAGGAGTGCAGTTGCTGGGTCATAGGGTAGCTCTATTTTTAATTTTTTGAGGAACCTCCACACTTTTCCAAAGTGGCTGTACCAACTTTGTAAGAGGGTTCCCCTTTCTCGACAACCTCTCCAATATTTGTTGTTTCTTGCCTTGTCAGTTTTTGCCATTCTAACTGGTGTAAGGTGGTATCTCAATGTGGTTTTTTTTTTTTTAAAGATTTTATTTATTTGACAGAGAGACACAGCGAGAGAGGGAACACAAGCAGAGGGAGTGGGAGAGGGAGAAGCAGGCTTCCCGCTGAGCAGGGAGCCCGATGCGGGGCTCAATCCCAGGACCCTGGGATCATGACCTGAGCCGAAGGCAGACGCTTAACGACGGAGCCACCCAGGCGCCCCTCAATGTGGTTTTGATTTGAATTTCCCTGATGGCTAAGATTCGCTGTGGGAAGAATAGGAACTAGCAAAATTGTCTGAATCATCAGGAGAATTAAGAAAAAAGTTATGTGCTGTACACACAGGACCCACATCTAATAAGTAAAGACTCAAAAGTGTGAACATAAGAGGGGAGAAAAAGATATACCAGGAAAACAGCACAAAGAAATCTTAAGTTCAGCTACAATCACCGAACAGATTTTCGAGTCAAAAAGCACTATGAGTAATAAAGAGTGTCATGACAAATGAAGAAGGAATCACCAGGATGACAAAACAATTCTAAACTTGGATGTACCTAACAACACAGTCTCCAAAGAAATAAAGCCAAAGTGAGCAGGATGAGGAGAAGAAATGGACACATTCTAGAAGCACTGTGACATTTTAATATATCTTTCTCAGCAATTCATCAAGCAGACAAAAAACTAAAGCTATGGAAAATTTCAACAAGACCCCTGACGGGCACCTGGGTGGCTCAGTCGTTAAGCGTCTGCCTTCGGCTCAGGTCATGATCCCAGGGTCCTGGGATCGAGCCCCGCATCGGGCTCCTTGCTCAGTGGGAAGCCTGCTTCTCCCTCTCCCACTCCCCCTGCTTGTGTTCCTGCTCTCGCTATCTCTCTCTCTGTCAAATAAATAAATAAAATCTTAAAAAAAAAAAAAAAAAGACCCCTGACAAGCTTGAAGTAATGGTCTGAAGAGCTGATGATGTGAGAATACAGGTTTTTTCCAGGCACATAGGAGATAAGTACAGATGTCCGAAGTGTGACTCTTCAGTATGGTGCCCACTAGCTGTGTGTGGCTAATGAACTGTGTCTAGTCTGAGTAGAGCCATGTGGTAAACATAAAATACCAGATCAGAAGACTTTATGTGAAAAAAGAATGTAAAATAATCTCTCAAGTAACTTTTTACCTTGATTACATGTTGAAATCATAGTATTTTTGCTATATTGGGTTAAGTGTAATATTAAAATTAATTGGCACCTGTTTATTTTTACCTTATAAACATGACTAATAGAAATGTAAAATTATGTCTGTGACTTGCATTATACTGGACAGCCTTGCTTCGGACCATGAGAAAGTCTCAGCAAATTGCAAGGTCATCCTACCCCGCTCCCCAGGACAATGGGACCTTAGCCAAGAAGCTTAGTACATGTACTTCTGATCCAATGAGTGAATTTTCCCGTTTGCTTTTATGACTTAGGAAATTATTAAAACACTTTTTCATACATCTTGGAACCAGTTAAGACAGAAGGGGTCTGAGTGTGTATGTATATATTTGTGTATTATAGTAATTCTAAAACACTTCTGTTTGGGAGGCCCAAAAACATTGTGAAAAATTTTATATCCTCACCTCATCTTAAATTGGCATCTGACAATTTTCAACATTAAGGGTTTTTTTTTTTTTTTTGTTACTCAGAGGTGGAAGATGTTACGTGTTTTCCAAGGTGACATGAGATGAGGACTGGCTGTTAATGGAATAAATATTTTGACATGACTCAAATAGGCTTTAAGTACCTAAGAGAAAAATGCATACCAATTCTAATGGGGACCATTAATTTTTACCTGGATATTTTATTCAGTATAACTTGAAAAAATTTCCCCTGAAAACATTTCAGTTGAATTTTTAAAAAAGAATTAGTTCTACTAAACTGTCATGCTTTCGTCGTTGTTTTTTAAGATTTTATTTATTTGACAGAGAGCGAGAGAGGGAACACAAGCAGGGAGATTGTGAGAGGGAGAAACAGGCTTCCTGCTGAACAGGGAGCCCGATGCGGGGCTCGATCCCAGGACCCTGGGATCATGACCTGAGCCGAAGGCAGACGCTTAATGGCTGAGCCACCCAGGCGCCCCAGCTTTGGTTGTTCTGAATACAGAACATCCCAACATCAACCAAGTGTCATCTTAAATGACTAGAATAGAAATACACTTCCATGCGGGGAGTTGTGTGTATACACCCCACTTGGAAGACCTCTGCTAGATAAAACAGGTTCTATATCCCGGGAACCCGCCAGGAGGGAGGGACCATGCTCTAGGGGGATCCAGGGAGCCCAGACTCCTGCGGGAGACTCTGGGTATCCCAGGTCATGGTAGGCTCTTAAGGGTTATACACGCACCACACAGCAGCGGAACAAAGCTTGCTTTCCCCAAATGAAAATATAACTTATTAAATGAGACTTGGATACATGTCACTTGGGAAATGTGGGTGTACTAACTTGAATCATGTCATATGCATGGGAGTTGCTGTTAGTGTAAGACGTCAGATTTTTTTTCTTGAAATCTTATGTAACTTTGGGAAATGATACGCAGTTGATTTATCATACCTGGTTCACCTTTCAACAGTAGTGAACTGGACTCTTCTATTTTTTGAGGAAGTAACAGGAACACTTATACTCCCACACCTACAGTCACATGATTATGCTGCCAGTTTTTTTTTTAAATCATTGTTCGTAATTAAATTTTCTCCCCCAGGAGGCCAAATGACGGTAGCACTGTGTCTTAAGTCATAACCCATGTATTCGCAATAGGGATTAATTATAAAATGAGGAGTCAGAAGATAATCGCTTGCTGCTGTCCACAAAATCCTGTCACGTTTCCTATGGAGTCGGAGGGGTCCTTTTTACTCGGCTCCCTGGGAGATAGACCACACTTTCAATAGCAGACTTTCCTGTCCTGCAGGACAGCTGAAAAGCTAAGAGGAATTCTGCCAGCAGGTAGTTCTTCCTTATTCCTGCCCCGCAACAGAATTTGCTACTGACACTGGATTCTTGTTTCCATGCTCCAAAATTGAAGGATTTTCTGTCCCCGATCACATTCTATCTTGTACCACATTTGAGATTCAGTACTGAGCCTGCTTCTGTAATGAGATAATCTTCTGGTTCATCTAAAAATACGCTCACCGGTTTAGTGAGAAGGACACCAACGTTGTGTATGACCGTTCAGTGCCCTTTGACTCCCCCTGCCCACCTGAGGGCCTTTGCACCTGCTGTTTCCTCTGCCCAGCCTCTATCCATTTCTTTACTCTCCATCCATTTCCTCCTCCACCGCATTTGATGTATAGGTTTTTATTGTTCTCTGAAATGACCTGTTTTCTTGTCTGTCTTTCCCACCAGAATGTGGGTTTCCCGGGGGTAGAGGTTTTTGTTGATTTTGCTTGTGGCAGCTTCGTTGATTCCCACAATGATCCTGACACAGAAGTGATGCTTAGTAACTAGAGATGAACAAGCACTCAGCCCTTGTGCTGGGTGATGCTGGGGACCCAGGGCTGAACTGGGCTGAGGCCTGCCCCACTCCCAGGCTGGTGAAGGAAGGAGATCTGGACATGGATCATTCTTGGTCTGGTGGCCAGAGCAGTGACAGCTGAGATATGGGGGACGAGGAGGGCTGAGGCAGAGAGGGGAGGATGTGGAGAAGGCTCCCTGGCGAGGAGAACTTGCGGTGGCTGAGGACAAGCAGGAGTGTATCAGGTGGTGAATCATTCATTCACTCACTCATTCATTATTCATTTCCTGGGCCCTCCTGTCCTGGGAAATGCCAAGGACCCAGAGATGAGTCAGTCCTGAACCCTGTTCTCTGCAAGGTCCTACTCTGATGGGGGTGGTTGACAGGATGGTCACAATCCAGGATGATCAAACTGTGGCGGAGGTAGATACAGAGGCTGCATAAGCCTCTAGGGGCTACTTGGCGCCCATTAAAGGGAAGAGAAGGGCACCCAGAATAAACAGGAGTCAGGTAGGTCCCTTTCATACAGGATGCTGGAGATACGAGCAGACCGGGCACAGCCTGGAATAATCTGGAGCCAGGTTGCATTGCACACTGTGTGTCCTAGTGCGGCAACCCAGTGAGCTCGATCCCACTGTAGTCCCCGTTACAGATGAGGACATTGAGCCTTACCGAGATTGAGTCACTCACCCAGGGAAGCAACCAGCTAGGGTCCACTGTGACCATGGGGTTCGGAGGGGACCAGCTGGAAGAGATGAGGCTGGAGATGTGCCCAAGGCAGGTTCTTCATGCAGGTGGCACAGCTTGAGTGGCCTCGCCATTCTCTCACCCTGCCCCACCCTCCAGTGTGCAAAGCCAGTCAGGGAGGGGTGGGTGCAGGCCCCTGCGACTGAGCTACATGGGGTAAAAGTGAGGGGTTTGCAAAACGGGAAAAATGACCTTCTGTTTCCTTTCCCAGAATGGAACAGCTTAGGGGGCTCCTGTTACTATTTCTGGGGGTACAGCTGCTGCTTATCGGGGCATTCCTCTACCAGAACCACAACCGCCACAGCCTCGCCTCTTTCTTGCACATCCTGATACGGGACAGGCCAACGGTGGGAGAAGAGTTGCCCTTTTTGGTCTCAGTCTCCTCTGCAGGGACCTCTTCCCAGGATGTGTATGCCAACCTCAGCCAGATCCACTCTGTGGACGTTAGTGAAGAGCACCTGCCCAGCTGCCCCCTCATCTCACCCTACATCAGTAAGCTTGTGGGGGCGTCCTACACCCCCAACCCTGTGTCAGGCTTTGGGGAGCTAGCAGGACTCCCTGGGGAAGCAGAAGGCATGGGCCTGGTGGCTGGGGGTGATGGAGGGCATGTGCTGGTTATCTGTGACTGCATCATAATGAACCACCCCAGAAATTAGTGTCTCTAAACAGTCATCAACTCTCAATGTGTATCTGGGTTGGGAGTTGGGGAAGGGTCCCACTGGGCAGTTGTGGTCCAGGTTTTTCACGCCGTTGCAGTGAGATGTGGCTGGAGCTAAAACAGCAGTGGGTAGAAGCACCCCGTTCTCTCCCCGCAATCTCAGAGGGTCCAAGTAGCCCCTCCAGTGGGCTCGTTTGGGCTTCCTCACAGCATGGCGGCCTGAGCACTTACACGGAAACCACAAGCTTCAGGCACAAGTGTTCACATAAACCAGGCAGAAGCCACGATCTAGTCTCAAAAGCCAGGTAGTGTCATTTCTGACATACCCCACTCGTTGAAACTGTCATAAAAGCCCACCCAATTTTAAGGGGCGGGGACATAGACTCACCTCTCCTTGGGAGGAGCATCAAAGTCACATTGTAAGAAGGGCATGTTGGGTCAGAGATACTGCGGTGGTGTCTTTGGAAAAAATACGGTCTGCCTGGGGGAGAACCACCCCAGGAGAGACACCCTTAAAACAACAGGAAGTTTTCTCCCACAGCTCTGGAAGCCAGAAGTCCAAAATCAGGATGTCGGCAGGGTTGATTCCTTCTGGATGCTCTGAGAGAGAAACCGTCCTACACCTCTCTCCTAGCTTCTGGTGGTTGCTGGCAGTCCTTGGCTTTCCTTGGCTTGTAGGCACGTCACTTTGATTTCTGCCTCCACGGCCGCCTTGTCTCTGGGTCTTCACGTGATCTTCTTATAAGGACACCAGTCGTTGCATTTAGGGCCCACCCTCATCCAATACTTCTACATTCTCACCATCTACATCTGCGCAGACCCTGTTTCCAAATAAGGTCACACGCTGAAGTGCTAGTGGATGTGGTTTGGGGGGGTGGACATGATTGAACTCAGTGCAGCTGGGTTGTGGGGTTTCTGGGGCAGATCCCTGACCATCCCCGGCGTCTGCCTCTCTCAGATGGCCCCCTGAGGGTGACGATCCCAGAGAACTTGACGATGGAGCAGGTGCTGGAAAAGAACCCACGGGTGGAGCTGGGAGGCCAGTACCGGCCGCCTGACTGCTGGACACGGCACCACACAGCAGTTGTGGTGCCCTACTATGCGCAAGACCAGCACCTGCGGCATCTCTCTTCCACCTGCTCCCATTCCTGCAGCGCCAGCAACTGCACTATGCCGTCTACGTGGTGAACCAGGTGCAGCCGGAATGGGGAGGGCCAGAGGCAAGAAGGCAGAGGGGTCTGAGCGCGGCTGTGGAGAGTTGAGGCTGAAGTCGTCAGTCTCTGAGCTGACAGCATTTGGGCCAGAGAGTATCCAGGGGGTGGGGGGCTGGGTTTATGAGGCAAGAAGAACTTGAACTGGGGGGAAATCAGAGCTGGGGCTGTAGGTTGGGTCTAGACTGGCTGAGTCTGGGATCGGCTCAAATGGCTGTCTGGAAGACTCAGGCCCGCTGGGTCTGGGCCTCCCTGAGACCAGGGCTGGCCAGGTTGGGCAATGAAGCTAAGCAGTAATTTAAAGCACTAGGTTTGGGGCGCCTGGGTGGCTCAGTCGTTAAGCGTCTGCCTTCGGCTCGGGTCATGATCCCAGGGTCCTGGGATCGAGCCCCGCATCGGGCTCCCTGCTCTGCGGGGAGCCTGCTTCTCCCTCTCCCACTCCCCCTGCTTGTGTTCCCTCTCTCGCTGTGTTTCTCTCTGTCAAATAAATAAATAAAATCTTAAAAAAAAAAAAAAAGCGCCTGGGTGGCTCAGTTGGTTAAAACACTAGGTTTGGAGTCCTTTGGAGGCTTGTTTGACTCTCAGTGTTGCCCATTACAACCTGTGTGGTCAGAGTGTGGGACCGATCATCCATCCATCCATCCATCCATCCATCCATCCATCCATCCATCCAT
>NC_058418.1:5530561-5530915 GCF_002201575.2 Neomonachus schauinslandi
ATCCATCCATCCATCCATCCATCCATCCATCCATCCATCCATCCATCACATTGTCACTCAGTATAACTATGTATAAACTTTGGGACCTCTGTGCCACTCTTTTCTCATTCATGAGGCAGGGATGATAATAACCCCTCCATCATCGGGTTGTAGGAAGCATTCATTGAGTTGATGACTAAAGCAATGAGGTCAAGGTACTCAGTAAGTGATAGTGCTAATGATGATGGTGATGATGGTTTTGCTGGTGATGATTAAAGTGCTGCTGGTGCCAGGGGTGAGGATGGTGATGGTGGTGAGGATGGTGATAGTGGTGAGGATGATGTTGACAGCAGTGATGGAGGCGAGGTGGTGAGG
>NC_058418.1:5530925-5569596 GCF_002201575.2 Neomonachus schauinslandi
GGTGAGGATGATGGTGGTGAGGATGATGTTGACAGCAGTGATGGAGGTGAGGTGATTGTGTTGATGGCATCAGAGATGGTGAAGAGGATGGTGGTGGTGCTCATGCTGGCGATGAACATGATAGCAAGTGATGATGGTAATGATTAAGGTGGTGATGATGAAGGAGAACATGATGATGATGGAGGAAGAGGAGAGGGAGAGGCAAACCCTGTCATGGTTTCTGGGCATCAGACCCAATCTTTGGTAGGAGCAGAAACAGACGTAGGTGCTCCCTGCTCCTACCCTAACCCCTGCCTCCCTCAGATGGTCTCTTGAAGGGGATGATCCTTGAGAACCTTGAAAATGGCCATGGACGGAGCTGGGGGGCTGATGATACTGACTCTGCCTAGGATGGGGGTGGGAATCCAGGAAAAGTTTTCCAGGGGAGGTAACCTTTGAACTGTGCCCTCATGGACACAGTTCTGGGTTTTCCAGCTCCAGTGGGAATAGGGTCCAGGCAGGAGAATGGCACTTGAAAAGGGGAGAGGATGGGCCTGGCAGGTGGGGAAATGCTCCTGCCTGCTGGTGAGGGAGCATCGAGCATCTCTGTCCATCCCAGGTGCACAACACCGCCTTCAACCGGGGCAAGCTGCGCAATGTGGGGTTCTGGGAGGCCATGCAGGAGGAGGAATGGGACTGTGTCTTTTTCCACGATGTGAACCTCCTCCCAGAGGATGGCTGCAACCTCTACATCTGTGACATCTATCCTCCTCATGTGTCTGTGGCCACTGACAAATTCAACTACAAGTAGGTGGAGCGAGGGGGCCTCCTGGGGGGGATGGTTGGCCAGGCCCTGTGCTTTCCTGGACCTCGCCCTGCCCATCGTTAGGGTCCAGGCCCTGATCCCTGGGACTGAGGCAGAGAGGGATGTTGGGGCCCAGGGAAAAGCCTTGTAGACAGGGAAGAACCTTTTGGATGCAGGTGTTAGGGGGGTTGGTCAGTGATAGAGAGGGTCATGATGGAGGTCAAAGAAGGGAATGTATGAAAGGACGGGCTGACTAGGGGCAGGAGAGGGTGATCCCAGGGGTCTAGGGAGAAAGGGCCATTAAGGGGTCACAAGGTGGGCCTGTCAGATGATTTAGGGGAGGGGATATCCCAGGTCAAGTGAGGGCCCATCTCAAGGGGCAGAGGAAGGGTTACTCCAAGATCAGGGAAGGGGACACCTGAGGGGTCAGGGGAGAGGTTAGTTATCACAGGGGTGAGTGGGGAAGAGCAAACCCAGAAATAATGCTTGGGAATCCTGGCCAGAGCCCCTGTTGCCTGAAATTCCTTGTTTCCAACACTTTCTGCCTCTTCAGGCTACCCTACCGTGGCTACCTTGGGGGGGTGTTTGCCCTGCGCCCCATTCACTACCTGAGGATAAATGGCTTCTCCAACTCGTACTGGGGCTGGGATCGTGAGGACCATGACATCGCTGCCAGGTGGGGGGCCCTGCTTGAGGAGCCTAGCACGGGGCTGCAGGCCCCTCCATGGTGTGGGGAACATAGGCCGCAGTGGCCTGCAGGGCTGGGTGTGGCGTAGGGACCCTGTCAGAGGCAGGCATCTGGCCTCCCTGCCCTCTCCCCCTGTAAGGCTGCAACTGAGCGGGATGCTCCTCTCCTGACCCCATCTGCTCTTTGGCCGCTACCACATGCTGGAGGGGCAGGACCCCAGCCACCAGCAGAGCCCCCAGAGGTAAGTTGGGGTTGGAGGCAGGATGTCCCATCTTGGGGGGGGTCCCTAAGTCCTGGGCTCACGTGGCTGCCCCTCCCCCCAGCCCTGGCCTTCTGGCCTCAATCCGCCGCAGATGGCAGCAGGATGGCATAAACTCACTGGGCTACAGGCTGCTCTCCAAGGAGCTGCAGCCCCTCTACACCAACCTCACCGTGGACATCAACTTCCCAACTTCCCAGCCCTAGGAGCCCCCGTGCCAAGCTGAGGAGGAGCTGGAGGCTGGAACAGAATCCCTAAGACCTGGGCTGCAGGGCAGCCCTCCCAACTGGTTGCCTATTAAAGGAGTTTATTTTACTCATTTCTCCTCTCTGCCAATCTTCATCCCCACCCTTTCATTTCCAGGCATTGATTCAGAGCCCCACTCAAATTCCCTGGTTCTCTCCATGTGGCTCCAAGTGCTGACCACTCACCTACCCATTTACTTCTCATGAAAACTTGTGGGGTAGGCACTGTTAGCATTGTCCTTTAAAAACCCAGGACAGAGGAGTTAAAAGCTTGTGTGACCAATGTAGGATCAAATTTGGGTACCTGGCTCCTGGGCCAGTGCCCCACAGGGGTATGCAGTCCTGCTGCTGTCTTGTAGCAAAGAAAGCGGTGAGAAGAACGAATAGTGAAACCTGTGAGGATGGTTGAATTAACTCGTGTGTTCACCCCACAGAATACCACACAGCCACTGAGCAGATGCACCGCAGCATGGAAAGAACAAGGTGCACACACGTGTGTGGTATGATCCGATGTTTATAAAAGAGAGGACAGAGTTCCCACACAGGTAGAGGATTATGAGCGTAGTGATGAGTGTGTGTAGGTATCAGGTCATCTTCTGTAAAGGGCCAGATGGTACATATTTGCAGCTTGCAGGCCACTGGAGCCCAGGGGCAGTCACAGACCACACATCAACACAGGAGCATGGCTGTGTCCAATAAAACTTTTATTTAAAAGAGCAGGTGGCTGACCCTATTTGGCTGATGGCCAGTTTGCCGACTTCTGGTGTTAATGATTAGGAGCCTGTATAAAAATACAAAAAAGTCCATACTGAAAGGTTAACACTGGTCATTTATGGAGCTGCTCACCAGAGATGGTGGAGGTGGAAAGAAACAGGGGGAGTGGGGTGGGGTGGATAGAGCTGAGCGGGTCATGAAAGAGAAAAGGTGCCCTGTGAAGACCAGTATACATTACAAAATCACATTTATACATTTACCAAAAAAGTACATTCATGTGTCAAGACAGGCATACCTCGGAGACACTGCAGGTTCAGTTTCAGGCCACGCAGTAAAGCGAATGTCGCAATAAAACAAGTCAAGTGAATTTTTTGGTTTCCCAGTGCATGTGGGGGTTATGTTGGCACTACACTGTAGTCTACAAAGTGTGCAACCGTGTTACGCCTAAGAAAAGTGTATACTTATTAAAAAACGCTTCATTGCTAAAAAAAAGCCAACCATCTTCTGAATTTTCAGTGAGTCGTAATCACTGATCACAGATCACCACGACCAACAGAATAATAATGAAAAACTTGGAAATATTCCAAGAATGACCAACATGTGACAAGACATGTTGGGAGCAAATACTGTCAGAAAAATAGCACTGTGACTCGTCCGATGCAGGGCTGCCACAAACCATTCAATTTGTAAAAACGCAGTATCTGCAAAGCACGATACAATGAGGTAGCTATGCCTGTATATATAAAGAAATTAATAATTATTGACTGTGCAATCTCAGGATATATTCAATCGGGAATCAATCTGATAACCATAATTACACTAGATCCTTTAAAAAAGCATATAATCTTCCCACACCTCTGCTATGCAGTGATATCCTACAACAAACACTACAGAACTGAGCGTTATGTGGGTGTAAATACGTATCTATGTATGTATGTGCTGACCTGACCCCCCACACACACACACACACTACCGTTTGGTCATTCAGTTTGCTAGTATGTTGAAAATACTGATATTCCATATTCAACAGGGTTATCATTAATTTCTCACAAATTTTCCTATAAACGATCTGGTAAAAAAAAGTCTGTCTTGTACTAATTTCTAGAGAAACACGCTTCTCAATGTGTTAGTCAGGGTTTCTTCCCAGATGAATTTTATAATCCTTAACGAGGCTAGTACGAGTATGGACATTTACCCTCATTCTTAAAAGTTGTTTTCTGAGTCATTTCTTTCACATCAAATAACGTGTAACTCTGCAACATGCAGTGCATTCCTGGAGTTTTTCAGAATCAGGGATTCTATAACCTACAACTGAATCTGACGCTTGGGAGATTTTTTTTCTTCTTCAAGAAATTTAGGGTTTGGTTCATTTATGTGTATGCCAATGCATATGAGGAACTGATTTCTGGGTAAAGCCTTTCACACAATAACTGCTTTAATAAGACCTGTCTCTAGTATGAGTAGTTTGGTGTTTATTAAAAGTGGATCTGTTGTTGAAGGCCTTCCCACACTGAGAACATACGTAGGGCATCTCTCCCGTGTGAATCCGCTGATGCACTTGGAGCTGTGGTTTCCTGCTGAAGGATTTCCCACAGTCACAGCATTCATAAGCCTTCTCTCCAACATGCGTTCTCTGATGTGCCATCAATTCTGATCTCTGGAGAAAGGCATTCCCACATTTGTAACAGGCAAAGGTTTTCTCTCTGGTGTGCGTCATCTGATGTTTGTGGAAATTTGACCTGCCGTTGAAGGCCTTCCCACATTCGGTGCATACATAGGGTTTCTCTCCAGTGTGAATCCGCTGATGCTCTTTGAACTGTGACTTGGAAGTGAAGGCTTTCCCACAGTCGCTGCATTTGTAAGGCTTCTCCCCGGTGTGAGTTCTCTGATGCATGCTGAGTATGGACTTCTGGTTGAAGGCTTTCCCACAGTCGCTGCATACGTGTTGTCTTTCTCCGGTGTGAATCTTCTGGTGGATGTTGAGGTGTGACTTCTGGGTAAAGGCTTTTCCACAGTCACTGCATTCGTAAGGCTTCTCCCCAGTATGAATCCGGTGATGTATATCAAGCTGTGACTTGGAAATGAAGGCTTTCCCACAGCTGTGGCATGGGTAAGGTTTCTCTCCGGTGTGGCCTCTGTGATGAACAGTCAGATGCGCCTTCTGGACAAAGGCCTGCCCGCACTCAATGCACACATAGGACTTCTCCCCCGAGTGGATTCTCTGGTGCAAGCTGAGCGTTGACTTCTGGGTGAAGGCCTTCCCACATTCACCGCATGCGTACTGGCGCTCACCCGTATGAATCTTCTGATGGATGGCGAGGGTTGAATTCTGGGAGAAGCCTTTCCCACATTTGCTGCATTCGTAGAGTTTCCCACTAGTGTGAGTCCTCTGATGTCTGAAGAGAGATAACATCTGGAAAAAGGCTTTCCCACATTCGTGGCATTTATGGGACTTCTTTCTCGTGTGCGTTTTCTGGTGTGTGATCAGTTCTGATCTCTGAATGAAGACCTTCCCACATTCCTTACAGATGTAAGGAATATTACCTGTGTGATCTGTCAGATACACACCGAGCTTTGGTTGAGGGGTGAAGCCCTTTGCGCACCTGCTGCATTCCTGGAGGTTTTCTACGCTATGGAATCTCTGCTGCTCGAGGGGTGGCTTCTGGGGGAAGCCCCCCCCACATTCGGCACATTTATCGGGTTTCTCCTGATTACGAATGTGATGCTGTGTGCGTGACTGTTTACGGCTGAGGACTTTCGTACATTGATCCCCATCACAGAAGTTCTCTCCTGGATGAATACCCTTGCAGCCAGCATGGGAAGAGCTATGGGTGAACAGCTGGCCAGAGCCAACAAGCTCATCAAGGCGTTCTGTGCTGTCACTTTGATTTTGATGATTTACTTCTAGGTTAGGCTTCAAACTTTTTGCAAATGAGCAACGTTTACGAGGTCTTTTTTGTGAAGAAACAAGGTGGGGCCTCACATGAATGATTTTTCCAGAGTCCTTCCGTTCACGGTCTCTCTTTGTATCCAGTGTTTTCCTGTTGAGGAAGGCCCCACGCTGTGCAGGTTCATTTTGCTTCCACTGACTCCTCACTGTATGACTGGCATGTTCCCACAGGTCTTCTGAAATGGAACACCACGAACCATTTCTTGTGACTTCACTTTCCTTATCATCGTGAAATGAAGCTTTTTCAAATATTTTCTGTTGGGAGGTTTTAAGTCCAAACACCCCTTCTAGAGGAGAAAAAGAAGATGAAAGAGACACAAGTTAGCAGAGGATGGAGGAGAAATCATAGGAGCAGACTGAGGGTGAACACAAATTGCTGAGTCATGATAATAATGATGATGGTGATGAGGGTGACGACGAGAGGAGACAGCCACCCTGCCTTCATTATGTGTCACCTGTCCGCATACAGCATGCAGCATGTGCCAAATAGTGTTCTACATTGTGCGCACGGAAACTCTTTTAAATCCTCACAACCCTGCACAAGGTAACTGCGCTTACTCTCCCCGTTTCACAGATGAACGGGAGGAGGCACAGAATCTCTAAGTAATTGACCAAAATCGCCCTGCGGAGCTCTGGCGAAAATCAGATTAGAATTTCTAATTCTTTTTTTTTTTTAAAGATTTTATTGATTCATTTGACAGAGAGAGACACAGTGAGAGAAGGAACACAAGCAGAAGGAGTGGGAGAGGGAGAAGCAGGCTTCCCATGGAGCAGGGAACCCAATGCGGGGCTTGATCCCAGGACCCTGGGATCATGACCTGAGCCGAAGGCAGACGCTAATGACTGAGCCACCCAGGTGCCCCCAGATATCCCCATTTTAAAAAAAGATTTTATTTATTTATTTGACAGAGAGAGACAGCGAGAGAGGGAACACAAGCAGGGGGAATGGGAGAGGGAGAAGCAGGCTTCCCACCGAGCAGGGAGCCCGATGCGGGGCTCGACCCCAGGACCCCGGGATCATGACCCGAGCCGAAGGCAGACACTTAACCGACTGAGCCACCCAGGCGCCCCCCCCCCCTTTTTAAAGATTTTATTTATTTATTTGACAGAGATACAGCGAGAGAGGGAACACAAGCAGGGCGAGTGGGAGAGCGAGAAGCAGGCTTCCCGCTGAGCAGGGAGCCCGATGCGGGGCTCGATCCCAGGACCCTGGGATCATGACCTGAGCCGAAGGCAGACGCTAATGACTGAGCGACCCAGGCGCCCCTAGAATTTCTAATTCTAAGCTGGCTCCACTTACGCAGGCACGCAGTCTAGATACCTATACACGCACCTGCGATGACAGAAAATACAGACAAGGGTATGACAGGGCAACATCTGGGAACAGCCAAGGCTTGAAAAGGAGGGGCTCAGAGGATGGCTCTTCATTAGCTTTCAGAGCTAAATTATCACTAACTTCCCAGTTTACTCTCACTTGTTAGAAACAATACCAAATCCATCTGCCCTGTAAATCCTCTGGAGAAGTAAGAAAGCTCCAACCCTGACACGGCCAAGCAGTGAAAGAATACCTACGCCCAAACTCAACTCTCCAGAGAGCTGAAATGTGTTTGCTTGAACCTATTAACCCAAGAAAAGTACATTGGAAGAGTGGACAAGGGGCGCCTGGGTGGCTCAGTTGTTAAGCGTCTGCCTTAAGCTTAGGTCATGAATACCAGGGTCCTGGGATTGAGCCCCGCATCCAGCTCTCTGATCAGTGGGGAGCCTGCTTCTCCCTCTCCCTCTGCCTGCCGGTCTGCCTTGTGCGCTGTCAAATAAACAAAATCTTAAAAAAAAAAAAAAAAAAGAGCGGACAAGCAAGCTGTCCCCTGAAATCTGCGTCACCCTCTTCCATAGAAATTAATTGTGACCAGGTATGTGGCTGCCAAGCTACATAACAGCTCCCAGTGCCCTTGCAATGAGGTGGGACAGTGAGGCTGTTTCTGCTGATGGAGTATGCATACGACGTTATGCACTACTTCTGGCCTGGGTGGTAAGACCACAAGCTTCTCAATGCCCTCCACCCCTTTTCTTCCTAGTAGAACCTGCCTTTGGATGCCAGGCACAATCACACAGATCGACAGTATCATAAAGCAGAGTACAACAACAGCAAGGGAGAAACTTAATACACCTGAAGAAGACAAGAAATGAGGCTTCCTGCTGACCTGCTTGTTTTAACTGTTTTACAGGAAAGAAATTATTCTAGAAATTATCACACTGACCCTTGGTCTCTCCATGTAACTTTCAGCCTTACACTACCTAATATACCATTTTTCCCACCAAGAATGGGAGTCATTGATCATCAAATTTACTAGTATAGAACAGATGCTAAAAGGAAAAAGAGGGGTGCCTGGCTGGCTTAGTCAGTAGAGTACACGACTCTTGATCTCAAGGTTGTGAGTTTGAGCCCCATGTTCGGTGTAGAGATTACTTAAAAATAAAATCTTAAAAAAAATGTGTGGTAAAAAACATGTAATATAAAATTTATGATCTCAACCATCTTTTTTTAATTTTCTTATTTTAAGTAGGCTCATGCCCAGATATTTACAGTGTTCTTAGATAGTATATATTTTCTACCTTTACGTATATCATATATATGTCTCTGTAGCAGACATGGAAGAAAATAGGAACCCAATGGAATAGAGCATGAGTGACGAAACTCTTCAGCTACACTTAAAATTAGAAATATGTGGCCACAATGCTAATGTCACTGAAAAGACTTTGTTAATCCTACATAGTAATAACTCTATTTTTCCATCAAAATCTCAGGAAAAAAAACAAAGTATCAGTAAAATCTGTCAATGGCATCTTGACTGACCTCATCAATGACTAGAATCCATAAAACCCATTAGGAACAAAAACAAGCAGGAGGAAATGGGAGCTAACTTATGGGAGACCAGTGGGATTAAGAAAAAGGGTCAACTAAATTGCACATTCAAAAAAATGGTTGGATTTCTTTTTTTTTTTAATGATTTTAATTTATTTTTGAGAGAGAGAGTGTACAAGCAGGGGAAGCAACAGGTAGAGGGAGAGGGAGAAGAATGTGGGGCTCAATCCCAGACCCCAGGATCATGACCTGAGCCGAAGGTAGACACTTAACCGCCTGGGCCACCCAGGTGCCCCCAAAATGGTTGGATTTCTAAATAAGACTGAGGTGGAACAGCCAAGACACGCAGGAGACTCTGGCAAAATGTGTAAGGCGAAAAGCATGTTTGATTTGTGTGAGGATTCCAATTTCCGATCTCCCAAAAATAGAGGAAGTGAGTCATCCCACGGGAAGTGTCCGCCATGTGGTTGAATAAGGTAAGAGAATGGTTTAGGCACAGGGACTGGAGGGGGTTGATCCAGGGATCACGAGAAAAAATTGAGGCCGTGGTGTTCCGAATAGAAGGGCCCTTGAAGGTAATTCCTATATGAAGGGATGATCAGAGGGAAGCACGGGGGCCCTGAACTGCAGGTGCCACAATCCGGGGAAAAGAAGAAAGAAGATCCAGCACAGAAAAGAAAAACCAATGAATTCAGGGGACAAATCAAAAGGAAAAAAGGCCGTAAGAAAAAACTCCATGGACACAACAAGATGACAAAAGCCATGTACGGAGGGAAAACCCAATCAGATGACAGATATGAGGAGATGCTCTAACATCTAAAAATGAAATTAAAACAAGAAACACCCCTATCGCCTATCACATGGGCCATAAGAAATCTGATAAACGCCATGCTGGCAGGCAAGACGCATAAATGGGAATCCTTGTGCATTCTCCCATGAAAGCGTAGGTTATGCAGCTCATCTGAAGAGCAGAATGGTTTCCTTAGTCACATTAACTACACTTCTACCCAGAGGTCGGGGAATCCCATTCCTGAGCGTTCACCTCTGAGAAATTCTTACACCTTCCTCTAAGGGGCATTTACAGGATAATGTATTGCAGCGTTAGTCAGAAACTGGGAGTGGGAGGCAATGTACAGCCCACCATCATGGGGAAAGATAGTGTGGCAAGTTGAATAACGCCCCCCCGCCCCAAAGATACCCACGTCGGCCAGGTAGTAGTCACTCACCTCGATGCCTCTGATGTGGGAGCTGAGCCCCTCTTACCCATGACTTCTCTCCTTTTTCCATCCTGGAAATAATCTCTGGGTTGGGAATGTGATACCCTGTTAATGAGAAAGAATCTCCGATTTGGATGTGGTCTGGGGCTTTACAGGCCATTCAGCAAACCTTTGTATGGGCTCATCAGAAAACTCAACATCTTTCACTAGGAACAAAGTGATAGTCAGAGGTGTCCTAAGGGAATGAATAACCCAGGACAAATCAAAGGCAAACAGATTACATAATTCAGATGCCCTACTGCGTTCCACAACAAGGAAGGAAATCTTAACGAGGTCCATCCAAGATCCCGGGTCAGGTGCGCTCACCCACGGAGAGGAGGTGGCTGTAGATCTCCAGCATCACATCCCAGTACAAGCATCTCTGGGCAGGGTCCAGTTGCTGCCACTCCTCCCTGCTGAAGTCCATGGTCACATCCTCAAATGACACCGATCCCTGTAACAAAAGACCCGGATGTCAATTACTCATTACCGGTGAATAGAGATGCTACCGGTAGACTTGTTTTTAATCATTTTTCACCACGATCTATATGGCTTTCCACTAACTCACCCAGTTCATACTGTATTTGGGGGGGTGGGGGTGGTTAAAAAGTTTCTAGAAATATCCTGCCATCTACTGGGCCGGTCTTCGTTCTAGTTTTCTGGCATAGAGCTCCTAAAACCCTTGAAATTTCCTAAGTGAGGAGAGCGATAAAGGGTAGTCTTTTCTTTTTTTTTTTTTTTAAAGATTTTATTTATTTATTTGAGAGAGAGAGAATGAGAGACAGAGAGCACGAGAGGCAAGAGGGTCAGAGGGAGAAGCAGACTCCCTGCTGAGCAGGGAGCCCGATGCGGGACTCGATCCCGGGACTCCAGGATCATGACCTGAGCCGAAGGCAGTCGCTTAACCAACTGAGCCACCCAGGCGCCCAAGGGTAGTCTTTTCTTATGCCAAGGAGGTAAGTTTTGGAAATGGGGGGCTGGTTGCCAGGGGAACCAACCAAGTGATGAGAGGTTTGAACTTTCAGCCCCACCCCTTGACCTCCAGGAAGGGGAGAAGAGCTGGAGGCAGGAACTAATCACCAATGGCCAATGAGTGCTTCCAGGCTGCTGAACCAGATCACTTCCATATGTCACCCAACCAGGTGTCAAACTGTATGGGGACAGAAGATTCCTTTGGAATCTCACCCTGTGTATCTCTTCATCTGGCTGTTGATTTTATTTTTTAAGATTAATTTATTTAAGAGAGAGAAAGAGCACAAGGAGGGAGAGGGAGAAGCAGGCTCCCCGCTGAGCAGGGAGCACTACACGGGGCTCAATGCCAGGACCTTGGGATCATGACCTGAGCCAAAGGCAGATGCTTAAACGACTGAGCCACCCAGGCGCCCTTGGCTGTTGGTTCTTTTTTTTTTTTTTTTAAGATTTTATTTATTTGACAGAGAGAGACACAGGGAGAGAAGGAACACAAGCAGGGGGAGTGGGAGAGGGAGAAGCAGGCTTCCTGCACAGCAGGGAGCCCAGTGCGGGGCTCAATCCCAGGACCCTGGGATCATGACCTGAGCCGAAGGCGAGCCACCCAGGCGCCCCTTGGCTGTTGATTCTTATCCTTTAATCTCCTTTGTAGTGAACCAGTAACCTAGTGACTAAATGGGTTTCCTGAGTTCTGTGAGCTAATCTTGAAAATTAATCAAACCCAAGGAGGGGTTATGGGCACCTCCAAAGGCCAGCGGGTCAGAAGCGCTGGTGACAAACCGGAGTTGCGACTGGCATCTGAAGTAGGGGGAGAGGGGCTGTCTTGTCAGACTATGCCCTTAACCTGTGGGATCTGACCCTATCTATGGGTAGATAGTGCCAGAATTGAGTTAAATTAGACAGCAACAGGTAATGGACATGATGGGTTCCCTCATGTCAAGGGAGAGAGGCTATAATTTTAACCAGGCTGGATGACTGTGAGAAACACAACCAGTCAGCACAGCCTGACTGGACAAGCCTGCACAAAATTCATAGAGAAACCCCTGCAACATGTTATCATGCTCCTCATCGGCCACCACGTCCTGAAGCCACTGCCAAACCGCGAGCTGCATCCTGCTTGTCATGCTGCTCTCGAGGTTGAAGTTTGGGACCTGAGCCTGACCACCCCTGGTAAGGGTACAGAACTTGCGGGTTTTGCCTATTTAACCCTAAACCTTCCTCCTTTTGTAGCCGAAGGCTGTTGTCTCCCCAGTTTGCAAACTGTATGGCAATGAAGCTTTCCCTTGCCTGGGATCAAATCTTCGAATTCCAGGAATTTCTGCTGACGAATTGTAGGACACCCAGCTGGTGTCACAGGGAAGTGCTTAGTGTGGGAAAAAATCCCCACACGTTTGGTGACCAGAAGAGTCAGAAGCGCAGTGTTCTGTGTGTGTAAAGGAGACACGCAGGAGAAGCGATTTTCCTTTACAATAGGGAACACTGATCTGACCAAAAGCTGATCCCCCTCCTGGAAGGGTGGGCGTGAAAAGCATGTGAGTTCCGAGGGTGAGGATATGAAAGAGCGCTCAATTGAAACTCCAAACTGAGGTAGCTCTTTCCAGTTCTAGACCAAATTCCAACATACGTGTGGAAGGAGGGATGCCCCCTTCCCCGTGCCAAGCAGGTCTCCTACAGTGGGGTGGCCTACAATTCAACTCAATTCTAACACCATCTACCTGGAGGTGGCGTCAGATCCCACAGGTGAGGGCTCGGTCCTACATGACTGCCCCACCCCTGGAGGAGCCAGTCACAAGCCCAGGCTGTCACCTGTACCTCTGATTGGCTGGCTTACATTAGAGGTTCCCACGACCCCCTTCTTGGGCTCAATTAGTATGCCAGAACAGCTCAAAGAATTAAGGAAACCCGTTTACTCACTAGGATCAATGGTTTATTATAAAAGACGGTAAAAGATACGAATCAAGAGCCAGATGAAGAGGTGCACGGGGCAAGGTATGTGGGAGCTTCCATGCCCCCTCCAGGTGAACCACTTTGGGGTACCTCCACGTGCTCACCAACCAGGAAGCTCCCCAAACCCACTGGATGTTTACAGAGGCTTTATTTCATAGTCATGATTGAGTAAATCACTGGCCTTTGGTAAGTGATTCCACCTCCAGCCCCTCTCCCCTCTCTGGGGGGTGAAGAGGTGGGACTTAAAGTCCCAATCCTCTAATCACAGGGTTGGTTCCCTTGGCAACCACCACCCTTGGAGGATTTCCAAACTTCACCTTATTTACACAAACCCAGTTGTGGTGGAAAGGGGTTTGTTATAAACAACAAGACACACACTTCACCTTTATGGCTCGGAAGCTTTTTTTTTTCCCTGCCAAGAACTGAAGACAAGACTAAATATTGTGACAGAAGATGCTCCTACTGCTTGTAGCTCAGGAAATTCCAAGGATTTGGGGAGCTGTGCTGGACGATGACCAAATACACAGGTTTCTCATAAATCTCAGTATCACATAGCTGTGTAAGGGTGTCATTAAAAGACTGGGAGGTAAATACCCACATATTTAGTTAATAGGGTAAAAATCCATTGCCTCTGAGGAGAAAGACAATCTTGACAGCTGTTATTTTATTTATTTATTTATTTTTAAGCTGGAACACGTGGTCTTATGGAGACCAGGGAACTAGGTTATACCTTCTTGCCATAGCAAGCTCATACTGTGTCGGACCATTTAGATCATCTGCCACAGGGCGCTGCTTGCAAAGACAGCCGTTTTTATTTACAGGCTGACTGAAAATCTGAATTAGCAAAAGGAGTTATCTACTGAAATGGCAAAATGAAAACCAGGGCAACTAGACAAAATTATTTTCATCATATAAAAGGGAATGAGCTAATAGGAAATAACCTATATCGTAACACCCACTCGAACGTGCTTTCAATCACACTCTTAACAATTCAACCTACATCAATGCAAAATGAAAGGCATTTTCCTACAATGTAATTTTTTTTAAAAAAGATTTTATTTATTTATTTGACAGAGAGAGACACAGCGAGAGAGGGAACACAAGCAGGAGTGGGAGAGGGAGAAGCAGGCTCTCCGCAGAGCAGGGAGCCCGATGCGGGGCTCGATCCCAGGACCCGGGATCATGACCTGAGCCGAAGGCAGACGCTTAACGACTGAGCCACCCAGGCGCCCCTCCCCTCCAAGCTCCTCCCACCCCCCAAAATTCTTATGTAGAAGTCCTAACCCCCAGTACCTCAAAATGTGCCTGTATTTGGAGACACGCTCTTTAAAGAGGTCACTAAGTTAAAATGAGGTCAGTAAGGTGGGCCCTAAACCAATATGACCAGGGGTCCTTATTAGAAAAGGAGATTAAGACACAGACCCCCACAGAAGGAAGATCGTGTGAGGACACAGTCAGAAGAAGTCCATCTACAAGCCAAGGAGATACCACAGAAGGAACAACGCTGTTGACACCTTGATCTTGGATTTCTAGCCTCTGGAATTACGAGAAAATAAATTTCTGTTCAAGCTACCCAATCTGTGGTCCTTTGTGACAGCAGTCCTAGCGAGCTAACACAGTCACACAGTAAAGATCTCGACAATTTTGTTTCAAATTTGGGTGTTTTACATTTTCATTTTAAGAATGACTTTTAAATATTTGGGGCAGTATCTTTTAATTTTTTAAATGATTTTTACTTGGCATTTACTGTAATAGTTTTAATGTTCCTTTCTTTCAATGTTTTCTATTATCAAATGTTTCTGTCGGCAGAGATCACTTAAAACATTACTGAAATATATAATCTCACAATGTATTGGTTCACAATGGTAATAAACCATGCATTTATTATGTTTCTTAAAAACAGAACATCTCTCTGTAACTTTGATTATAAACCTATCACAGGTCAACAATGCACTCATTGTTGTTTTAAAACACAGTGTCTTTAAATACACAGACTAGGGGCACCTCGGTGGCTCAGTCGGTTAAGCATCTGACTTCAGCTCAGGTCACGATCTCGGGGTCCTGGAATGGAGCCCTGAGTCAGGCTCCTCCCCCAGTGGAGAGTCTGCTTCTCCCTCTCCCTCTGCCCCTTCCCCTGCTCGTGCTCACACTCTCTCTTCCTCTCTCTCTCTCTCTCTCAAATAAATAAGTAAATAAAATCTTTAATAAATAAATAAATACACAGACTAACTTGGAATTTCAGGAAATCTTGAGTATAACCAAGAATCTTCCTTTCTCTTTCCCAATATCAAATACCGTATCTGTGGGCAATTTGGAAACACTATTCTCTGGCATTTTTATTCATCTTTTAAAACAGGCAAAACCACACGTCCTTAAAACGGTTTTTGCTCTAGTATCCTATGATTCTATAAACCATGAGGACAGAGGGGAAACGACCCAACCCCCACCAAGCAGGTAAGAAGTCAGATAGGGACCAGCTGAGAATATGCAAAGACCCAGTGGTGGATGAAGGATCTTCCGAGCTGAGCAGGAAGGAATTAGCATTTCCCTGCCAGTGGCTGGGGCTTCCCACCCAGATCAGGGGCTACCTTTTCTCCTTCCTTTGCCCCAGGACCAGCCCTCTACAACGTACCCTCCTCCATCAGCCTGTACAGTTTCCTCTATTATACAGAAGGCCTGTGAATGAGGGGACATCAGCCCCCGTGGTCCGCTCTCAGCAGGAGGATGCACACGGTCTCAGCAACGGGGGTCCAGAATCTGCTGCTTCTCATGTCTGCCCTCAAATTCTGGAGAACCGTCCCTGGGGCTCCTCCTGCTTACCTCACATGGTCCATCCTGCTCCTGTGGACCCAGGACCTGGCACATTTGGGGCAAATTCTCGTCAGCAGGCATGTCTCTCCTGGGCTTCACTTCTCAGTTTCTCTTGCTGCCAACTCCACTTTTCCCAGGACCTCCAAGCTGGGTGGGCATCTGGAGGCTTCGATCAGAGCTGCTGGGGAACGTCTGGCTAGGCTGTGAAGAGAGACCCGCAGCCTCAATGATGTGGTCTGACCCATGGGCTCTGCAAAGCCACCAGGAAGTCCTGGAGAGACAATGCTCACATGGTCACTCCTCTAACATGTGCTCCACACAAATATTTTTGAGGGTCCTTAGGGGAAGGCCATGGGCTAGATACTATGGAATAAAAGTTCAGAAGAATCCAACCAGTTATTAATCAGGGTAAAATAAAAGACGAAGAGTTCTGGGGTGCCTGGGTGGCTCAGTCAGTTAAGCAGCCAACTCTTGATTTCGGCTCAGGTCATGATCTCAGGGTCCTGGGATCGAGCCCACGTCAGGCTCCGCATTCAGTGGGGAGTCCGCTTTGGGATTCTCTCTCTCCCTCTGGCCCTCCCCGCACTCGTGTTCTCTAAAATAAACAAATCTTAAAACAAAACAAAACACAGAGTTTGGACTACATGAAGGTTTAATTGTAGCTCTGCCACCTTTTAGCCTTGAGAATACGAAGATATTACTTTGTCGTTTCCAAAATGAGGAGGCACATTTTTATCGCAGGCATTGGGACATGTGATGAGTCTTATTAAGCCTTCAGCACCTGCCTGGCATGTGGTAAATACGCTGTTTAATTTTCACGTAACCCTGCCCACTAAACATTACGATCATGATTATGCCCATTTTGAGGCATGAGGATGAGGAAACTGAAGCTGTTACATGCTTTGCCTTACGGTCAGTCTGCAGACGGAAGAAAAGGTAATCGGTCCTTCCTCTGCCTCGTTACACACTGCACACAGCTACCTCTATTTCCTGTGGTCCCCTCCGTTGTCAGCTTCCATAAACACCATTTCCATTTCCTGTTGCCTTCAGAGAGCTGAGGCTCTGAGGTGGTTACGCTGGTATGTCTGTGCAAGCTTCTGGACATTTCAGTGCCCATCCTAGACAGCCCAGACTTTTCTCATACTTTTTTCTTATTAGAATATTTTATTTTATTTACCATTTAAAAAATTAATTTAATTTTATTATGTTATGTTAGTCACCACACGTTACATCATTAGTTTTTGATGCAGTGTTCCACGATTCATTGTTTGCCTAAATATTTTATTTTTAAGTAATCTCTACACCCAAGGTGGGGCTCGAACTTACAACCCGCAGATCGAGTCACACGCTCCTCAACCGACTGAGCAGCCAGGCGCCCCATAACAAAGCTAAAACTTAAATTTCCTGTCCTCGACCCCCACCTTCACCTGGAAAACCTGCAGACACGCACCAGGACCCTGGATCACTTACCACGTCTTGACGGTACAGAATGAATTGCCTCCCAACTCCACACCCAAACGCAGTCCCTGACAGCACTGACCTCCAGATATCCCCCAGGAGTGGACCACAGGACTGCCAGAAGGTCACGAAACGCCCCCCAGTCACTGACACAGCCCAGGCTACGCTGGCTGCCAGTATGTTTCCCAGGGAGTGTGATTTCCACAGGACCCCGAATAATTCCCAACATGGGGTTCCAACTGATGCACCCCAACAGGAAATCATCATCATCTGTTCAACTGCCAAGTACTGACCATGTCCACAGGGAGCTAAGGAGGGGCCTCAAAACCCCCATAACTGACCACCCAGACCTGCAGTCCATCGGCTCCCATATGCTACCCTTAGCACCCCACTGATTTCTGTAGGTCCCCAAACACTGCTCCCCGATGTTACAAGGGGACCCTCAAAGTCCTCCGACCCCTGAAGCTCCTGCTCCCAATCACGGCCGCCAGTCACTCCGCCAACGTCCCCAGTACCATCTACTAAGGCCCGCTCCAGAAGGATGTTCGCCGTCCTCAAGTGAGCAAGTTTCAAGGACCAACACTACAAAATTCGATACTAAAACACACTTGGGGGGCGCCTGGGTGGCTCAGTTGGTTGAGCGTCTGACTTCGACTCGGGCAAGATCTCAGGGTCCTGGGATCGAGCCCCGAGATGGGCTCCCTGCTCAGCGGGGAGTCTACTTCCCCCTCTGCCCCCTGCTCCTGCTCTCTCTCTCAAATAAAATAAATTTTAGAATCTTACACACACACTTAAGAGTTTAAATCCCCAGAATACTTACACACATACAGGAAACACGCAAAGCCTGAAAATGACCGAGCCAATCACCCGACTCGGACCAGAAAATGCCACTCGTCTCACAGCACCCCTTCACTGAGGACCCCGTCACTCACTCCGCAGACCCTCGTCATTCGTCCCCCGAGCCCCTCACACTCACCCCAAGCCGAGTTCCCCTCACAGACCCCACAGGATCTCCACTGCTAATGTCCCAAACACCTCAGCCTCCCACACCGGCGATACATAGCTCAGAAGTAGTTAACAACCTAAGCGAAATGGCCGCGCTGGACCACTTCCGGTCTGGGTTAGATTCCCGACCCGGCTTCTCAGCGCGCCGGGAGTGAACGGTGCGCATGCTCGGTAGAAGCTGTGACGCCACACTCTGCCAATAGTTATCATGGCGACTTACCGATTCCAGGTATTTTGTCCCTTCTTGGCTACCACGACTCACCCTGTAAGGAGAGGCTAATGGGAGCTCAGCGGGTGTTGAGCCTGGCAATCAAGCCCCTCTCCACCACCAGACTCCCCCGAAAGCAGCTCCAACCGCAGGCTCTGACGACTGGGTAGGCTGTGGGCTTGCCTCTCCAGGGTCCTGCTCAGCCGGGCAGGGGTTGCTGACAATTAGGCAGACCAAACCCAGGGATTGGCCCTTCAGAACTGATAGGAGCCACTCCCCAGTGCTTTGCAGGTGAGAGAAGAGACAAAGCCAGACCCAGTGTTCGGAGGTAGTTTATTTATAAGTTCTGCAGCCATTTACTGCAGTAGGTATGATGTGGGGAACAAAGGCAGAAGAAAAATTATTAAATTTCCTTCCTACCTACAGCCCACCAAGTCCTTGAAACAGGCAGAGTGACATTCCTCTAGGGACTCAACTGCCTGGATGTTAATACTTTGCTAAGGGCAAAAGGCAACCTCAGCCCGACCCCCAGAATTCTGTAAGTCTACTTTAACATACAAAAATTCCTTTAGAAATTTCCTTTATCTCTAAACCCCCCAAGATACGTGTTGGCAATCATCCCCTAAGCATATGGCCCACTGATATACATCTGAAGGGTCTCAGGACTAAAGTTCTATTAGACGTAATAAATGACCTTTTCCCAACAATAGCTAGCCCCCTCAAGGTCCTGGAAACCTTGCTTCCAAAATACCTGGGAGCCTTACGCTATCCCTAACCCCCTCCCAACTTGAAAGTATATTGTGGACCACTCTTCATGACCCCAGGGCACCTCTTTCTGCCCACGGGTCCTGTCCCTGTGCTTTAATAAAATAAACCCACCTTTTTGCACAAAGACTTTTCAAGAATTCTTTCTTGGCTGTTGGCTTCAAACCCTAACGTCTTTACTACAGCAGATATAATGGTTAAGCACAAAGATTCTGGAGCTGGACTGCCTGGGTTTAAAGCCAGATGTTCAAGTTTGGGCCAGTTAGTTAACCTCTTCGTACTTCAATTTCCTGTTTCATGAAGTTGTGAGGATTAAATAATTAAATTATCATAGGCAAAATATTTAAAACAGTGCTGTTACATAATGAGCTGTTACATGAGAAAAATATTCTATTTCATTCATTCAACAAATACTAGGTTCCTATGGTATGCCCAAGAAAAATTGTTTAAGGTCATTTTTTAACTGAACTAACGTGAGTTCCCTCCTTGATGAGTCACAGAAACTGATGTGATCTGAAGTGGGGTTTGAGAGCGGAAGGTCAAGAAGGAATTCTTGAGAGGTTTTCGGTGCAAAAAAAAAAAAAGGGTGGTTTTACTAAAGCATGGGGACAGGACCCAAGGGCAGAAAGAGCTGCACTGGGATTGTTAAGGAGCAATTGATTATATCCTTTGGAGTTGGGGGAGGTAAAGACAAAGGAAGTTTCCAAAAGGATTTTCATATGCATGCTAAAGAAGACAGGATCCTGGAGGCCTGACTATTGCCAAGCTAAGGTTGTTTTTTTCCCTCTAGCAAGGCATTAACATTAAGACAGTTGGGAGTTCCTGGAGGGAGGTCGTATTCTGCCTACCTCAAGTATTTGTCAATGGGCTGCAAGTTATAAGGAATTTAATTGTATCTACATTTCCTTTTGCCTTTGTTCTCCACGTCAGAAACTACACCACGTGGAGTTGTCACACAAAGAAACTTTCTTCGCAGCAAATAAAGAGATCACAGGGCATAACTTCCAAAGCTGTGATTCCCCAGCAGGGGTGAATAGGTCCCTTTTACTCAGAGTTAGGATGAATATCTTAAAAGGAGAGTCTTATGGGGTGCCTGGGTGGGCTCAGTCAGTTAAGAGTCGGACTTTTGATTTTGGCTCTGGTCATGATCTCAGTGTCGTGAGATTGAGCCCCGCGAAGTCCTTCCCCTGCCCTCCCTCTCTCTCTCAAATAAGTAAATAAATCTTTGAAAAAAAAAAGTCTATTTTTCCATCCACAGCGTTGCAAATGGCAAGATTTCAATTTTTGATGGCTGCATAATATTTCATTATATATATATCACATCTTCTTTACCCATTCATCTGTCAATGACATCTGGGCTCTTTCCATAGTTTGGTTATTGCGGACATTGCTGCTATAAACATTGGGTTGCAGGTACCTATTCGGATTACTACATTTGTATCTTTTTTTTTTTTTGCATTTAAAAAAATTTTTATTTTATTATGTTATATTAGTCACCATACATTACATCATTAGTTTTTGATGTAGTGTTCCATGATTCATTGTTTGCATATAACACCCAGTGCTCCATTTCAATACGTGCCCTCCTTAATACCCATCACTGGGCTAACCCATCCCCCCACCCCTCTCCCCTCTAAAACCCTCAGTTTGTTTCTCAGAGTCCATAGTCTCCCATGGTTCATCTCCCCCTCCGATTCCCCCCCACTTTATTTTTCCCTTCCTACTATCTTGTTGTTGTTGTTGTTGTTTTTAACATATGATGTATTATTTGTTTCAGAGGTACAGGTCTGTGATTCATCAGTCTTACACATTTCACAGCACTCACCATAGCACATACCCTCCCCAATGTCTATCACCCAGCCGCTCCACCCCCCCCCCCCCCCCATTCCAGCAACCCTCAGTTTGTTTCTTGAGATTAAGAATTCCTCATATCAGTGAGATCATATGATACTTGTCTTTCTCTGATTGACTTATTTCACTTAGCATAATACCCCCTAGTTCCATCCACGTCGTTGCAAATGGCAAGATTTGGGGTTTTTTTTTTTTGATGGCTGCATAATATTCCATTATATATATATATCCCCACATCTTCTTTCTCCATTCATCTGTTGATGGACATTTGGGCCTCTTTCCATAGTTTAGCTATTGTGGACATTGCTGCTATAAACATTGGGGTGCACGTACCCCTTCAGATCACTACGTTTGTATCTTTGGGGTAAATACCCAGTAGTGCAATTGCTGGGTCATAGGGTAGCTCTATTTTCAACTTCTTGAGGAGCCTCCATACTGTTTTCCAGAGTGGCTACACCAGCTTGCATTCCCACCAACTGTGTAGGAGGGTTCCCCTTTCTCTGCATCCTCGCCAACATCTGTTGCTTCCTGAGTGGTTAATTGTAGCCATCCTGACTGGTGTGAAGTGGTAACTCATTGTGGTTTTGATTTGTATTTCCCTGATACTGAGTGATGTTGAGCACTTTTTCATGTGTCTGTTGGCCATTTGGATTATCTTCTTAGCAGAAATGGCTATTCATGTCTTCTGCCCATTTCTTGATTGGATTCTTTGTTCTTTGGGTGTTGAGTTTAATTAAGTTCTTTATAGATTTTGGATACTAGCCCTTTATCTGATATGTTATTTGCAAATATCTTCTCCCATTCTCTTGGTTGTCTTTTGGTTTATTCGACTGTTTCCTTTGCTGTGCAAAAAGCTTTTTTTTTTTTTTAAAGATTTTATTTATTTATTTGACAGAGAGAGACACAGTGAGAGAAGGAACACAAGCAGAAGGAGTGGGAGAGGGAGAAGCAGGCTTCCTGCAGAGCAGGGAGCCCGATGCGGGGCTCGATCCCAGGACCCTGGGATCATGACCTGAGCCAAAGGCAGACGCTTAACAACTGAGCCACCCACGTGCCCTGCAAAAAGCTTTTTATCTTGATGAAGTCTCAATAGTTCATTTTTGCCCTTGCTTCACTTGCGTTTGGCGATGGTCTAGGAAGAAGTTGCTGCAGCTGAGGCCGAAGAGGGTGCTGCCTGTGTTCTCCTCAAGGATTCTGATGGATTCCTATCTCACATTTAGGTCTTTCATCCATATCAGGCACTCTTAATGTGTTGTTGGGATATTTAAATGAGTAGGGCACTTTTGGAAAATGTCATGTTGGGTTCAGATGGAATTGGAAGAATCATCTCCACTTCCCACATAACGTATCAATGAGAAATGCATTTTGTTCTAAGTTATAAGAAGGCGGACTTTCAGGAACCTGAATAAATAGGGCTTTATTTTTCTAACATAACACGAAGTCTAGAGATAGGCCGCTAAGGGCTTTGATTCAGCTGCTTGGCAGAGCTCAGTTTAGCCTGCGGGGTAAAGAAGGAGGAGGAGAGGGGCCTGCTCCTCCCCGGTGTTCTCACTCCTAGGCGGGCCCAGTCCTGACTCAGCTGCTTTCCTGGACTGAGACCCTTCTTCACAGCCCAGTTATTCCTGAACTTGAGACCGAATCCTGATTCAGCACCACGGACAGCGCCACCACCTGATTTCGGTATCTTGGCTGGAGAGAGCGCTCCCGCTCTGGGCAGACGCGGTGGGAAAATCGGAAAAGCCTGGGGACAGATATGAACAGGATTAAGTGCCTCCCAGTCTATCTCTGCTCTTCCCAGACTCCTTGCAACTCCAGGGAGTTAAGGCCTAATGTGCGGTCATACCCTCGGTGTGGGACTGCTCACATACACTTGGTTTCTTGCCTCTCAGGCCTGACTCCACCCCCAATCTCTTCAGCGATCCCTCCCTGTCTGGGATAAACCTTTATTCTCTCCTCTACCTCTTAAGGCAGGAAGGGCCTCTCTCCCCAACAGGCTGATTTCTTCCTCCCCACTTCCCCTCCTCCTTCTTCCCCTCTCCCTCCTGTCTCCCTCTCCCTCTTCCTCTTCGTCTGTCCCTCTCCTCCACCTTCTCTCTCTCTCTCTTTCTCTTGCTCAGTCTCTGGCTGATACCCAAATGGAACTTTGGAGGACAGAGAACAAGACTCATGATCCTTTACTGACTCTAGCTATGTGCCAAATCCTGAAATATTTTTTTCTAAAAATTTATTTATTTATTTATTTGACAGAGAGAGACACAGCCAGGGAAGGAACACAAGCAGGGGGGGGGTGGGAGAGGGAGAAGCAGGCTTCCCGCCGAACAGGGAGCCCGATGTGGGGCTCGATCCCAGGACGCTGGGATCATGATCTGAGCCGAAGGCAGACGCTTAACGACTGAGCCACCCAGGCGCCCCTGAAAAATTTTTTTAAAAATATGCTTCAGTGTCTGTCAGATAAACAAAGGACTGGAATTTCAGGAGGCTAACTGAGACACTGTCTTTGGACGTGAAGGAAGACATTCCAAGTGTTTAGGCACATAAGGGACCTTGCTTAGATTGGGAAGAGTTCTGTGACCTCAGAGATGGAGCACTGTCCATGGGAGAACTAGAGGCTAAGTGAGGAGAGGGAAATTAGGTCATCACTCCATGGAGGAGAGGAATTGTGGCACCTGGGAGACTGTGGAAAGGAAGGGGAGAGATGTTCTGTATGTGCAGGGCTCATGGGAAATGTGAGGAGGGGTAAAGACCTAGTCACAAGTTCTAGCTCGCCCAAGCTGCCCGTACCCAAGTGTGGGGCTGGAGTCAGAGCTCCAGGCTCAGTCCCAGCCTCTGTCCTTAGGGTCTTTCCCTGCAGAAGAATTCAAGAGTTCACCCAGGGCTTCCTGAGTTCTCCAGGGTGGGTCCAAAACATGGAGAGGATTTGTTCCGAGGAGGGTCTTGGTCTTCCATTCCTCCCTCCTCATGAGAAAGTCTCTAAGAAAGCTATCTGGGGAAAATAGACCCTTAAACTCCACATCTCTCTTGAGGGAAGTGGATTGATCTTCAGAAGTTAAGAGGTAGGGTTCTGGGGTGTGGGAAGAAGGAAGGCCCACCCAGCCATGGTCCAGGGAGATAAGGGCTCAGCTTTCACTTCCCCAGCAGTGGCCTGAAGGAGAAAGGGGTCTTCCTGTTGAAGGGAAAAGTTGGGGGCAGAAACCATACATTTTATCCAGAAAGCATCCCCAGTTGTCTTACTACCCCTCAGATGCCCCCATCTCCAAGCTGGGAGAGGCTAACCAGACAGTGTTAAGGGAATCGAGACTATTCTCTGCAGCCCAGAGATGCTGCTGGGGCTTTGGTGGCTGCAACTGTGAGGGCAACAGAGGTCTGAGGAAGAGGTCTGGGTGGGGCTGTGGTCAGACACTCTGTTTGCTACCATGGTCCCTGGAGGAGGGTGCAGGTATGATCTGTATCCTACAGTCAATGTCAGTGAAGGAGGGTCTGTGCATCTAATCCCATTCTGGACTGACTTTGACCTATCAACACCCACTTTTAGATCTTGGAGATGGCTGAGGGACATCACAATCCTTCTCTGGCCACAAACCCTATCAAAAACCAAAAAGAGAGAACATCCTCTGGGACCCAAGGGCCCCCAGTTGCTCTCCGAGCATCAGAATTTCCAAAATTCAGAAAAGTGGAAATACTTTAGGATAGAGAAATATAGGGACACCTGGCTGGCCCAGACAGTGGGGCATGCAGCTCTTGATTTCGGAGTTGTGGGCTCAAGCCCCGCACTGGGTGTAGAGATTATTTAAAAACAAAAACTTAAAAAAAAAAAAAAGATAAAGAAATATGGCTCCCAATATATGACACTCTCTGAATGTGACAAATAAGAGCCAAGGGTCCCCAGGAAAGGACCCTAGAGATGGAAAGACATCTCCTTATCTGGAGGGTGGGGGAGATGTACAGAACCCTGAGGCTAATAGAAGGAGAGGCCATTGTAGAGGTTGTGCCCAGGATCATACTCCAGGGTCTGCATCTTTTCCTCCAGGGGAAAAGCTGACTTCTCCAGTTTGCACCAGATACCCCAAATCTATACCCTTATAACGTGTAGTACAGAGTCTTTTCAGAATCTAAAGAGCACTTTACCAGGAGCTTGTATAAGAAGATGCTTCTCTCCTCCCTGGGCCCCAAGGCCCCCCATCTTTCAGTATTCATCCATATCTTAGGATCCCAAGATCATGACACCAGCACTACATATCAGGTGACCTTTCTGGGAGGTCGTAGTTCTGTGGACAGAACCATCTGAGAAGTTTGGCCCTTGGTTAAAACCTGTATGTGATTTTCTAGGCCCGATCACAGGCAAAGATGAAGGCCTTCCTTGGAGGGCAGGCCTCAAGGGGGAAACCTGCCCTCCCTGCTCCAGACTTGGTGACAGCCAGTGCATCAAAGGTTCTGAAGGGAGTTGCTCCCGTCAAGGACTCAGACCTCTCTGGCTGGTCATGCTCCTCGAATACCTGCATCCATAGGCCAGGGGCCTTCATTCCTCCCTCTCTTTATCTGAGGTCTTAGGCAGAGGTCTTCAGGCTCCTCAACTGAGGCCTCCTTATGGGGGAAGGAGGAGAAAAACATGAAGACACTTTCCCCACTCTGACTCAGAACTCAGTATTTTCTACTCCTGCCTCCGCATCCCCACCCCTCACAGCGATTTTCCCTCCACTGACCCTCACCCTGCTCCTCGGCTATAAATTCCCACTTTCCCTTATTGTATTCAGAGTTGAGCCCAATCTCTCTCTCCTGCTGCCAAACCCCATTGTGGTGGTTCCTGTACCTATTGCAATGGCCCTGAATACAGTCTTTACCATTCCTTAACAAGTGTCGTGAATAATTTTTCCCTTGACATTTAGAATCATATCTTTGTTGTTGTTGTTGTTGTTGTTTAAGATTTATTTATTTATTTACTTGACAGAGAGAGAGCACAAGGGGGGAGCGACAGGCAGAGGGAGAGGGAAAAGTGTCTCCCCTGGAGCAGGGAGCCTGATGTGGGGCTCGATCCCAGGACCCTGGTATCATGACCTGAGCTGAAGGCAGACATTTAACCAACTGAGCCACCCGGGCACCCCTAGAATTATTTTTTTCTTTAGAACCCAACCGCCTTTCTGTGGGGGAAAGTGAAATGGGGGAGTTGGTGTTTTCTCCCATTTAGACTCTGGTACAATGTATCACCATAGTATGTGATTAAAGGCTTCATTGTTACTTTCATTTTGACTCATGGTTGTTTCAATTGCCTACTTAGACCACTCATTCAGCTAAACTCCTGACACCACCTGGCTCAACGTCTCCTACAGTTGTTGGTCAGGACACCTGCATCCCTGAGGGCCTATGTGACTTGAGGACTGGCCAGAAGCCTGGTGTGAAGAAGAAGAAGAAAGCACGACAGTCTCGCTTCACCACCCTTCTGTGGATCCAAAGGGTTAGCCTCCCCCACCCCCCAAAATTGAAATAGAAAATACTGTCATTCTCTGGTCCAAATATTCTAGGAATCTTGGTATTGGGCCCTGTCCAAGGAAATGGCCCAGGTTGGAAAAACACTCTGCTTTGGGCAGTAATGGAGGTGGGGTGTCTGCTGTTCAGGGCAGAAGCGGGGTGTCAGAGCTCAAAGGGGAGAAGGCTGATGCTGCTCTTTTGAATGCCCCCTTGGCTGGCTGGCTGCTGCCCCCTCCAGCTTCTTCCTGGAAACACTCCCACCAGGGTCACCAAGGACCATGTCCTGCTGCTGCTACTTTCCTGGCCAGGCCATCTCAGTCTCTCACCCCCATTCCCACAGTTAAGCTTGAGTGTGTGTGTGTGTGTGTTCCCACAGCTCCATCCAGGGCCCTCTGCTCCCCTCAGTGAATATACCTGCCCCTGGGGCCAACTCAGCTACCTTTC
Source organism: Neomonachus schauinslandi (assembly GCF_002201575.2). Taxonomy (NCBI): domain Eukaryota; kingdom Metazoa; phylum Chordata; class Mammalia; order Carnivora; family Phocidae; genus Neomonachus; species Neomonachus schauinslandi. The sequence goes on from NC_058418.1 coordinate 5,557,606, forward strand.
CCACCACCTTCTTCCCAGCCTAGCCCTGCACATTCACACTGCTCTTGGCCATGGCACCTCCCGCCCCCATTACTAGAGTCAGGGCTCTGGGAGTCACTCTAATAGTCCCTCCCCCCACCCACTGCACCTCTCTTTCAGTTTCACTTCCTGAAAGTGTCTTAAATAATTCTTTCTTCCATCCCCAAGGCCAATGTCTCCACGTGGGCTTGGTTCTCCCCTTCCCCAAAGTCACAACAGTTTCTTCTCTGGCCTTTTGGCCTCCAGCCTCTCCTTTCCAGGTCTTCCCTACACTGGCCTTAGAGGGATCATGTTGATAACTATGTGACCCTGCCCCTTTCCTGCTCAAGAACCTTCCATGGCTCCCCCTTGCCTTCAGATAAAGCTCAAGCTTGTCTGTCTTCCCCTACTGCTTGAGCTAGTTGAGGGTCAGGACTGATTCAAACCTGTCTTTTTTTTTTTTTTTTAATGTTAGTTTGTGAAGGAAGGAAGGAAGGAAGGAAGTGAAGGTGTATGTTGTTTCTCTTGCCTCATCTGGACTCTTTTATGCCTCTGAAGCTAGGTAGGCTGTCCTGAGACCCATCCCTAGCAGGCCACCTGAATGAGGGTCCTGAGACTGTGACTCTCTGGGGGGCTGGCCAGGTGGGACTATAACAGCATTGCAGCAGGTCTGAAGGGTTAATTTGCTTCATGCTTATGCACCCCTTGCTTGCTGACTTAAGTCCCTTGATCTGTAGCAGACCTAACTGTCTTTCTTTGAGATTGGCAGACCACTAGCCTTGAGGAGTGAAGGACCAGACTTTCCCAGAAGAGAAGGCCTGACCACATTGGAACACAGCTGCTGTGGATGCCAGCAAGTCTGTTCAGGGTCATGTCCGCATATGACTAACTGTCTGGCACGTGCTTCTCCTGCATGTAGCTCCCTTCCCTTTTCCTGGGCCTTCTTTGAGTCATTAGTCTGCCATCTTCCCAGGTTGCCAGCTTCCTGAATAAAGCACCATCACTTGTTTCTCAAGTATTGATTTTTTTTTCCTTTTCCTTTAATTCCAGTATAGTAATCATACAGTATTATATTAGTTTTAGGTGTATGCGAGTATTATTGTCAAGCGGCGAGCAGCCGAACCTGAGTTCAGAACCGCTTCTCTGTCCAGTAACAGGTGTCCAGTTCGGACAACTGTGCAGGAGCCCAAGAGGCAGGACTTGGAGGCTCTCATCCCTCCTTGCTGCCTTCCTTGAGCAAGACCTTTGCCGCCTCTGAGCCTCGGGACCCACCTGCCACACGCAGAAAGGGAACCAGTTAATCACAGTTGACTGCGGGTCTGAAGTTCTCTATAATAGGTTCGTGGCCTTTTGTTTCTACCACAGGCTTCCGGTCGAAGCTTCCTCTGCCCTCCCATATCCTGCGGCTTCCTTTCTCTGTCAGAAGGACTGCAGAAGGCAGGCTGTCCCAGGCACCACGGAGGGATGCTGCTGTGGTTGCTTATGCTGTGGGGAGGTGAGTGGGTTGAGGGGAGAGGGAACCCCACTTGGAGGAGGCACCGGAGCTCCGGGTTGAGTGTTTCCCTCTCTCTCCAGGGCCCCTGGATGCAGCTCTGAGCTACCAGCTGGAACTACAGGAGTCCGTGATCGTGCAGGAGGGCCTGTGTGTCCACGTGCCGTGCATGTTTTCCTACCCCTGGCTTACCTTTGCAACCCCCCAAATGTCTTGGTTCCAGAAAGGGGCAGATGTAAACCGTGATCCTCCAGTGGCCACAAACAAACCGAACCAGAAGCTGCATGAGAGGACCCAGGGCCGATTCTTCCTCCTTGGGAACCCCCAGACCAAGGACTGCTCCCTGGACATCACGGGAGTCAACATGGGAGACAGTGGAACTTACTTCTTTCGAATGCACACACATTCATATCTAGATAATATGCTTTCTCTGAATGTGACAGGTATGGTAGGGGCCCAGGGAAAGGCCCCAGAGATAGAAAAATGAACATTCTGTTCCTCTTGGGGATGATGAGGGGTAGAGATAGCCATGGCCAGGCACTGGGGCAGGATGACAAAACACTGAGGGACCACAACATCCTCTCTATCCTCACCAGCCCTGACTCACACACCTGACATCCTCATCCCGGGGACCCTGGAGTCTGGCCGCCCCGGGAACCTGACCTGCTCTGTGCCCTGGGCCTGTGAGCGGGGCACACCCCCCATCTTCTCCTGGACGTCAGCTGCTCTCACCTCCCTGGGCCCCAGGACCCACCTCTCCTCTGTGCTCACCCTCACCCCACAGCCCCAGGACCATGGCACCAACCTCACCTGTCAGGTGTACTTCCCTGCAGCTGGTGTGATGGTGGAAAGGACCATCCAACTCAATGTCACCCGTGAGTACGGGGCCAGGATGCCCACATCCCTGAGGTCATGAGACCAGGGCAGAGCTGGGCTAGGGCTTGACAATGGGGTCTTGGTAGCTAAGGAGGAAGGGAACCCCCTTACCTGCTTCCATGGCTCCTGGGGGAAGGCCCAGCACCCACTCTTCCCTTGCCACGAATGCTGAGGTTGCCTCATCCTTCTGTCCAGATGCTCCACAGAACACAGCTATCAGGATCTTCCAAGGAAACAGAACAGGTAGGAAAGAACCTCTTTTCTCCAGGACTGGGGTGGAACCTGGGTCTCCACCAGGACAGCCCTCTCTGGGTCTCAGAGCCCCTGCTGGCTAGGAACTGCATGAGACACATACAAGAAGCCAGCCACTGAGTCAGGCACAGGGAGAGCTGTGGGAAGAAGCCCCCACAAACCTTGACTCCTTGAAGTTAATGTTTGCTCACCCACAACTTTCTTTGGTCAAATCCTCCTGCTTTTGGGCTCCGCTTTGGCCCTTTCACTGCCTTTGTTCATCATATCCCTGTCCCGAGCCCTCGGTTTTCCATCTGCTGGACAGTTGGAGCAGCTCCAGGGAAACCGTCCGAGCCTCCGTTGCAGGCCTTCAGACTGGACTCTGCCAGTTCCCTCCTCAGAGCAAGTGTGGACACTGCCAGAGGAAACACCAGCTTCACCCAGCTCATGTCTCTCTCCCTCTCTCTCTGCATCTCTCTTCCAAAGTCCCGAAGATTCTGCAAAACATGTCATCGGTTCTCATCCTGGAGGGCCAGGCTCTGCGTCTGCTCTGTGCTGCTGACAGCAGCCCCCCTGCCGAGCTGAGCTGGTTCTGGGGGTCCCCCGCCCAGAATGCCACCCCCATCTACAGGAGTGCAAACCTGGACCTGCCTCAAGTAGGGGCTGCAGAGGAAGGAGACCTCACCTGCCAAGCTCAGAACCCGCTGGGCTCCCAGCATGTCTCCCTGCATCTCTCTGTGGTCTGTGAGTGTAGGGACCCCTGGGGGCAGGTTGCCCAGGGCGTGGGCAGGAGAGACACTGCTGACCCTTCTCCTCCCTCCCACAGACCCCCCACAGCTGCTCAGCCCCTCCTGCTCCTGGGACGGCGAGGGGCTGCACTGCAGCTGTTCCTCCCGAGCCCAGCCGGCCCCCACCCTGCGCTGGCGGCTGGGGGAGGGGCTGCTGGAGGGGAACCACAGCAACGCCTCCTGGACCATCACCTCCAGCTCTGCAGGGCCCTGGGCCAACAGCTCCCTGAGCCTCAGCGGGCCGCTGGGCTCTGGCCTCAGACTCAGCTGCGAGGCCCGGAATGCCCACGGGTCCCAGAGCGCCGCCTTCCTGCTGCTGCCAGGTCCGGGGGCTGTTGGGGGGTGATGCCTGGAGGAAGGAGAACTTGGCCCTTGTATTAATTTTCTAGGGATGTTGTAACAAAGTACCTTAAACTGGGCAGCTTAAACAATGGGGATTTACTGTCTTCCAGTTTGGGAGGCTAGAAGCCTAGGATCAAGGTGCCTGCAGATCAATTCCTTCTGAGGCTTTGAGAAACTTTTCTGGCCTCTTCCCTAGCTTCTGGGGTTTGCTGGCAATCTCTGGTGTTCCTTGGCTTGTGGAAGCATCACCCCAATCTCTGCCTTCATGCTTACATGGCATCCTCCTGTGTGTGTGTGTGTGTGTCCACACGTCCCCATCTTATGAGGACACCAGTCATATTGGGTTATGGCCCACCTTAGGGATCCCATCTTAACTTGATTACCTTTGTAAAGGCTCTATTTCCAAATAAGGTCACATGCTGAGATGCTGGGGGTGGAAGGGTGTGCCAAAGGGCTAGGACTTCAGCATATGAATTTGGTGGGGGGGCATAATTCAACCCATAACAGCCCCGGAGAGATGGGGCTGGTGGGGGAGAGCCACCAAGACCCCAAATGGAGGAGGTGGAGGCTTAAGATCCTTAGTTCTGAGGCCAGGGGAAGGGGCTGGTCCACGGTCCACAGGTCAGCGGAATGCCACATGACTGAGTCCTGGATGGGGAGTGGGTGGGTATACTAATTGGACAGAGAGAGAGAGGGAAGTGGCCGGTCGGAACATGCCATGTATTGGAGCTGAGGCTTACACACAACGCAAATTTTCTGCAGGTACACCAGAACCCAGGGCCATTGGGGTCCTGGGAGCAGTTGGGGGAGCTGGCTCCATAGCCCTGCTTTCCCTCTGCCTTTGCCTTATCTTCAGGTGAGAGTGGGTCCAGGAATGGAGGGAGAGGCCTGGATTGGGAAGAGGATGAGGTTGTGGAATCTTAGAGAGCTTGAGCTAGAAGAACCTGGGCTGCCTGGAAATCCAGGGGCCAGGGAAGGAGGCTGAGTGGTGGTGTGGATCAGCCCATACCCAACTGGGCCAAACCTGGGGTCTCTTCCAGCTCCTGGTCCAGCTCTTGGATTAGGGGGAGCATCTGGAGACTGGACCCACCTCCACCTACCTTATTCTATGCTCTTCATGGGTTGCAGGGGATGGTCCGCCTACTGCATGCCCCAAATAACCAAGCTGAAAGGCCTAGGGCTTTTCCCTTAGAGTGAAGACCTGCAAGAAGAAAGAAGCCCAGCCAATGCGAAGCATGGACATGAACGCAGCCAGCCGCTCAGGCTCTGGGGTGAGTGACAGGCTGTGAGCTCCTATCCAGCAAATAGCTTTTGGAAGCCACCCTCAGTATGGGAACCTGAGCATTTCCCTATTAACATCCAATATTCCCTGAGTTCCACTTTAAATTACTGATTCAGCTGCTCTAATACTTCTCTTTCTGATGGAATATGTATATAGCCCACTTGCTTGTTGGGGGTGTTTCTGCCTCCTACGTCAGAGTATCACATTTCCTTGGACTATTAGCCTTTTCTTGTGGTGTTGATTACCCGCAAGTACAATGGCCCAAACTTAGTCTGTGTCAGACCCACTGGGTGCAAGGGAAGTGGTAGACTGGAGCCCTAGGGTAGAGAGACTGGGGAACCCCAAACTCACAACTCATCACTCCCACTCTGCATTTTTCAAATCTACCACTGTGTTTATTTAATATCAACTTCATTGAGGTACACTTTACGCATAATAATGCACCCATTTTAAGTATGCAGTGAAATGAATTTTAACAAATGTGTTCACCCTGTGCCCATGTCCCCAGTCAAGATGTGGAATATTTCCATCAGGTCCCCAAATTCCTTTGTTCCCCTGCTCAGTCAGCTTGACATTTCCAGCAATCACTGATTTCTATCACTATGGATTTCTTTTGTCCCTTCTGGAACTTCATATAAATGGAATCATGCAATATTTACTGTCTTTATCTGGCTTCTATCACTTCATTAAAAGATGTAAAAATCCTAAACATGTATACCTCCAATAACAGAGCATCATTCATCAAAACAAATGGATGAAAACTGACAGAACAGGGCGCCTGGGTGGCTCAGTTGGTTAAGCAACTGCCTTCGGCTAAGGTCATGATCCCGGAGTCCTGGGATCGAGTCCCACTCAGGCTCCCGGCTCAGTGGGGAGCCTGCTTCTCCCTCTGACCCTCTCCCCTCTCATGCTGTTTCTCTGTCTCTCTCTCTTTCTCTCAAATAAATAATAAAATCTTTAAAAAAAAAAAAAAGAAAACTGACAGAACAGCAAGGAGAACAGATTGGCAATTACAGTTGATGATTTCAAAACTCTTCTCTCAGTAACCTGGGCAGAACAAGTACATGCAAAATCCTTTTTAAAGTTTAATTTATGTGGGGCACCTGGGTGGCTCAGTTGGTTAAGCGACTGCCTTTGGCTCAGGTCATGATCCTGGAGTCCCGGGATCGAGTCCCACATCAGGCTCCCTGCTCGGCGGGGAGTCTGCTTCTCCCTCTGACCCTCTCATGCTCTTTCTGTCTCATTCTCTCTCTCAAATAAAGAAATAAAATCTTTAAAAAAAAAAGTTTAATTTATGTAATTGCCTGTCTTTTGTCTCCTTGGTCAACCTTGGGGAATGGAACCCTTAGAGTGGGCTAAATCCCCATCTTGTCGGGAATCAGGAGATATATTTTCCATTTCTTTACGTTCAAATTCTCAGTATTTTTTTTTTAAATTTTATTTATTTATTTGGGAGAGAGAGACAGAGATAGCGACAGAGAGCACAAGTGGGGAGGAGAGGGAGAAGCAGGCTCCCCACTGAGCAAGGAGCCCGATTCGGGGCTGGATCCCAGGTCTTTGGGATCATGACCTGAGCCCAAGGCAGATGCTTAACCAACTGAGCCACCCAGGCGCCCCTCTCAGTACTTTTTTCTTTTAAGTGAATGTCTTTTGCAGTCAGTACAGTATAGTGGCTCAAAGCACATACTCTGGAGCTAGACTCGTGCATTCAAATCCCATCTTTCCCTGCTGACAAGCTGGATGACCTTGGGCAAGTGACACACCCTCTCTGACCTCTGTTTATTTTGGTGACATGGGAATATAACGAGTACATAGAGTATCATAGAGTAATTATGACAAGTGTCTAACATAGTAGCTGACAGGGACTAAGCACAGTACTCATTACTACAATCAGAATCATTCCCTCCCCTAGCAGGTGAGTCCCAAGGGCAGTTTGTTGTTGTTGCTCTTGTTTTATTCCCTGTTGTATCCCCAGAGCCCAGAGAAATACCTGTTTCCTCTTAATCTGAGAACTGTTTCTCTTTGCCTCTCTGAGAGGCTGTGTGAGGGCATCCTGTTTCATGCTTCTATAGCCTGAGGGTGTTGCGGGCACGGAGCGGATGTGGGCTGACATTTTGACTGCTCGGTCTTCTAGCCGCTGCCCGGAAACTGGATATGCCACCCCTGCCCTGCTTTAGATTTCAAAATATCTCATATCACAAATGTAGTACTCTGTATTTGTTTTCTATTTGTTTAGTAACTACCTCTCCTAGAAAACCACAAGCTGCCTGGTCTCAGGAAATGTACTTGCTGTGTTCGTCACTCCACACAGCATCTTGTACTCTGTCCAGACAAAGGATGGTACTATAGTTAGAAAGAATTGGTTTTGAGTCTTGGCTCAATGGTGCATTTATACATTTATATAGATGTGTGTCTTTTTTTTTTTTTTTTAAATAGGTTCCACACCTAGCGTGGAGCCCAACCCGGGGCTTGAACTCACCACCCTGAGATCAAGACCTGAGCTGATATCAACAGTTAGATGCTTAACCGACTGAGCCATCCAAGCACCCCTATATAGATGTGTGTCTTTAGGGCAATGTATATCATCTCTCTTAGCCTTAGTTTTATTATTTGTGTGATGAGTATGATAATAATATCCTCTCCCAGCTTTCATTTTTTAAAGAATGTAATGCAATTAATATAAATACTAAGGGCTGGTCAATCTTAATTATTAAACTTTTAATAATAAATTAATGGGTAAGTGATAAAAGTTCCATCAGGGCCAATCCCCTTGTGGTCCTTGGCTGTTCCCCCCTCCGCCCCCACCCCCCGACCCTATTGACCAGCTCTGAGTCCATCCTCTTCCTTCCACTCAGGCACATCAGCACCAGTCCTGGATGGACAGCCCTGCAGACCACCCAGCTCCTGCTGAGGCTAGCCCCATTTCAAGAGAGGAGCAGGAACTCCACTATGCTCTCCTCAGATTTCCCAAGCTGAAGCCTCAGGAACGGGAAAGCATCAACACGGAGTACTCAGAGATCAAGACACACAAGTGAGGAACTGCTTTTCTCATAGTTCTGGAGGCTGGAAGTCTGAGATCAACGTGTCAGCAGAGGACTCTCTCCTTGGCTTGTAGTTGGCTGTCTTCTCCCTGTGTCCTCACCTGGTCTTCCCTCTGTGTGAGTCTGTGTCCTAGTTTCTTCTTCTTATAAGGACACCAGATGTACTGGATTAAGGCCCACACTAGTGACCTCATTTTAACTGAAGTTGCCTCTTTAAATACCCTATTTCCTACAGTCTCATTCTGAGGTACCAGGGATTAGAACTTCAACATACTAATCTTATGATTTCTCAACCTTGACTATTTTAAAATTAATGGCCTTCTTCACAGGGTTTGAATCTCCTAGTATGTGTGGAAGACCCCAGGACTTGTGTCCAAAAGAACTGCGTTCCAATCCGTCTATGCCATGGATCACTTTATGACTCACTTTACTGTTCTACAAAGCAGGGAAGTCATCCTTATCTAGCCAGATGATCATGAAAGATCTATGAGAGGCTCCAAATAAAACAGTTAAGTCCTGACACAAAGCTTTCTGTGAACTCTGAAGACGTGTGTGTCAGGACTTCTGTTAGACACTTTAACAGAAAGTTTCTGCTAACGATTTCTCTGAAGGCTTGGAGGGGCCAATCCCAAAGGTCACAGAACTTTCCCACCAGGATCAAACACAAGGAAGGATGGCTGCCCTTACCACTTCTATTAAACAGTATTTTGTAGATCCTTTCCAGTGCAATAAATGCAAGAAATAGAAATAAGAGTTATCCAGATCATAAAGTAAGAAGCAAAACAGTTTTGGGGTGCCTGGGTGGCTCCATCAGTTAAATGTCTGACTTCAGGGTCATGATCTCAGGGTCCAAGGATTGAGCCCTGAGTCAGGCTCTGCCCTCAGGGGGAACTCTGCTTCTCCCTCTGCCTGCCACTCCCCCTGCTTGTGCTCTCTCTCTCTCTCTCTTTCGCTCTTGCTCTCAAGTAAATAAATAAAAATTTTTAAAAATAATAATAAATAATTGAAAAAAAAGAAGAATGGATGAGCAAACTGCGGTGTAGACTCACAAGTGGAATATCGTGCAGCCGCCACAGGGATTACGCTTGAAAACAAGGTGCTAAAGGAAAAAGCCAGACACTAAAGGACAAACATTGTTTGATTCTGCTTCTCTGGGCTACCCAGAACAGGCAAACTCATGGAAACAGAAAGTAGAATGGGGGTTGCTCGGAGCTCGGGATGGAGGTGGGCGGGGGTTGTTGGGTAACTGCGCAGAGTTTCTGTTGGGGATGATGAAAAAGTTCTGGGAAGAGGCAGTGGTGACAGTTACACCACATTGTGAGTGTACGTAGTGTCACTGAATTGCACCCTCCACAGTGTTAAAAAGGGCAAGTTTTATTTTTGCAAATATTTTACCACAAAAAACCTCAAGGGAACGGGAAGGTGCTGTCATTATGGAGACAAGAATAAAACAAGTAAATAATAAATAAAATTAGAGCGTATCACCTATCGATACAGGCTTGGAGGAAAAGCTCTCAGGCGCATCGGGCTGGGTTTCCTGGAGCTGAGAGGCCATGGAGGTGATATTGGAACAAAGACTCCAAGGTAGGGAAGAAGCAGACTCTTTGCTTGCCTAAGAGGAAGGTATTCCAGGAAGACGGGAAGAGGGGAACGGTGAGTTTGGTGGCTCTGAGGCTGACAGCACAGGAGTGCAAATGTGGGGGAGCCCAGAGGATGGCGCAGACCCCATGGAAGGCCACTGCAGCCCGCCACAGGATTCTGGAAGCCTTTGCAGAGAGCAGACACATGCTGAGACCCTCATTTTAGCAGGATCCCCATGGCTACTCTGTTCAGAATCAGCCAGACTGGGCCCAGGGCAGCAAAAAAGAGATGCACAGCCCTGGGGTGGGGGGGCCGGTGCAGGCAGGAGGTGGTGGTGTGCTGGGCCAGGGATGCGGTGTAGGTAGGGAGGATATGTTTTGGATATATCCAACAGGTCAAGCCAACAGCATGTTCTAATGGATGTGGGGTGTGGGGGAAAGAAAGGAACAAGGACGATGCCCAGTGTCTCCCCTGAGCAGCTAGAAGGACAGAGTCCTGTTCCAGGGAGGACTTAAGAGAGCCGGGTTTTGAAGGGTGATGTTCATTCTGAGAAGCCACTTGACATCCAACTGGGGATGTCAGGGAGAGAGCAGGAGTATGAATATCCAGAATCAGAGGAGGGATCCAGACTGGAGATGTTAAAATGCACAGCTTACGTGACTTGATAATAGATCAAGTTAATAAAAGAGTATGACCTTTCCTCAAGAAATTAGTAATAGGGGCGCCTGGGTGGCTCAGTTGGTTGAGCGACTGCCTTCGGCTCAGGTCATGATCCTGGAGTCCCGGGATCGAGTCCCGCATTGGGCTCCCTGCTCGGCAGGGAGTCTGCTTCGTCCTCTGACCCTCCCCCCTCTCATGTGCTCTCTCTCATTCTCGCTCTCTCAAATAAATAAATAAATCTTTAAAAAAAAAAGAAATTAGTAATAGAATCACCATATGATCCAACAATTACACGCCTGGGTGCATATCCAAAAGAATTACGAGCAGGGGCCGAGAGATATTTGCACACCTGTGTTCATGCACAAGAACCAAAAAGTAAAAGGAACCCAAGTGTCCCTCAGCAGCTGAACGAATAAAAAAATGTGGCCTGAACTACCATGGAATATTTTTTTAAAAGATTTTTTAAATTTAATTATTTGACAGAGAGAAAGAGTAGAAGCAGGGGTGCAGCAGAAGGAGAGGGAGAAGCAGGGTCCCTGTTGAGCAGGGAGCCCGCGGCGGGGCTCGATCCCAGGACCCCAAGATCATGACCTGAGCCGAAGGCAGACGCTTAACCGACTGAGCCACTCAGGCGCCCCTACCATGGAATATTATTCAGCCTTAAAAAGGGACGGAAATTCTTTTTTTTTTTTTAAAGATTTTATTTATTTATTCATGAGAGATAGAGAGAGAGAGAGAGGCAGAGGCAGAGGGAGAAGCAGGCTCCCCGCGGAGCAGGGAGCCCGATGCGGGACTCGATCCCAGGACCCTGGGATCATGACCTGAGCTGAAGGCAGACGCTTAACCGACTGAGCCACCCAGGTGAGGGACAGAAATTCTGACATATGCTGCCACATGGATGAACCTTGAGGATGTTATAGTAAGTTAAACAAGCCAGTCACAAAGAAGACAGGTACTGGATGACTCCACTTATGTGAGGTCTCAAAAGTAGTCAAATTCCTGGAGACAGAAATTGCAGCAGTGGTTTCAGGGGCTGGGAGGAGGGGGGAATGGGGAGTTGTTCTTTAATGGGTATGGTTCAAGTTCTGCAGCTTGAAAAGAGTTGCTCTTGTTTACTACATGTCAAAAATAATCTCGTACTCATATTTTTAGAAAATATCCAGGACATATGGCCAAGTCACAGGTGCCTGCAGCTCTGAACCCCACAGGGACAGCACTGTATGTCTGGGGAGGGAGTGGCACCCTGGGTGGAGACCATGTCACGGGACGGACCACATCAGGCCCAGCTGTCTTGTCTCCAGTTCCCCCAACACAGATGGTCACTAAGCATTTGGGGAATGAATGAATGAATGAGTGAATTAATGAATGAATGGCTCCTGCCTTCTCTTCACCCAGGATCCCTTCTCTTCTTCTGCCCCAGAGGCTCACACAGACCTAAAGAATCCTCCACCTTGCAGGACAGAACACCTGAGGGTCTAGATGAGGCTGTGACCTTCCAGGTCTAGCCAGGAGTTGACTAGCTCCCTGGTGTAGACGATGCTGCTCAGACAAGCCCCTCAGATGGGAAGACCTTAGGAGATTCACTGTGTCCCGTTCCTCGCATGTCCTCAGAGGTCCTGGTCCAGTCTCCGGTGCCAGAGGGAGGTGCCGAGATGGGGGGCAGGACACGGGGTCTGCTGCTGGTCTCTCCTCCCTGGGTGG
>NC_058418.1:5574596-5718870 GCF_002201575.2 Neomonachus schauinslandi
CATCATCTCTGGGTCTCTCCTTTTACATATGTAATGTGGCCTGATGCTATCTCACAGGGCCCTGAACATGTGTTTGCCATTTTCCAGACTTTTCCCCCCCCCTCTATTTGCTGTTTGAACAGGATCTACTGCTACATCTTCAAGTTTGCTGATCATTCTTCTATAATGTTCAATCTGCTGTTGATCTCATTCAGTGGAACTCTCATCTCAGATAATGTATTTTCTTCTTTAAAAGTTACATTTCCTGGGGTGCCTGGGTGTCTCAGATGGTTAAGTGTCTGCCTTCAGCTCAGGTCATGATCCCAGGTTCCTGGGATCGAGCCCCACATCAGGAATCCCTGCTCAGTGAGGAGTCTGCCTCTCCCTCTTCCTCTGCTGCTCCCCCTGCTTGTGCTCTCTCTCTGTCAAATAAATAAAAAAAAAATCTTTTTAAAAAAATTACATTTCCTGGGGGTGCCTGAGTGGCTCACTAGTTCAGTGTCCAACTCTTGATGTTGGCTCAGGTCATGATCTCAGGGTCATGAGATCCAGGCCTGTGTTGGGCTCTGCCCTCAGCACAGAGTCTGCTTGAAATTCTCTCTCCCTCGCCCCCTGCCCCTCCCCCTGTTCTCTCACATGCATGTGTGTGTGTGTGCGCACGCGTGCTCTCTCTCAAATAAATAAGATCTTTAAAAAAAGTTACATTTCCTGTTTTTAATCTTATGCTTCTTCTCTTATTATGTAATGGTAATGTTTTCGTTTACATCCTTGAGTATATCTGGCACATATTTGTAATAACTCTTATAATGTCTTTGTCTCCTATTTCCACCTCCTGTGTCATGTCTGACCCTGATTCCATTGGATGACTTTTCTCTTGTTGAGTATCAGGTGTTCATATTCCTTTGTATGTCTAGTAATTTTTCACTGAGTGCTGGACATTGTCAATTTTATGTGTCTGACTGCTTGGTTTTGTTGTATTTCTTTAAAAACACTGATCATTTTTTTTTTAAGGCAGTTAAGTTACTTGCATGTTGGGACAATATTTTTGTTTAAGATTATTTGACAGAGAGAGAGAGAGAGAGAGAGAGTGAAAGAGCACAAGCAGAGGTACAGGGAAAGGGAGAAGCAAGCTCCCCACTGAGCAGGAAGCCTGATGTGGGGATCAATCCCAGGATCCCAGAATCATGACCTGAGCTGAAGGCAGATGCTTAACTGACTGAGCCACCCAGGCACCCCTGGGCCAATATTTTTAAGACTCTTTAATTTTTAGCTCCTCCTAAGATAGGTCTAGTGTTGGGCTAATTTTTTTTTCACTTGAATGCCATGGCCCTTTTAGAGCTTTTGCTGACTGCCCCATGGATTCAAGGAGGTATCTTCACTCTGGCTGGAGGGAATATGCACAAGTCCAAGCCCTTTGTGAGCTCTGGGAATCTCCCATCTAATAGCTCTCCAGTAATTCCTTCTCTCCTTAGAAATTGTTCTCGTTTGGCCTCAGGGGGTTTCACCCTATGCACATACAGATTGGTATTTTCCAACTACTCAAGGACCTTTCATGGAGACCTTGAACCCTTTCTCCACAATACTCTCCTGTCTGAAACTCTGACCTACATATTTTAGCTACGTCTCTTTCCTTAACCTTTAATGTCTGGCTCCTCAACTCAGTGAAAGTTCAGTCCCTTTTATTGTGCTCCCATCCCCTTCTTACTCTGCTATCTGCAAACAACCTCCTAACAAAGAACCTGGGTGATTATATGGTTTACTTCATTTTTCTCCTTTTCTCAAGAAGCACAGTTCTTCCCTGTCTGCATTCCATGTATGAAAATAGAGGTTTCTTGTATTTTGTTTGGTATTCTAGTTGTTTACAGGAGAATAATTCTGGGCCCTATTATCCTCTCATGCTCAGAAGCAGAAGTCCCCAGCAGACTTTTAATAACGTTTTATTGAGGTATAACTTATGTCATATAAAATTAATTCATTGTAAATATACAGTTCAATGATTTTTTGGTAAATTTATAGAGTTCCGTAGTCATTGTCACACATTTTGATTAGCCTAAAGAGGACCCTTATGCCCATTTGCAATCAATACCACTCCCTTCACAGCTCCAGGAAATCATTGATCTGCTTTCAATCTCTAATGAACTGTTTTTATGAATATTTCATATACATGAAATCACATGATATAAAGTCTATTGTGTCTACTATTTTTCACTAAGCCTTAAGTTTCTGAGGTTCAACCATGTTAGAGCACACACCCATATTTAATAACATTATATTCTTAATATTATTACGTTGTGTGAATATACACCACATTTCATTTATGCATTCACCAGTTGATAGACATTTCCATCGTTCCCAGTTTTGGCTTTTAAGAATAATGTTGCTGGTTCCCCTTCTATCCCTATTCCAGTTCAGAATGATGGAAACTCCATTCCAGGTGGGTAGAGCAAGAACACAAGGCTCCATCTCCTCCCAGGAAAGGGCAGGCTGCCAGCATTTCTCATTCCTTGCCAGCTTTGTTGAAGAGGCTAAATTCCAGGTGAATACAGCTGAGAAGTCAGGGGCTCTCTTTTTCATGCTGCCCCTTATCCACAGGACAGTGGCTCTAACTCTGAAAACTGGCGTTGATAGGGAAGGGCATGATGGATGGTATTTTCTAGGGTGACAGAAATATTCATTATCTTTTTTTTTTTTAAGATTTTATTTATTTATTTGACAGAGAGAGACACAGCAAGAGAGGGAACACAAGCAGGGGGAGTGGGAGAGGGAGAAGCAGGCTTCCTGTGGAGCAGGGAGCCCGATGCGGGGCTCGATCCCAGGACCCTGGGTTCATGACCGAGCCGAAGGCAGATGCTTAACCGACTGAGCCACCCAGGCGCCCCAGACAACAGAAATTTATTTCTCACAGTTCTGAAGGCTGAGAAATCCAAGATCAAGGCACCGACATATCCGGTCTGGTGAGAGCACACGTCCTGGTTCATAAAGGGCTTCTCACTGGGTCCTCATGTGGCAGAAGGGACAAGGGTGCTCTCTGGGGTCTCTTTGGTAAGGGCACAAATCTCATTCAGGAAACTACCCTCACAACCAAATCACCTCCCAAAGGTCCCACCTCCAAATACCACTGCCCTGGGGATTAGGGCTTCAGCATGTGAATGTTGGGAGGGATACAACATTCAGTCCACAGCAAAGGCTAAAGCAGTAGTTGGTAAATATTCCGCAGTCATTCATGTTACCCTGCACTGGGGGCTGAGGAAGGGGGTATGTGGTCATTTTGTGACTTAAACAATGTTCTTGTTTGTGTCTGTGTTAAGGCATGTGACTACTGTGGACTACTTATCTTGTTCCACCCCAGAGTGGGTTTGTCTGGTGTGAAATCCTGCGAAATCATTTATATTTAATAGGAGAACACCAGGGCCTGACTGTGAATGCTAGTGGGGGCTGCTTTACTCTTTATTAAGGGGCGGGGGAGTAATGGAGTAAAAAGATAAGAAGCTGGAGAAATAAACAGGGACCAGATCAGACAGCCTTGGGTCTTCACATAAAGAGTTGGTATTTCACTTTGGAAAACAGACACTGCACACTGACTGTCAAAACACATGCCAGTGAGTAACAATTTCATCTGATAATAAAGTACTGAACTTGCAAAACTTTCCCTTTACTAGAAATTAGCGAATTCACATTTATCCTATAGTAGTGTTTTTCTCACCTTCTTGCTTTTTAATACACTATCTCGGCTTGAAGAGAAAAGGGTGAAGGCCCAGCTGAGAACACAACCCCAACCTCGACAATGCGAAGATGGGACCTGATAACACCACACGCTATAGACTGTGTCCCCCCAAAATCTGTATGTTGAAACCTACCCCCCCATGTGATGGTCGCAGGAGGTGGAGCCTTGGAGAGGTGATTAGGACATGAGGGTGGAGCTCTCATGAATGGGACTAGTGACCTTATAAAAGAGGCCCCAGAGACTCCCTTGCCCCCTCCACCATGGGAGGGCACGGCGGTCCGGGAAATGGTCCTCTGTGAACCAGGAGGTGGGCTGTCACCAGACACGGAATCAGCCAGCTCCTTGATCTTGGACTTCCAGCCTCCAGGACTGTGAGAAGTGAGTGTTGGTTGCTTAAGCCACCCAGTTGGTGAGATCTCTGTTACAGCTGCCCACACGAAGCCACCACAGGATTGCATTTTCTTCCCTGGCCATCATATGGTGAGTGTGGCTCGGTGGGACCCCATCTGAGAATGATGTGTGAGCATGGGGCAGTACTGAAGTGTTTTAAATCTGGGGAGGGTGGGTTTGCCGTGAGGGAAGGAGGGTGGTCACAGTGACTTCTTTAATAGGGCAGAGACTCGGTTTATTGAGGGGCAGTGAAAGGAGCAGAGTCATAATTTGTAGGTGCAGTGAGAACGAATGCAGCCTTTTGGGAAGAGCCACGTTTGCAAAAACTGTTCAGCATCAGGGAAATATTCCCCGGAGGGCTGCAGTTCTCCAGGACCACCACCAACGCAGATCCCGGTGCCTGGGGCTCCACAGGGGTCCGTCAGTGCCGCGGGGACGGAGCGCCCCCTGGAGGCGGCGCGCTGAACTGCGGCAGAGGCAGCGAGGCCCCTGGGACAGATCCTATCGGAACAGATGACAGGAAGAGGATGGTGTGTGTGTGTGTCGTGGGGGACGATAAGATGCCCCTTCCCCTAATAAAGGCTCCTCAGCACCCTCAGGGCCTCAATTACAGCCAGACCTGGACTCTTCATCCTCCACCGGGACCCTTCCCTACATCCCCGCGATGCATCCCTCCAGTCCTCGGGCCCACACCCCTGCACCCTTCCCAGGCAGCATCCTGAACTAACTACCTCTCTCTCTCCGCTCCCAACCTCTCCCGCCCCATTCTCACTTCCTCTCAACATCTACCTTTGCCCCTGTTTTGACATCAGGGGCAGAAGGAGCAGGTGTTCAACATTTGTTAGTGAGTGGAGAGGGGAGGCCTGCAGAGCTGGGTGTTTGTCTGTCTTAAAGGAATAAGTTCAGAGAAAATCTGAACATTCTTGGGCAGAGAAGATAGATGCGAGGATAACCAAAAAAGATTCTCCTGGCCTCCGGTAGTCACCTGGCTCTTGTCTGGGCAAGGCTGGGAGAGGGTTAGAGGCGATCTGGTCACACTGAGGAAGGGCGGAAAATTCTGAGGGGGCCCAGGAAGCCACAGGACATTCAGAAGGCTGTGGGGGTGGGAAAACGTTGTGGATGACTCTGAACTCCGAAGAGTGGGAGGGGCAGCCACAACCCCAAGATCAACGCCCCCCCCCCCGCCAGGTGGGAATAAACTTGGTGCAGGTGAGAATCAGGTGGTGGGGGTTGGGGGCGATCACTGTCAGAATGCAGAAACAAAGCAAAAGAGGGTTCAAAGTGAGTTTGGGAAGGTCATCGTAGATATGGTGAGCAGTTGGGATTTTCTCCCAAAGATAACAAGACACCACTGAAATGTTTAAGTAAGAGAGAGACTTGGTTTGATTTCTATTTGGAAAATAACTCTGGGGCGCCTGGGTGGCTCAGCTGGTTAAGCATCTGCCTTTGGCTCAGGTCATGATCCCAGGGTCCTGGGATGGAGCCCCGCATCGGGCTCTCTGCTCAGCGGGGAGCCTGCTTCTCCCTCTCCCTCTCTTTCTCTCTCTCTCTCTCTCTCTCTGCTGTGTTGAGAAGCCACCAAGAAGGGAGCAGAGTAGAAGCAGGGAGGACAATTGATCACTGCTGTCACACAGGTGAGTGAGGGCGGTGGCTTGGATCCGGGCAGTCATTCTCCATCAAGGGTGATTTTGCCATCCGGGGGACAGGTGGCAATGTCCGGGGACATTTTCAGTTGTCCCAGCTGGAGCTGACGGCTGCTACTAGCATCTGAAGAGTGAGGCCAGGGCTGCTGTTGGACATCCTGCCCCGCAACACCCGCCTCACCCCCCAGAATGATCTGACTCAAAATGTCAGTAGTGCTAAGACTGAGACATCTTGGACCAGGGTAAGGAATGGTAGTTGGGATGGGAATAAGTGGATAGACTTTGTTAATACTTAAGAAGTTGAACTGTTGGGTCTTTGGGTGGCTGTGTATGGAGTGAGATAAAGAAGCAGTCAGGACTTGGTGCCACATAATGATCTTTAGACAGCTGAAAAGCAGGGTTGCGGTGAGAAATAGTGCTGCACGAAGCATGTGAAGCTTGAGATGCACATTATAGATTCCTGAGTAGGTGTCTAATGGATGGGGAAGGGTCAGGGCTGAGATGCAATTTACAGTCATCAGCCTGTTTATTGTTGTTGTTGCGTTTTGTGATGATCTATTTTGGTTTGCTTTTAACTTCATTGTGAAGGAACTATAGACTCACAGGAGGTTGCAAGGAAATGTACAGGGACATCCCATGGACTTGAACCCCCCCCCCCTCCAATGTTATCATCTTTTTTTTAAAAGATTTTATTTATTTGTCAGAGAGAGAGAGAGAGAGATGAGCAGGGGGAGTGGCAGGCAGAGGGAGAGGGAGAAGCACACTCCCCCCTGAGTAGGGAGCCTGACTCGGAGCCCCATCCCAGGACCCTGGGATCGTGACCTGAGTTGAAGGCAGACACTTAACTGACTGAGCCACCCAGGCGCCCCCCAATGTTATCATCTTCCACAACTAAGTACAATATGAAAATCAAGGAATTGTCAGTAGCATGATCAGGTCAAGCCCATATTAGGACCTAGGCATCCCTCCCTCCCTCTCCCTCTTCCCTGTGGAAGGCCCTTCCTCTATGAGCTTCATGTTGTGAAGTCCCTGGACAGGAGGCTCCCTGGGAGAAGGGACCTTGGCTCTCCCCTGATAAAGCCCAGGTTGGGCAGTGGGGACCTGGATCAGAATGCAGAAGGTGGATATTAGGGACTGAATTGTGCCCCCTGCCCCATTCACATTTGAAGTCTTAACCCCAGTACCAGCGAATGTGACTATATTTAGAGATAGGGCCTTTAAAGGGGTAATTCAGTTAAAACGAGGTCATAGAGCAAGCTCAAATCCAGCAGGACTGGCGTCCTCTTAAGAAGACATCCGGGGGCGCCTGGGTGGTTCTGCCGGTGAAGTGTTAAACTCTTGATCTCAGCTCAGGTCTTGATCTCAGGGTCATGAGTTCAAGCCCCGCATTGGGCTCCATGCTGGGCGTAGGGCCTACTTTAAAAAAAACAAAAGAAAGGAAAAGAGATCAGGACACAGGCACACACAGAGGGATGACCATGGTGTCTACAGCCCCAAGGACAGAGGCCTGGGAAGACACCAACCCTGCTGACACCTTGAAAGAAGACATCACTCCCAGCCTCCAGAATGGTGGGGAAAGTTTCTTCCATTGTTTAAGCCATTCAGTCTGTGGTGCTTTGTTCCAGCAGCCCGAGTACATGAATACAGTGGACCTGAGAACAAGGACAGAAGCAGCCACATGTCACCCCCCCCCAGGAGACCTCTCCTGGCTTCCCAGGAAGAAGTGATGACCATGCCCTTCCTCATCACCATCTGTCCCAGCATTGGCTGGGGGGGCAGGGGGAGCAGTTATAAGCACTTCAGTGCTTTTCTGTTTCTCAGAAGCTTCATTTACCAAACTGGATCCCCTTGAGGTCAGACACAGTGTCTAATTTGCCTGTGTCCCCAGCATGCAGCTTGGCACCTGCCACAGACCAAGTCCCCAGGCATGGAGGTTCAGTGGACCAACACATATCTCTATGTGACCAAAGTCATTTCAAGGAGAAGGGCTGGGTGAGGGGGACAACATCCAGGAGTTTATCCCACTCACTCCCCATCCCCCTTACCTGTGGGTGCAGGTGTTCTCATCACAACAGGTATTACAAGTAAGTGCATCCAGGGGCACCTGGGTGGCTCGGTCGGTTAAGCGTCTGCCTTCAGCTCAGGTCATGATTCCTGGATCCTGGGATCGAGCCCCACATTTGTCTCCTTGCTCAGCGGGGAGCCTGCTTCTCCCTCTTCCCCTGCTTATGAGCTTTCTCTCTTTCTCAAACAAATAAAAATCTAAAAAAAAAAACAAAACCAAAAACCACACAAGTAAATGCATCCAATCTTAGGGCAGAAGAAGGGGAGCTGGAGAGGTGGACTAAGGTCTTGGGGGTGGGAGCTTCTGGTGGACCAGGGGATCGATGAGCCCACCAAGCGAGGATGAAGAGATGGAACTGAGACCGGCCTAGGGTTACCAGAGTTAGCAACTAAAAACACAGGGCATCTATTTAAATTTGAATTTCAGATATGAACAACAAATTATTTTTTTTTAAGATTTATTTAGTTGAGAGAGAGAGAGAGAGTGTGTGTGCAGGGGGTAAGGCAGAGGGAGAGGGAGAGGGGAAGCAGGTTCCTTGCTCAGTGAGGAGACTGCCGTGGGGCTTGATCCCAGGACCCAGGGATCATGACCTGAGCCTAAACTAAGAGTCCAATGCTTAAACAGCGGAGCCACCCAGGTGCCCCACAACAAATAATTTTTTTTTTTAAAGATTTTGCTTATTTGACAGAGAGAGACACAGCGAGAGAGGGAACACAAGCAGGGGGAGTGGGAGAGGGAGAAGCAGGCCTCCTGCTGAGCAGGGAGCCCGATGCGGCCTCGATCCCAGGACTCTGGGATCATGACCTGAGCTGAAGGCAGACGCTTAACGACTGAGCCACCCAAGCGCCACCAACAAATAATTTTAATACAGGAATGTCCTGTTGCAATATTTGGGACATACTTACACTAAAAAATTACTCATTGTTTAATTGACAGTAAACTTAGGGGCGCCTGGGTGGCGCACTTGGTTAAGTGTCTGCCTTTGCCTCAGGTCATGATCTCTGGCCCTGGGATCCAGCTTGGGTCAGGCTCCCTGCTCAGCGGGGAGTCTTCTTCTCCTTCCCCCTCTGCCCTTCCCCTCGGCTCATCCTCTCTCTCTCTCTTTCTCTCTCATGCTATCTCTCAAATAAATAAAATCTTTTTTAAAAATTAAAAAAAAAGAAAGTCAACTTTAACTGGACATTCTGAATTTCAAGACCAGCCCTTTCCCCACCCCCAAAATCCACCTCTGCACCAACCACCGTCCACAGGGGCCCCTGTCTGAAGAACGGTTCACTGTGTACTTTCACTTCTGCTTCCTCAGTGACGC
This sequence comes from Neomonachus schauinslandi, assembly GCF_002201575.2. Taxonomy (NCBI): domain Eukaryota; kingdom Metazoa; phylum Chordata; class Mammalia; order Carnivora; family Phocidae; genus Neomonachus; species Neomonachus schauinslandi. The sequence goes on from NC_058418.1 coordinate 5,583,707, forward strand.
AGGGCCCAGTGGGAGAGCCCCTACCCTCCACCCACCCGGGCCCCACGGCCTCACAAGCCTTCCACTCCCTCCCCGGGGAGGTGACGCCAAAAGGACCAGCTCTGCAATCCTCAAGCACCAGGCAGGCCCCTCAGGGAAGACCCAGAGTTCTAGTGGATGAGGTGGGGTGGGGAGTGGTGAGGACGGGGAGTGTCATGTGGGGCTCAGAATCAGGAGCACATTTCACACATCAGGCGCCTGGGACTCAGCTTTCTCTGCTGGGTGCTTCTTCTCTGCCCTGCCCATTGCCCGTCCCAGCGTCTGGGGGCAGGTCCAAGTGCCTCCTCGTGCAAAGATGCTCCTGCTGATGCTCTTGGCCCTGCTGTGGGGCGGTGAGTGGGCCAAGGGCTGGAAGGGGCCTGGGAGGGGGCGGGGGCTGGGCGTTGTAGCTTGAACCTCTGTCTCCCTCAGGGTCCCCGGCTCAGGACCTAGGATTCTCGCTGCAAGTGCAGAGGGTGGTGACGGTGCAGGAGGGCCTGTGTGTGCGTGTGCCCTGCACCCTCTCCTACCCCCCGCTAGGCTGGACGGAGGATACCCCGGCTCTTGGCTACTGGTTCCTAGCCGGGACAGACTCGAGCGTCGGAAGACCAGTGGCCACAAACGACCAGAATCGGGCAGTGCGGACTGTGCCCCAGGATCGATTCCAGCTCGTTGGTGATCCCCAGAACCGAAATTGTTCCCTGCTGATCAGAGAGGCCCTGGTGGAGGACTCGGCGCTGTACTTCTTTCGGGTGGAGAGAGGCCGTTACGTGCAATACAGTTTTATGAAAAACCAGTTCTATCTGCAAGTGACAGGTGCGGAACTGACTCCAGGGGGAATGGGGGTGGGGCCTCTCCTCCTCCCTGCCATCCTCCGCCCCCCCCCCACTGGGAAGAGGGGACTGTGGGAACAGAGCAGGGGTCTCCCCCTGCAGCACTCCCTTCCAGGGCTCCCATTGAGCCCTCTCTCTGTCCCAGCCCTGACACAGCAGCCAGATGTCTACGCCCCAGAGATCCTGGAGCCAGGACACCAGGTGACACTCATCTGTGTGTTTAACTGGACCTTTGAGGATTGTCCAGCCCCTACTTTCTCCTGGCTGGGGGCCGCCGTCTCCGCCCCAGAACCCAGACCAACGTCCTCCTACTTCTCGGTGCTTACTCTCACGCCGAGACCCCAGGACCATGGCACCCACCTCACCTGCCGCGTAGACTTCTCCAGGAAGGGTGTGAGCACAGAGAGAACCATCCGACTTAATGTCGCCCGTGAGTCTGGTGGTGGGGTGTCAGAGCGTTCAGACAGGCACAGAGGATGTGTAGGTGGAGAGATGCAGCTGGTGGGGGGTCCAGAGAGGCCGGTGTGGAGACCCACCATGCCGCCTCAGCCCTTATTTGTCACTTGTGTCCTGAGGGTGGTCACACTTTCTTTCCCCCTGCCGGGGAGCGTTCTCTCTGTGAGGAGCCCCACCTTCCTCCCCAGAGTCAGGTCTCAATCTTGTTGCAGATGCCCCCAAAGACCTGGTTATCAGCGTTTCCCGTGCCAACACGTCAGGTACTGAGGGCCTGGGAGGGTCGGCTGGTCCTCTCTGGGGGACAACGTCCTCGTGTTAGGAGGGCGAGGGAGATGGTGTTCCTCCCTGCAGCCTTTCTCTTGCTGCTTCCAGCCCTGGAGCCCCCCGCACACAGCCCACATCTAGAGGCTGAGAAAGGCCAGTTCCTGCGACTGCTCTGTGCTGCCGACAGCCAGCCCCCTGCCACACTGAGCTGGGCCCTGGAGGACAGGGTCCTGTCGAGGTCCCACCCCCAGGGCTCCGGAACCCTCGAGCTGGTGCTGCCGGGGGTAAAGCCTGGGAATTCGGGCTGCTATACCTGCCGAGCCGAGAACAGGCTTGGCTCCCAGAGCCGCACCCTGGACCTCTCTGTGCAGTGTGAGTACAACTGGGCGGGGCCCGGTTTCCAGAAAGGGAGAGGGGTGATGGAAGCCGGGGATGGGGGCATCCCTGGCTGACAATTCTGATTCCAACTCCGATGTGGGTTCCCCCCCACACCCCACCCCCACACCACCAAGCAATCCTCTGATGCCGGCTAGGCTTTCTAGGATTCAACTCCACCAAACACTGTCTGCCTGGAGGTAGCATCAGACCCACAGGTGAAGGGCTCAGTCCTACAAGACCCTCCCCCCTCTTCAGAGGCCAGTCACAAGACCAGGCTGACCAACTGGCTATAGATTGGAGTTTCCCATGACCCCCTCCTTGGATTTAATTAATGTGATAAAGTAGCTCACAGAACTCAGGAACATTTTACTTACTAGGTCTCGGGCTATTAGAGAAGGATGTAACTCAGGAACAGCAGGTGGAAGAGAGGCGTAGGGCCAGGTATGGGGCGAGGGCGCTCAGCTTCCACGCCGCTCTCCAAGTGTGCCCTGGTCCCTGCACCTCCACGTGCTCACCAACCTGGAAGCTCTCCGAACCCCTTTCTTTTGGGTTTTTGTGGAGGTTTCAATACAAAGGCATGATTGAGTAAATGACTGGCCATGGCTGGCTGATTCCACCTCTAGTCTCTCTCCCCTTCCTGGAAGTCAGGGGTGGGGCCGAAGTCCCCAAGGCTCAAGTCACAAGGTTGGTGCCCCTGGCAACCAGCCCCCATCCCAAGGTGCTTTCCAAAAGTCGCCTCATTTACATAAACCCAGGTGTGGTGGAAAGGGGTTTGTTATTAATATCAAGACATCTTTATTGGCTCTCATCCTGTAGGAAATTCCAAGGGTTTTAGGAACTCTGTACCAGGAACGGGACAGAGACCAAATAGATATTTCTTATTATAAATCACAGAGACCAGCCCTTCTTACCTGTCAATTCCCTTGGGCCACTCAGCGGAGAATCAGTCAGCGGATGATTCAATTCCCCTTCCCTGTCCTGCCGTCTTGGTCTCCAAGGACGGTTCTCTGCCCAAAGGGCAGCCCCTGGCCTGTCTAGAGCCAGAACCCTGTCTCTGTTTCAGATGCCCCAGAGAATCTGAGAGTGATGACCCTGCATGCAAATAGGACAGGTAGGAAGAAGAACAGCGAAACCAGGGCCTCTCGGGGCCACATTGGGGGCCTCAGTGTCTGGAATGTTGACATGCAAAAGGGTCCCTGTGCCCTCAGCTGAGCATCTGTCCTGCCTCTTCCCTCCCCTAGTCCTGGAAAACCTCGGGAATGGCACATCCCTCCCAGTCCTGGAGGGCCAAAGCTTGCGTCTGCTCTGTGTCACCCACAGCAACCCCCCAGCGCGGTTGAGCTGGGTCCTGGGGGGACAGACTCTGAGCCCCTCCCAGCCCACAGACCCTGGGATCCTGGAGCTCCCTCAGATAGAAATGGAGCATGAAGGAGACCTCACCTGCCAAGCTCAGAACCCACTGGGCTCCCAGCACGTCTCCCTGCATCTCTCTGTGGTCTGTGAGTGTGGGGACCCCTGGGGGCAGGCTGCCCGGGGCCTGGGCAGGAGAGACACCGCTGACCCTTCGCCTCCCTCCCGCAGACCCCCCGCGGCTGCTCAGCCCCTCCTGCTCCTGGGACGGCGAGGGGCTGCACTGCAGCTGTTCCTCCCAAGCCCACCCGGCCCCCACCCTGCGCTGGCGGCTGGGGGAGGGGCTGCTGGAGGGGAACCACAGCAACGCCTCCTGGACCATCACCTCCAGCTCTGCAGGGCCCTGGGCGAACAGCTCCCTGAGCCTCAGCGGGCTGCTGGGCTCTGGCCTCAGACTCAGCTGCGAGGCCCGGAACGCCCACGGGAAACAGAGTGCCACGGTCCTGCTGCTGCCAGGTTAGGGGGCCAACTCGATGCCCCCCAGAGGTAGCTGAGTGGGGCAGGGGCCAGGGTCCTGTGGTTGGAGCAGGAACTGGGAAAGAGCACAGGGCCCCTGTGGCCGGGGATGCAGAGGGAAATGCAAATTGGAAGGCCTGTCACCTGGGTCTGGGGTGCAGCAGGGTTTCCAAGACTGGGACAGAACGGGTTGCCGATAAAACGTCTGGGACGGGAGCTGCAAGACTGAGTACTCAGTGGCAGGTGGGTGTGAGGCCCCAGGTTAATGGGAGAGGCTCAGAGATGGCTGCCTATTTCCTTGTGCAGATAAAGGACTCGTCTCAAAAGCATTCACCAATGGAACATTTCTGGGAATTGGCATCATGACCCTCCTTTTCCTCTGCCTCCTCCTGGTCATGTGAGTTAGGAGCCAGAGCAACGGTGTGTGGGATCTGGGGCTGGGGACAGGGGAGGTGCCAGGGCGCGCACACAGGTGGGTTGTTTCCCTCGCAGGAAGACTCTGAAGAAGAAACAGACCCAGGCGGGGACTCCGCCGAGGCCCAGGGCCACACGGAGAAGCACGATCCTGGACTATATCAACGTGTTCCCTAACCCTGGCCCCTTGGTGAGTGGCTCACGGGCTGCCTGTTCTTTCTACGTTCAGACTTCTCCCCTGGCCCCTCTCCTGTCCTGTCCCGACCTTTTTCCCAAGGGACATCAAGGTGGAAAAGGCACAGGTACTGGATTCAAGTCCTGATTCTGGCACCCACTATCTGTGAGACCTTGACCAAATCAGTCGCTCCCTCTGAGCCTCCATTTCTTCCTCTGCTTCCTTCGAGAGTTGGTTTGAGGATTAGAACACATACACTTGCTCAAAATGTAGCAGCTGTCCCATTATTACCACCCTGATGATGTTACTAATTGTAACTAATGATGTGATAATTATTAGTGTCATTGAGAGGCAGTATATTTAGTGATTAAGAGCAGGGCTCTGAAGTCAGCTTGTCTGGGTTCAATCCTGGTTTTATCGCTATGTGTTCTTGGACAAGTCTCTTAAGTTCTCTGTGCCTTAGTTTCTTTAACTATAAGATGGGGAAAATAGTAATCCCTATTACCTAGGATCATTCTTTTTGTTTTCTTCCACGTAGGATCATGCTCATTGTACCTATAAAACATTTAGAATAGTACCTGGCACATAGTAACTGTTCTTTTTTTTTTTTTAAGATTTTATTTATTTATTTGAGAGAGAGAATGAGATAGAGAGAGCATGAGAGGGGGGAGGGTCAGAGGGAGAAGCAGACCCCCCGCTGAGCAGGGAGCCCGATGCGGGACTCGATCCCGGGACTCCAGGATCATGACCTGAGCCGAAGGCAGTCGCTTAACCAACTGAGCCACCCAGGCGCCCCTCATAGTAACTGTTCTTACTGGATATCCAGATGCTGGATATTTTCAGGAGAGAACATTTATACACTGATGACTCCAAAATTTACATCTCTCAAACTCACCCCTGAACTTGAGACTCATAGCCGACCGTTTAGGCAGCATCTCTGTTTGGATGTCTAATAGGCATCTTGGACCGAGCCTGCCTGAGACAGAACTTATGACTAACTATACCCCGTAGGCTTCTCCTCCACCCAGCCCATCTTAGCAAATAGCACCACATCTGCCCAGCTGCCGAAGCCAAAATCCTTGGAGTCATCTTTTGCTCCTCTCTTCTCTACCACCCCACAACCAACCCATGAGCAATTCCCCTTCAAAATACACCCAAACCACTTCTCCTCACCACCACCCCCGCCAGACCATGCACTACCCCACTTCCTGTGCATGCTCTCTGCTTCCTCTCTCACTGTTTGGCTCTCTTTCTCTGTGCATGCTATCTTTTAAAAGCCCAAGCAGGTACATCTACCCCCATGGGGTACTACTCAGCAATCAAAAGGAACAAATGAGGGGCGCCTGGGTGGCTCAGTCGGTTAAGCATCTGCCTTCAGCTCAGGTCAAGATCCTGGGGTCCTGGAATCAAGCCCCGTGTTGGGCTCCCTGCTCAGCGGGGAGCCTGCTTCTCCTCTCCTTCTGCCGGCAGCTCTGCCTACCTGTTCTCTTTCTCTTTCTCTCTCTGTCAAATAAATAAATAAAATCTAAAAAAAGGGAACAAACGATTGAAAGAAGCTACTGGTTGAAAAACCTTAGACACAGGGAAAAAAGGGGAAAAAAAGTCAATCTCAAATGGTCATATATGCATGACTCCATATTTATAACACCCTGGAAATGGTAAAATTGTAGAGATGGAGGACAGATTCGTAGCTTCAGGGTTGGGGACAGGAAGATGATGAGGAATAGCAAGGGAGGAACTTTGTGGCGACAAGACAGTTCTCATCTTGACTGTGGTGGCGGCTCCAGGAATCTGCCCGTGTTTGTTTGCTCAGGCTGCCCTAGCAAAGAATCACAGAAGGGGTGGCTTAAACCACAGATTTTTAAAAATTTATTTATTATTTATTGTTTGTTCCTGCCCAAGACGTAATCCCCAGTTCCTCAATCATGTGCCTGGCACATGGTAAGCTCTCAAGCATTTGTGGAAGGAAGGAAGGAAGGAAGGAAGGAAGGAAGGAAGGAAGGAAGGAAGGGAGGAAGGAAGGGAAGGAAGGAAGGAAAGGAAGGAAGGAAGGAAGGGAAGGAAGGAAGGAAGGAAGGAAGGAAGGAAGGAAGGAAGGGAAGGAAGGAAGGGAAGGAAGGAAGGAAGGAAGGAAGGAAAGGAAGGAAGGAAGGAAGGAAGAGAAGGAAGGAAGGAAGGAAGGGAAGGAAGGAAGGAAAGGAAGGAAGAGAAGGAAGGAAGGAAGGAAGGAAGGAAGGAAGGAAAGGAAGGAAGGAAGGAAAGGAAGGAAGGGAAGAAAGGAAGGAAGGAAAGGAAGGAAGAGAAGGAAGGAAGAAAGGGAGGGAGGGAGGGAGGGAGGAAGGAAGGAAGGGAGGGAGGGAGGGAGGGAGGGAGGGAGGGAGGGAGGAAAGAAAGAAAGAAAGAAAGAAAGAAAGAAAGAAGGAAAGAAAGAAAGAAAGAAAGAAAGAAAGAAAGAAAGAAAGAAAGAAAGAAAGAAAGAAAGAAAGAAAGACGATTGTTTTTCCCCTCAGGCTCAGAATCGGAAAGCCACACCGAGCAGTCCTTCCCAGGCCCCTCCTCCAGGTGCTCACTCCCTGGAATTTAAGAAGAACCAGAAGGAGCTACATGTTGTTGCCCACACTTGTCCAGGACCCAAATCATTCACTCAAGCCTCAGAATCAGAGAATAACCAAGAGGAGCTCCACTATGCTACCCTCCACTTCTTAGGCCTCAGACCATGGGAGACCCAGGAGCCCAAGGATACCTACTCAGAGTACACAAACATCAAGTTCCACTGAGGCTGTCCCAGGCTGTCACCCTGCAGGGCTGGGATCCAGGCTAGGCAGAATGGAGAGGATGAGGAAGACAAGGTGCCAGCCTGTCTCTCTCTCTCTCTCTCTCTCTCTCTCTCTCTCTTTCGTCCTCCAAGGATGGGTCCTCCCATCCCAGACCTGAGCATTTGGAACAGCTTGGCAAACCTATCCCAAGGGACCCTCTCTGAATACACTATTCTGAGAGGCAAGGAAAAGCCTTTGCTCTGCCACAGTTTCTCAAAGGTGGAGGGCCTTTAAAGACGATTAAACTACCACTTTGTGAGGTCAGCAAGCTAACTTCAGAGGTTAAGTCTGGCCCACTGCCTAATTTTGAGCCAAGAGTGCTTTTTACATTTTAAATGGTCAGGGGAGGGGCACCCACCTGGTTCAGTCAGAAGAGCTTGTGACTTTTGATCTCCCGGTCATAAGTTTGAGCCCCATGTTGGGTGTAGAGATTATTAAAATAAATAAATAAATAAAAATAATAATAGTAAGCTTAAAAAAATAAGTGGTTGTGGGGGAATCAAAAGAAGAAACATGTTTTGTGACAAGTGGAAATGATATGAAATTCAAATTTCAGTGTCCATAAATAAAGTTTTATTGGAACATAGTCGTGCCCATTCTTTTATATATGTCTACAGTCGATGTCAGGCAGAGTTGAGTCTGAGATATTTGCTGTCTGGTCATTTGCAGGAAGAGTTTGTGGAATCTTAATCTAAAGTAAACTCAACCACTTATTTTTACAGAAGAGGAACAAAAGCGGATGTTGAGAATGAATTCAAGAACAGACACAGCAAAAAAGGCTAGCTGTGTGACAAGACAGGAAGTTCCCCAGAGTGAGGTGTCTCAGGGCAAGGATACCACATGGAGGTTGGGGGGCCAGATGTGTTCTCCGACCCAGGAATCTAAGGAAGAGCAAACACATGCGGGGCATGGAAGTGGAAATGCTTTCAAAATGGAATAAAAAAGCAAACTTCAGGGGCGCCTGGGTGGCTCAATTGGTTAAGCGACTGCCTTCAGCTCAGGTCATGATCCTGGAGTCCCTGGATTGAGTCCCGCATCAGGCTCCCTGCTCGGCAGGGAATCTGCTTCTCCCTCTGACCCTCCCCCCTCTCATGTGCTCTCTCTCTCATTCTCTCTCTGTCAAATAAATAAATAGAATCTTTAAAAAAAAAAAAAAAGCAAACTTCAGAATGTGCTCTGAATCAGCCGGCTGGTAAAGAAAGGAGAAGATGGGTCTGTTTCTCAGGGCAGAACATGTCCCTTCCCTTCCTCCTTCCCCAGAGATCAGAGTCCTAATTGCTTCATAGAAAGCTCTCTTGGGGGATGGTTACTGCTTGTCAGGCAGAAAACTGAGGAGCCCAGAATAGAGGTTGGCCTTTGCAAAAAAAAAAAAAAAAAAATTTTTTTTTTTTTAAGTAGGCTCCATCCCAAAGCGAGGCTTGAACTCACAGCCCTGAGATGGAAACCTGAGCTGAGATCAAGATCTGACGCTTAACCCACTGAGCCATCCAGGCCCCCCCCCCCCCCCCCAAAAGTTTTAAATTACACACTTGGAAGACAGGAAGAGCTGAAAAAAAAAGTACCAGTAAAGCAGAAGAGGTTATGGATAATGCTGAAAAATATGTATGGGGGTAAAGCAGGTCAAAGAGAGTTTTCTCAGGTAACTCACCCTGTGCTCTTAATAATAAGAGCAAGGGAAGGGGAAGGAAGGAGAAAATAACATTTTTGAGCATCTACCATGTATCATATTGTGAGCCAATTATTAATAATTACCTCCTCAGTAACAGCTGGTGTGTGGTAAAGAGCATCCCCATTGTGGAGATGTCTGAGACTCAGAGAGGTGAATTAACTTATCTAAAGCCACACAGGAGAAATCTGTGGAACCAGCAGTGCGACCACCCCCAGCAACAGCTGTCTGTCTGGCTCTTAATCACAGCTATCCCCACTGCTTTGCAATCCCTCCTGAAGGGGGCGCTCTTGAGTGAAAAGGACTCAGCCCCAGGCGGCAATCCAGGGCATTTGGCTGGACTGAGGCATGAAAGGCCCATCTCTGACCAAGTTTATAGTGAACAGGGTCAATAACTAAAGAGCAGGGAAAGGTTTAGAAGGGAAGGCATATAATTTCAACAGGTTACAACTTCGACAAGGGAAGAAGCTGGTGGTGGATTATGTTAATGTTTTCCAAGCCTGGGCAGAGGTCTTTGGCTGAGGTCCTGAGGCTTTGTGTCCTGAGTGAGAAAATAACAGGATGTTCAGAGATAACCCCCACTTCAGCTAAACCCTCTCAAATTCCAGAGCTATTTCTTTGTGGAAATGTTTGTAGCATTGACTAACCTATATTGAGCCCTTACCCCACGTGCTTTGTTTAATGCTTGTATTATCCCACTCAATACAGAAACTCTTTTTTTTTTTTTTAAGATTTTATTTATTTATTTGGCAGAGAGAGAGCAAGCACACAAGCAGGGGGAGCAGCAGAGGGAGAAGGAGAAGCAGGCTCCCCGCTGAGCAGAGAGCCCCACGCGGGGCTCAATCCCGGGATCCTGGGATCATGACCTGAGCCAAAGGCAGACGCTTAACCGACTGAGCCACCCAGGTGCCCGTCAATACAGAAACTCTTAAGGGAATTTTTGACCAAAGACTGGGGGAGTCTCCCTTCATCTTGCTGCATCCTGATTAACTGGCTCATATAAGGCAGCCAGCAAAGGTTCAGAACTTTAAGAAAGAACAGATGTTAATCCAGAAGAGTTCAACAAAACCTCTTAATTTGTCTACCTAAGGTAATAGTCAATAATAGTGAGCTGATTCTTGTGCTGGTTTCTTAGCTGCTACCGGCAAGATTTCTTTTTCTAATTCTGTTCATCCTTTTAAAGAGTAAAGACCCCTTCTTCCCACCCCCACCACCATAATCTTAGAAAGACAAGAACAAAAAACCAAACAAAAAAATCATCAACGGTGACCAGCTGCATGGACACAGTCTGACCACTGCTTCCTCCTGAGATGAGGTGACAGACTCTCCTCTCTTTATATCTGAAATAATTGACAGGGCTCATGTCCATCCTCTCTTTATATCTGAAATGATTGACAGGGCTCATGTCCAATCACAACTTTTCTCCTCATTCGAGCCACTAAAAGGCAGGTTCTGACTTTTCTCTAATATAAATATTAGAAAGAAGTTAGCATGTAAAAATTCTCATGACATAGGGCCAGATGTGAAAACTGAATGACAGTTCCTAACTTTATTCCTTTTATTAGTCACAGCTTGTAAAACTTCCCTCTTGTGAATGAAATGGCCTGAGCTTTGTGGTACCAAAGATCTCCTGGTGACAGTTTAACAAATCACTCTGGTTCCCAGATGAAGATCACTACACAGCAAATAATGAAGAAGAAGAAAGAAAGGGGGAGCCTGGGTGACTCAGGCTGTTAAGTGTCTGCCTTCAGCTCAGGTCATGATCCCAGGGTCGTGGAATGGAGCCCCGCACTCGGCTCCCTGATCAGCAGGGAGTCTGCTTCTCCTTCTCCCTCTCCCCCCCCTGCTCATGCTCTCTCTCTCTAATAAATACATAAAACCTTTAAGAAAAAAAGGGGGGAGATTTTTAGTTGGAATTTTCCAAGGATTCCCTTATGCAGATATTATTAGCTCTCTGACAGTTGAGCAAACCCAAAAGGTTACAGATGCGCACACCACCACACGCACGATTAGTAAGGTTCAATCCCAAGCAATTTGACTCCAGAGCCCAGGCTCCTGGTCATGACCCTATAGTGGCCTTCTGGTGGATGGTTGGACAGAGGGTGCCTTATAAAGAGGTGTGCAGGTGTGGTACCTGGGAAGGAAAAAGGACTTGCACCTGTGTCCTGATTCCACCACTTACTACCAGAATAAGTGAAGGCAAGTGATTTCTTGTATTAAATTCATGTATTAAAATGACGGTGATACCCTTACTCAAGGGCGTGTTGTAATGATTGAATAGAGACCGTAGATGAAGGTATTTTGCAAACTGTAAACCATCCCCCAGACATTACTATGATTATCTGAGTATCACTGAGTGTGATTATTTAAGTGTGTGTGTGGGGGGGGGGGTATTCTTCTTTGATTCAGAAGAATAGAGAATTTATCGAGATCCAAATATCACGTTTGTTTAATGGCAACTATAATATTTTAAATCTTCTCAGCTTGTAAGAGCCTGCCTAGTTGCATTAGCCATGGTACTCCAATCTGCAGGGGGAATGCAAACAGCTCTGGAGAATGAGATACAGAGCAAGGGCGAGAATAAGATACAGAGCAAGTACTCACTGTCCCCTATGCTCTCTTTGTTCCTCTTCCGTAGTCACCCTAGGAGCCCAGATGAGGTCGTTACTGGGTGGTTGATGATATATATGGTAGGGAGACCCACTCAGACATGCTTTGCCTCTTCAGCGCTCCAGCCCCACTGGGGACCGCGTAACATGTAACCGCGAATTAGCTGCAAGGACCGCATTTGACCACTAGGAGACAGTATACACAAAGAGAAAGAACTGGCGACTCAGAATGGGATCGCCCAATGCAACCACCTTATTTTAAAAGACGGGGCATGCCTAAGGCCACGTGGGGAAATGGCAGGACTGAAATTCGAACTCGGACAGGTCCTAGAATGGATGAGCACTGCACATCATGAATTCCTTTTAACAAAGTTGGGAGTGGGGAGAATGCTGGAGAGGCTTCCGTTTCCCTCCCTGAACCCCCAAATCCTGCCATGAGAGCCATCCTTCAAAGTTTGTGTGACCTGGGAAATTTCAGAGAGTGTGCTGCTAGGGCAACAGGTTTGACCAGGGGGCAATAACTTTGAAATATGTGAGCTAAAGTCCTGACTCCTGCAATAATGACGGGAGTTGGAGGGAGGGGAGTGGTTATCTGGGACTCCCGGGAAAGGCAAAGTTGTGTAAATGAAAATAACAAGAGTGACATAGGCTTGGAGGCAGAAGTCTCAGCGTGGAATTTCCACATTGCCAGATACTCTCTCTAATTAATTGGGGACTATCAACCCCGGGAAGTATAAATATAAAACAGTTCTATGTTTCTGATCACTGACTCAATTGTTCTCTGTCAAAACATTTTTTTTCTCAGTCCCTGATGGTGTCTCAGATACCTTAACTTTCCAGTCAGTTCTGGTTATTAAAACTCAGCCTGGTCCTACACTTTCCCCTCAAATTCCCTCTCCATCCAATGGAAGTTCAAGCTGGGACTTGCCTCCTTGGAGAAGAGAGGGTGACCAGTTGTCCCAGACACACCTTTTCTCCATTCCCACTTAAAGCCCTGGTTTTCCAAAGTTTGGGGGCCTGGAGGAGGGACAGGCATGGGGACAAGTAACTCTTGACCCGACTGGCCACAACAGTGGCCTCTTGTTGGCTGAAGCTGCTTCTCTAGCTAACCTTGGCTGCGTCCTGTGTGGCAGGTGTCCAAAGACTGGCTCTCTCAGGAGGCAAAAGTGTGAGGACTTGGGTGGCTCCAGAGAGGTTTTCTGGACTCCTTTGCTTCTTGACATGAGAATGGTGGCCTCGCTCTCCCACCCTGTGCGTTTCTCCTTTACTCTCACATATCTACTACATTTCACTTCTGACCCCAGGGGTGTGGGTTTTCTACACATTGAGCCATTTTTTGACTCTAGGTGGGTGTCCGACAATTTAACTCCATTCTGACACTATCTACCTGGAGGTGGCATCAGATCCCATGGGTGACAGCTCAGTCCCATGGGGCTGCCCCTCTCCCTTGCTTCAGATGCCACCTGCCCTTCTGATGGACTAGCCATAAATGGGGGTTCTCACCACCCTCTCATTGGGTTTGATAATTTTCTAGAATAGCTCACAGAACTCAGGGAAACTCTTTCTTACGTTTTCTTATTATAAAAGGATACTATCAAGGTTACAGATGAGCGGAGTGCCTGGGTGGCTCAGTCAGTTAAGTGTCTGCCTTCAGCTCAGATCATGATCCCATAGTCCTGGGGTCGAGTCCTGCATTGGGCTCCCTCCTCAGTGGGGAGTCTGCTTCTCCCTCTCCCTCTGCCCCTCCGCCCCCACTCGTTCTGTCTCTCTCTCTCAAATAAATAAATAAAATCTTTAAAAAAAAAAAAGGGACACAGATTAGTACCAGCCAAATGAGATGCATAGGGGAAGGTCAGGGAGGGTCCCAACTGTGAAGCTTCTGTGTCCTCAAGATGCATTGCCTTCTCAGCACGTTGATGTGAGTCACCAGCCAGGAAGCTCACCTGAACCTTGGTGTCCAGAGTTTTTAGTGGGGATTTTTTATGTAGCCACGATGGGTTGAATCATTGGCCACGTGATGTAGTTGAACTCAGTCCCTAGTCCCTAGTCCCTTTTCCTTCTCGGGGTCACAAGGCTCAAAGCTCCAAAGCCCTAAGGACATGGTTGGTCTTTCTGGCATGGACAGCCCCCATCTTGAAACCATCTAGGGGCCCACTGTGAGTCGCCCTGTTACCATAAACTTAGGTGTGGTCTCAGGGCCCATTGTAAATATCGAAGACATTTCTGTGGCTCAGAAAATTGCAAGGGTTTAGAGGTTCCCTCCTAGGAGCCAGGAACAAAGGCCTGACAAAATCTTTATTGTACAACACACACACCAGCTTTGGACTACCATTTTTTACCCTACATCACAGGTATCCTGTTCTGTTCCCTCTGAGCCTGCTTTCAACACTTTCTTTCCCAAAAGCTATCAGTAGACCTCATTCTCTACTGGTGGATTTCCACCTAATTTGTCACCTCAAAAATCCCTTCATTTTCCTCAAGCCTCCGAGAGAACATAAAACCTAAGAAAGAAGGTAGCCAGAGCGGCTCAGAAAGGCCATACACTCAGCTCTGACCTTAGGCAAGTCATTAACCTCTCTGTGCCTTTGTGTCCTTATCTATAAAATGAGAATAATAGCTATTAGGGTTGCTGCGAGAGTGAGTTAGATAAAAGCACTTGGAATAGAGTCCAGTACCTCCAAGTTTTCAAAAAATGTGTTATTTTCTCCCACTATGACATCATCATCGTCATTGGTCCAGAATGCAGCATGTAGAAGAAAAAGCTCTGGAATCAAAACGAATTTGTCTTAGCTGGTTTGTTGCATGTTTGCCAATATGACATGAGTAACTTCTCTGAGCCATTATTTATTGGTCAGTAAGGAGGGGGGAAGGGGGTAACTAGGGACGCCTGGGTGGCTCAGTTGGTTAAGCAATTGACCCTTGATTTTGGCTCAGGTCATGATCTCAGGGTCACCCTGAGTCAGGTGCTGTGCTCAGTGGGGACTCTGCTTGAGAGTCTCTCTCCCACTCCCTCTGCCCCTCATCCACCTCAAATAAATAAAAAATCTTTTTTAAAAGTGGGGGGTAACAAATCCCTGCATAGGTAACCCCCTGGCTGGGGTCTAAGGGGCTGTGCCTTTTAATTTTGTTAGCTGAGGCCAAACTGTCCTCCAGGAAGATGCTGGTTTTTTTTTTTTTTTTAAGGTTATTAGGACAAAGGGGCAGTGCAAGAGAATTTGGGGGGGATGATAGAAGTATTCTGTGTCTTGATGGTGGTGGTGGTTACATGGCTACACATTTGTCAAAATGCAGTTGTCCAAAATTTGGAACTGTACACCAAAGAGTTCATTTTTCTATATTAAAAGAATATAAATACAAAACGTATTGAGCACTTTTTAAAAGATTATGATCACAAAGTTTAAATGAGATAATACAAGTGAACATGTCTACGTGATCTCCCCCTTGGGACCCTTGGGCCTCTAGACTCCCAATGCCACATTAGCAGATGTTTCTAGCAAATCTTGACTTTCAAGTGGTCTGAATATCGTTCATAGCCATATGACATTAGGGGGACTCCTTTCAGACCTAGCCCATAAATCTGACCCCTCCACTCCAATAACCTCTTGCCAAGCACTCTGGCCACCCTGGGGTTGGGGCAAAGGTGCTCATCGAAGGCCCCATGTGGGACACAGGCCTGAACAGTGACTGCTGACTAAGGGCTAAGCATGTTTGATTGGGAGCCTAGCAATCTGGATCCTCTACTTCCTCCTGAAAGCAGGGCAGGAAAGCCCTCCCCATGTATGAGACAAAGGTACTGGGAATCCGAGGTGTGAATTAAGAGTCTGGATGAGGCTGGGAAGGAGTGCGAAGGTCAAGAATCTTAAGGCCAAGTGGAGGAGAGAGGGAATTCTGTGTGTGATCGGTGTGGGGAGAAGATCCTTGGGAGTGCCCCAAGGTTAATTCTGGGGGAGGTGTGAGGGCAAGAACAGGCAGGCCCAGGTGAGGGGAAAGGGGAAAGGCACAGGAGGTCCTGAGATTGATGGCCTGGATACTGAAGAAGACCCAGGCGTGCCTGAGAGTGAGCAAGATGAAGGGGAAACTGAGGAAAGGGGGATCTTAGGACAGTGACTGTGGGAGACAGTCGGAAGAATGGGGGGAAGATGCTGGGTCTTCTGGGAGTGTGTAAGAGGAAGCCCAGGTGAGGGGAAACCGCTGTGGCTGAGGGAGGCCCTGACAATCACTCTCTGAACCGATCACTCTCTGAACCGAGAAGCTTCTGCTCTGAGGGCTGAGGGGACTGTCACTGAGTTGGAGAGTGCTGTGTGGGAGTTCTCTAAATGTGGGGAAGCTCCACAGGTGACAACCTGAATGCAGGTAACCCTGAAAAAAGATGACAATGGAAAGGATTGTCCCAAATGTATGTCAAAGGGGAAGGGGCAATTCCAAAGAAGGGAGAGACCCTGAATTTTACAGTCCTCTTGACAGGGCAGGGAGGGGGCTGTGAGAGGGGAGCCCCTAAGAAAGAGGGAGGTTCCCAGGGCAGGGAGGACTCTCTTTACCATGAAAGATACCCTGGGACTTCCTGAGTGTAAAGGAGATAGCAGTGAGGTGGGAGGTCCTAGAGAGACAGTGGGATGTCTAAGGGAGGGAACCTAGCCGAGGAGCTGGCAGAGAAGACCCTCAGGTGGGGGGTATATGAAAGTGTGAGGGTGTCCTACAGGTGACCACCTGAATTTCAGAAGTGTCAATAAAACGCCTGAAAAGATGGGGTTGGGGGAGGGGAGAATGGCAGTGAGGGGGGCCTTAAGGAATAGGGAAAAGAAGGGGAAGAAATACAGGTCTGAAGGCAGAGATGTCCCTGGAGACCCTCTCCCCCGGGATATGAAGGATGCCTGGGGTCTCCTGAAGGAGTGGAGCCTTCAGTATGGCCGTCCCCCTAAAACTTGCAGGGCTCAAGGACTTCCCAAGGGGATGGTGGGCTGGGAAGAAAGGGGAAAGGGGTTAGAAGGAGAGGAGGCTGGACTCCTGAGGGTGGGGAGGTCCCATCCCCTTCCTGAAGGGCCTAGAAGTTGGGGGAGGGGAGGCATAAGCAACAGGTGTGGGAATCCTGACCTTGTGGGCTGGGAACCATTCCTCAGTCGGCAGGATTCTGTTAGGAAGAAGGTGTAACTCTTGGGTCAAAGTCTAAGGGGCTGGGAAGAAAGTAGTGAGGTCAGAGCCCCCAGAAGTGGGGAGATTCTCCAAGGGAGGCAAGGAAGGGAGGTGGGAGCGGGGGACTCAAGGGAGAGGGAGGATGTAAGGGTAGGGGCCGCAGTGAGAGGAGCCCCCAAGACCGGCAGGCCCTGCCGCCTACCCTGCACTTGGGAGGGCCCCCAAGTTGGAGGGGTTGAAAGAGTGGGTAAGGCTCAAGGGATAGCAGGACCCCCAAAGGCATCCCAGGGTCCCCTGGAGGGGGATGGAAGCGGGGACTTAAGGGAATCCGTGAGCCCAGTGGGCTGGAGGCCCTGAAGGTCCAGTCTTGGGGCTTTGTCCGAGGCCCGTGGGGGACAGTGAAAAGAAGGGGGATCCTAAGCTGGGGATGAGGCAGTGGGGCTCCCTGGTGGGCGAAGGAGAGCCCTGCGCGGGATTCCCCCCTCCAAGTTTCGCTCGGCATCTCCAGGCCTGGGAAATGACCCCCCGGACACCGCAGACGCCACACAACCTAAGAGTGGCATCGGACCAGGTTAAATGCAGTAGCAAAAAAGTCCGGAGACCGTCCGGAGAGACGACAACCAATCAGAGAGCGAGAGTGAGCGCGCGCTCAGAAATGTAGCCAATCAAAGAGCGAGGGTGCTGGTTCGCGGATCTGACGCCGGGAGGGGACTCGAAAGCAACGCGAACTCACTCGCCAATCAGAGCCAAGGATGACTGTCTCGCGCTGCTTACGTAACACGGAGTGGGCGGAGCTCAAACGTACGGCCGCCAGAGTTCCCCAGCGAATCGGAAGTTTCGCTGCCCCCGACTCGGGGGTTGATTGGTTACATTCAGAACTTGCCTGTCAATTTTGGAAGACGGATAAAGGACATTCCCTTAGAGACCCAAGAGCCCGCCTCCGCTCTCTAGTGTGGGAGGAGGGCCTTAAAGAGCCAGGTGCTTGGTAAGTTGACGTCGGACCTTGATCGCAGAAATAGGAGAAAACAGTAACAGAACAAAACGGGAAGCAATTCCGTTATGCTGGAATCGAGCAGGAAGCGCCAAATCGCGAAAAAGCGGGAATTCGAAAAGCTTAAACGGCTTGCTTTAGGTCACACGCTTCTAAGTAGCGGAGCCGGGATTCGAACCCTCATTTCCGACAAAATAGTCCTGCCTCTTTGGGATACGACGAAACGGATGGATGAGACCCGAATCTTAATCACACTCGCCAGGAAAGGCGGGCCTCTGCTTTGTGATAAAAATCTTTCGATTCCAGGGATGCTGGGTGGCTCGTTGGTTAAGCATCTGCCTTCAGCTCAGATCATGATCCCGGGGTCCTGGGACTGAGTCCTGCAACGGGCTCTCTGCTCAGCGGCTCTCTGCTCAGAGTCTGCTTCTCTCTCTCCCTCTGCCTGCCTTTCTGCCTGCTTGTGCTCTCTCTGTGTGTCTGTCTGACAAATAAAATCTTAAAAAAAAAAAAAAAGTCTTTCGATTCCAGCCACCTGGCCTTTGCTCACACCATTTCTTCTACATCAAATACCCACTCATTCTAAACCTAGCCCAAAGGCTACCTCTCCTAAAAACAAAAAAACAAAACTCCCCAAAGAACCGCCCCGCCTGCAGGAAACAATGGTTTCCTGGCTCCCAAACTCACCCCTTTGCCCTTGGCAGCATTTTCCCCGCTTGGAGCTCTTGTCCTGTTCCTGTTTGCAAGCTCTGATCACCCTGGAATGTTACCGCCCATCTCTGTGTCTGGCCCCCACCCGTCAAGACAGACTCCTTTGAGGGCCGGTGACATCTCTTGAGTCACCAGCAACATCCAGCACAGGGCCTAGATTCCAGAGAACTCAAAAAGTAAAAGGTCCTATCTGGGCGTTTCCATCCTTAAAGTGGGATGTTGTGAACTTACGGTAAAAAAAAAAATTCGGGGCGCCTGGGTGGCTCGTGTCATGATCCCGGGGTCCTGGGATCGAGCCCCGCATCAGGCTCCCTGCTCCGCGGGAAGCCCGTTTCTCCCTCTCCCACTC
The DNA here is from genome assembly GCF_002201575.2 of Neomonachus schauinslandi. Taxonomy (NCBI): domain Eukaryota; kingdom Metazoa; phylum Chordata; class Mammalia; order Carnivora; family Phocidae; genus Neomonachus; species Neomonachus schauinslandi. Next base: position 5,602,380 of record NC_058418.1, read on the forward strand.
CCCCTGCTTGTGTTCCCTCTCTCACTGTGTCTCTCTCTGTCAAATAAATAATAAAATATTAAAAAAAAATTCATATTAAAAAACACTGCTCTGGCTAAAAACTTCGCGTTATCCTTTTTTTTTTTTTTTTAAGATTTTATTTATTTATTTGTCAGAGAGAGAGCACAAGCAGGGGGAGCTGCAGGCAGAGGAGAAGCAGGCTCCCCGCTGAACAAGGAGCCCCACGTGGGACTCAATCTCAGGACTCTGGGATCATGACCTGAGCCAAAGGCAGATGCTTAACCAACTGAGCCACCCAGGAATCCCAGACTCTGCATTATCCTTGATTCCTCATTAATCACCCCCAGAAGCCCTACAGCAAATTCTGATGGTTCTTCTTCCAAAATACATCCTAAATCCTTTCACATCTTCCCATCCCCACTACCCCCACCCACCTTGGGAGTCACCACCACCCCTGGCCTGGAGTGATAGCAGCATCCTCCCTGGACTTGCTGTGACCACTCTTGCTTTCCACCAGAGCCTGTTCTCCAAACCGCTGACACAGTGCTTTTCTTAAAACATAAATCAAATTATGTCACACCTCAGCTTACAAATGCTCCAAATCATCTCAATGCTCTAAAACTAAAACAAAACAAAACAACCACACAAAACTAAAAAAAAAAACAAAAACACACACACACAAAAACAAACAACAAAAAACCCAAAAAAACCCCCAAAGTCTTCAGTGCAGTCTACCAGTTCCTACATAATCTGGCTCCTACTTTTGTCTCCGTAAAGAGCACAGATTTGAGGTTCAAATTTCACTTGTGCCACTTCGTAGCTCTGTGACCTTGAGCAACTTACTTAGACTCTGAGGCACAGTTTGATAATATGTGAAATGAGGATTAAGTACATTAGAATTCTCAAAAAAAAATTAGAATTATTAATTAAAATGGACCTCTATTTTATAAAATAACTGAGTAGTATTCCTCAAAATTGTTAAGGTTGGGAAAAGCCAGGAAAGACTGAGAAGCTGGTGCTGAACAGAGGAGACAAAGGAGATGTGGTGATAAATGGCATCTTGCATCAGGTTCTGGAACAGAAAATAAAGGACTTTAGTGTGAAAACTGGTAAATTCCAAATAAAGTCTGGAGTTTGGCTAATAGTCATGTTAGTTTCTTAGTTGCAACAAAGGTTCCAGAACAATGTAAGAAGATAACATTAGGGGAAGCTGGGTGAGGACTGTATGAGAACTCTGTAATATCTTTGTAACTTTTCTGTAAATACAAAGGTATTCCAACAGAGGGGTGCCTGGGTGGCTCAGTGGGTTAAGCATCTGCCTCGACTCCAGCCCATCTACTTTCCCCTCTGCCCTGAGGAGCATCCAGAGGTCCTGATTGCCCTATCTAAATATCCCTTTAGTCCTAAAGAACATCATCAGGCCCACTGAGGAAATGGCCAGAAATACAGATGGAGATAGAGGAGGGGCTGGGGTCCTGACTCCTGGGTCGGAGGGAGGAGGGGGCTGGGGGCCCAGATTGCTGGGTCTGAGCATGGAAGAAGCTCTGTGACCAGACTCCCGGGTCTCGGGGAGATGGGCGCTGCAGCCTGAGATACGTGGGGTTGAGCAATTAAATCCCACGACCCCAGCGTACTTTGCCGCGGCTCCGCACGCCCCAAGGGCCACGCCCCACTCCGGACAAAGTCCCGTCTCCTTTCTTTCAGACCCCTCCGCGCCGCCCTGCGCCCTGGAGAAACCGAGTCGAAGGTGCCAGAAGCGACTTGAGACACCCTTGTAAAGATGGAACAGCAAGAGAAAGGGACTGGGCCAGAGGGGTAAGAGACGCAAGACCCTCCCCCCGGGGAGGACAGAGACCAGAGAGGGAAGGGGACAGAGAAAAACAGAGACAGAGTGGACTGACTCAAAGAGAGTGTCAGAAAAAGGAAAAAAAAAAGTTTCAAGTATCATCAGTTAGAAACAGAATCTCAGCAATCTTATTGACAGAGTTGAGCGAGATACTTAGGAATAGGGACACAGCTAGAAACAGATATTCGTGGAACAGGGAGAAATTTTAAGAAGGAGCCAGGAGAATCGAAGGTATCAGGAACAGCCATTAGAGCTGGAGAAATAATAATAATAATTGTCAGACCCAGGCCTTTCCTATGCACCTTTGGTACCACCAAGAGCCATCTTTTGGTTTGAAAAATTAAGGTTCAGCACAGGGAAGTGATTGGCCTGGAAACACACCTTGAGCGAGGCAGCCTGGAGCTGGAATTTCATTCTGTCTGATGCTGAAGTTCTGGCTGAGGTGTCTGTCTCTCTGTAAAGAGAGATGGGAAGAATGAATGAGAGAAAGATTGAGAAACTGAGAGAGAGAGAGAGATTGAGAGAAGTGGGTAAGGAAGTCAGAGGTGGATGCAGAGCTGAATGGACTCCCAGGAAAAGGGCTGGACCACAGTAGGAAGGACAGAAAGAGATGGTGAGACCCACTGACCTGTCCTCTTGTCATTCCAGGAACAACCTGTCCCTGCCATCACCAGGGACCGAGCCGTGGACCCCTGCACCTTTCCCAGCCTTGCCACCTCTCCCCCTGGGCACCCCGGATCCAGCCCACCTGGGGCTCCCTGAGAGCTTGGCCTCTGTCACCGTCCCCATCCGTCTGGACGCCCTCTCCTACCTCCTGCACAGTGCCCTGCTGGGGGCCTACACCCTTCAACAGTCCTTGCCCTCCTGCCCCTGCACCCCCCAGACATGCTGCACCCAGCCAGGCACGGCCACAAGGCCATCCAGGGGACGCGGGGGTTGGGGTGTCCAGCGCAGGCCAGGCTGGGGCCAGGGCCAGCAGCGATGGCGACCCGGAAGGGCTGAGAGGGGCTGGCTGGGGGGGTCTGGGGCTGGCCCCAAGACTCCGCCGGTGATGCCACCATCACCACCAACGCTGCCTGACCAGGATGGGAAGAAGGAAGCCCCAGGTCAGGAGCCACCCCAGGAGACGCCGCCCGCTGCAGCAGAAGACTGGGAGACAGAGTACTAGGACCCTGAAGGTCCAGCTCCCCAGACTCCTGAGAGGGGCCCCCAGGGTCACCAGGAGGGTTTTCCTGGAGCCCAGGGTGACCTCAGCTATGGCAGAGATACCCCAAGAAACATCCTGCTCCCGTGTTTCTTCTCCCAAAACCACAGCCTCAGGAGTGGGTCCTGCGAGTCACCCCATGAAAACTGGAGCTGATTTAGGATCCCACGCCAGCAAAAGCCCTGAGCCTCATATCTGTGCCCAAAGCCATGCCTCTCTCCATTCCCAGCACCACCTCCAACTACAGTGACAGCCCCAACCCCATCCCCCCTGCCTCTATAGCCCCAGTCCTGTCCCCACTCTCAGTATCATATCCCCAACCCCGCTCATTCCCATTTCCATCCCCATCTCCACCCTTAGTCCCAGCTCTGCACCCTCCTCCTCTACCTACCTCAGGCCAACCCAGTCCTCATCCTTAACTGCCTCCTAAACTTGACCCCAAACCCAGCCCATCTTCAACCCCCGCCAACCCCATCCCATCCTCCTTCTGGTCCCAGCCCCAACCATGACGTGCCCTGTGACCCACCTGCAAAGAACCCCATTGGCCCAACATACCCAGACACCTGCCGCCCCCTCGACCCCGTTTCCTGCCCTTGGGGGTGGGGAGCCTTGGTTGAACAATAAATGGATGACTGCCCCATGTCTTGTGTCTCTGTGTGTGTGCTTACACAGCTCAGGCTAACCCAGCGGGTGCTGTGAGCAAGGCCTGTGAAAGGGTGGTAGGGTCGTTGGGAGGGTCACAGAGAGAGGCCAGTGGGGCCAGGGGTTGCAGGGAGGGGGCACTTGGATCCCTGTTTCAGCGAATTCCATTTGGGGCCTCTGCCACCATGGCATTTTTGCCTGCTGGAAGCTGCTGGGCCACGGGCCATTGTGTGGGGAGGCTTAAGGGATTTGGGGGACCCAGGGAGCAGAGAGGCCAGCAACCTGGCTCAGCTCAGTCCGCACAGAAGGGCCGAGGCAGACAGAGGGCTTGTGACGGGCTCTGCCACTCAGGTAGGGACCAGGCATTGGACCTATAGGCCCCCTCCTCCACCAAGACCTAAGGGTCCTTCCTCTCCCGGGGGGGGCTGGTGGGGTCCCAGCCCCTAGCCCCCTCCTCACCTGGGATCTAGAAGTCTAGGTCCCCAGCTCCTCCTTCCTCAACTGGGAGTCCAGATCCTGACCCCATCTCTCCCCGTCTCCACAGATCACCATGTACAGCTTCATGGGTGGCGGCCTCTTTTGTGCCTGGGTGGGGACCATCCTCCTGGTGGTGGCCACAGCGACAGACCACTGGATGCAGTATCGACTGTCGGGGTCCTTCGCCCACCAGGGCCTGTGGCGATACTGTCTGGGCAACAAGTGCTACCTGCAGACAGAGAGCATCGGTAAGGCTCCGGGGCGGGGTCTGCGCCGGGCCTGGGGTGAGAGCCCCCCGCGGGGCACAACCTCACCACCTGTTCGGCTTGTGGAGAACTCTGTGGCTCAGAGAGGGAAAGGGACCAGCCAAAGATTGCTCAGCACAGAAGAGGCAGAACTGGGATTTCAGGCTTTTTTTCTAGTACAATTACTCCTGGCACGGAGTCAGGTAGAGCGGTTGGGGGTGGGGCTGGGGTTGTCAGAATAGCCTTTCCTCAATATCGATGACGTATCAAGGACTCGGTTGGGTACTGTGGGATACAGAAGCGATACGGACCCTAAATTTGCTAAATACTGGATGGGAGTTTTTAAAACCTGCTGTGCGCCAGGCTTTGTAATATATATGTCTATATGTACATGTCTATATGTGTATATGTATATATGTGCATATTATAATATATGTTGTAAAAATGGAGAAAAATAGCTCTTCCAGCATAAGGTTCTTGCAAGCTACATTATAATAATATGTATTATATATAAGATGACATATATTATCTAATATACTATATATCTCTATGTATCTCTCTCCATATGTATATACATATACATATGTACATACATACATATATACATATACATATGTACATACATACATATATACATATATGTGGAAAGATACTCACATATATTGTATATTATATCATAATATATAATGTGCACTATATATTAATAAATCAATAATATACAATATGCATATACAGTAATAAATTAATAATATACAATGTGTATTATATATTAATAAATTAATAATATACATTACATATTTTATATGTACTAAATAGTGTAGTGGTAGTAATAATAATAACGACTGGCATTTATTGACTGTTATTGAGTCCTACATGCTATTCTAAGTGCTTGACGTGGACTAATGCCCTTGGTCTCCCAGCAACACTGAGAGCGGTGCCACTGTGTCTAGGAATAAAGCATGAGAGTTGCCCTCAAAAATCCAAACATTCTCTCCAGGGGGTTTTGGGAGGAGGAGCCAACCCTCCTGAGCCCCACGACCGGCCAGATTTCAGCCACTCCATCTCACTGAACCTGCCTGGGGAGAGGCAGCAGAATGCCCCTGTGCAGGACGGGTAAACCGAGGCAGGAAGCAGTGGAAAGACATGCCCCAGCCGCCAGCTCCCGAGCTCAGTCAGCCTCCTGACTTCATGCATGCCTTTCATTTCCGGAGGTCTCATTCGTCATGCTTCTACCATTTCTCCCGCTTCAGCCTGGGAAGGCCCCAAGGACATCCCCTCTGTCTTCTCTCTGTTGGGGATGGGGGGAGAAGGAGGCATGATGGAGGTCTGCAAGTTCATTTGACCTCAAAACCGAAATCCTCAGGGACATACCTCACCCTGATTGACCGCTGGGTATCTGTTCAAGCAGCTGCCTCACCGTGCACATCAATTGTAACTTGTTCACCAGACTCCGAGCAGGAGACGTGAACTTGCAGGGGCCAAACCCAGCCGCAGACGCGTGTGTATAGCGTTTTTAAAGTTTCTTACGTCTCTGCCAGAATTTAAAAATTTGGAGATTTTAGGTATAAAAATCGGGACTTGTAGCTGTCTTTGAAAAATCCCGTTTTGCATCCCTCAAAGGTGGTCTCCCAGTCAGGGTCCCTCAGGAGACAGGTAGCACACCGTGATTTGAACAGGGAGAGTTTTCTCTGAAGATGGAGCTGAGAGGCAGTAATGGGTAACTGGGGATGGGACACGACAGCCCCCACCTCAGCCTGCTGGGGGACAGATAAGCTGCTCTTTTTTGCAGCTACAGGCAAGCCTCAGAGGCGTTTGCATTTTCCACTCCCACCTCACCACAACCAGGGGAAGGACATAGGTGAAAACATGCCCCATAAGTCCTCCAGACTTTTATTTTATTTATTTTTTTAAGATTTTATTTATTTGACAGAGATACAGCGAGAGAGGGAACACAAGCAGGGGGAGTGGGAGAGGGAGAAGCAGGCTTCCCGCCGAGCAGGGAGCCCGATGCGGGGCTCGATCCCAGGACCCCGGGATCATGACCTGAGCCGAAGGCAGACGCCTAACGACTGAGCCACCCAGGCGCCCCCCAGCAGACTTTTAAATACCCAGAGGCATCCGTAGTTTCCTGGGGCTGCCATGACAAAGGACCACAGACTGAGTGACTCCCCCACAACAGAAATGTACCGTCTCACAGCTCTGGAGGCTGGAAGTCTAATAACCAAGGTGTCCGCAGAGTTGGTTCCTTCTGAGGCTATGAGGGATAATCTGTTGCCTGCGTCTCTCCCAGCTTCTGCTGGTGGTTGTCTGGCAATCTTTGGCACTCCTTGGCATGTCAATGCATCATCCTGATCTCTGTCTCCATCTTCACATGGTACCCCCACCCTCCTAAATGTCTGTCTTTCTCCAAATTTCCCCATTTTGTGAGGATACTAAGTCATTTTGGATTAGGAATCCACTCTGCTCCAGTAGGACCTCATCTTAACTTCCACATATGAATTTGGGGGTTGGGGGAGAGACACCGTTCAACCCGTAACAACAGCCGTGGAGAAACAGCCAGCAATTTTTCTTACTGAGGTTCACACAAGACAAAAGAGTGCATTTTGCAAAGATCCAGACTTTTTATTTTTCAGTGGCGGGGTCCAGGCTCTGTCCCAGGTACACAGGTGTCATGGGTCCTCTGAGAGACAGAATAGCCAAGCAGTTAAGAACAAGGGCTTTGGTGCTTGGTTGTCAATGCCAGTCATAGTGCCAATTATGGGACCCTGAATAAATCACTCTACCTCTCTCGGCCTTAGTTTCTTCACACCTGAAAAATGGGGATTAAAAATAGTACATACAGCAAGATGAGATCATAACTATTATTCCCAGGGCATGTCCTAAAGGGCCAGCCCAGAGCCAAGCACAAGAGACAATGATTCTCAGTGCTCCACATTCATTCACTCAGCATGTGCCCTGAGCACCCGCTATGCGCCAGGCGCCTGGTGCTAGAGATGCAGCAGTGAATGAGAAAGCAAGACCTTTGTCTTCACATAACTGAGCAACCAGCAGGGAAAGACAGACATAAATAAGTTAAAAATAAATAAATAGGTCATTTTCAGGTATGGGCAAGTGGTTATCAAGGAAATGAAAGGGAGTGGTGGGAGAGAGGGTAGGAAGTGATTAGCAGGAGGATAGCGGGGAATCAACACTCATTCATCATTCATTCATTCATTCATTCATCCATCCACCAAACATTTCTCCAGGCCTGTTTGCAAACCAAACTTGTGCTGAGGATGTTCTCCAGGTAGAATCCTGGCCTCAGGGAGCAATCAGGCTGGAAGGGGAAACAATCCAAAGAGCCACAGCCCAGAGCAGGGGATGAGGATGATACCTGAGGGGTGAAAGGGTACTTCCCAGAGGGGATTTGGGAGCTGGGCTGTGGAAGATGAATAGGAGCTTGCCAGGGGAAGAGAGCATTTGTTTGCAGAGGTGAAGGAGGAGGTGGGTCAGGGACGTGGAGAGAGGCAAGGCATCCCGGCCCTCAGGGGTAGCAGCTTTTGCCACTGAGGGCAGGGGTTGGCATGGGAGTGACCGTTCGGTGCTACCACAGCTTATTGGAATGCCACCCGGGCCTTCATGATCCTGTCCTCCCTGTGCGCGACATCGGGCATCATCATGGGCATCCTGGCCTTCGCTCAGCAGCCCACCTTCACCCGCCTCTCCCGGCCCTTCTCCGCGGGCATCATGTTTTTCGCCTCCAGTGAGTGGACCCACCTTCCCTGTCTCCCCACCCCGACCCCTAGCGTCCCTGCCCATTTCCATCCCCAGTACCACTCTCATGGGGGGAGGGGTTCCTCCTCATTCTCAGCTCCATGGCCATCCTAGTCGCACCCCAACCCCAACCCCAACTCCAAGACTGGTTCTAATGCCTAATGCCAGCGTCTTCTCACATCAGCCGCCGTCCCGTGGCTTGGGGCCAGCACTAACCACTGCCCAGGTTTAAGGGCGTGATTCCTAACAAGGCTGCCCCTGCTTCAGTTGCAAGAGGGGTCCTCAGGTCATCTGCCATTTTGACCCCTGGCTACAGGTGGTTCAGGGGTCCCCAGGACCCAGCCAGTTTCAAAAATTTGCTAGAAGTCACAGAACTCAAGAGAGCATTCCACTTACAATTACAGATTTATTATAAAGGGCACACCTCAGCACCAGCTTTATCAAGAGATGCATAGGGTGAAGCCGGAGAGGGTCTTAAAGGCAGAGCTTCTGCATCCTCCCCGCATGGTGTCCCACTGAGCTGTTCATCAGCCAGGAAGCTCCTGCACACTTCAGTATCCGGAGTTCCTGCTGGAGTTTCATTGACTGAGTCGTTGACCCTGTGACTGAACTTAATCTCTAGCTTCCTTCCCAGGATACCAAGTGGCTTAAAGCCCCTACCGGCTGTTCTGTTCCCGTGGCTGGTCCTTCTGGTGACCAGGTCCTACCCACTGTCATCTCAGCTCATCAACATAAATCCAAGAGGCTCAACAATAACAAAGACACCCGTATTGATCAGGAAATTCTAAGGATTTAGCGTCTCCCTCCCAGGAACCAGAGCCCCAAACCAGCCCGTTCAAATTCTTTATTACACAGCACAGCCCCGTCCCATCCCCACCCCAGCCCTACTCCCGAGGCACCCTCACCCTTCCCTTCCCACTCCTACCCGGCCCTCTGCCTTCCTCAATCTCACCCCCACCCCGATCTGGAAAACCCCACCCCCACCCCTTTTCCCACCCACCTCCCCCCATCTTCTCTCCCCAGCCTTTTTTGTCCTGTTGGCCTTGGCCATTTACACTGGAGTCACTCTGAGCTTCCTCGGTCGCCGCTTTGGGGACTGGCGCTTTTCCTGGTCTTACATCCTGGGCTGGGTGGCCTTGCTCATGACCTTCTTCGCAGGTACGAGGGCTTGGGGGTGGGAAGTTCAGCGTCCGTGGCAGAGTGGGCAGCACTCCAGAGGGCGAGATGATGGGGTATCCCACAGGGACTCCCCCCAGCATTGAGCCAGAAGACAGACACCCAGGGAGAGAGGGAGTGCTGTTTTGGGGTCTTGGGTTGGGAGCCCAGGTTAGGAGGACTTGGGGGCCAAGTGGGATCTCTTCTCACGCAGGGATTTTCTACATGTGTGCCTACCGGATGCATGAATGTCGGCGCCCGTCTGCTCCCCGCTGAGCCCAATGTACCCCCAACTTCATCTGGAAGTTAAAATGGGGCCACTGAAAAGGAGGGGGAGGGTCTAGAGGCCTGAAGTCCTAGTTCCTTTGGGCAGGAGGGGGCTCAGTCCTGGACTCTGGGTGGGGGCCTCTGACTCCTGCGTCCCAAGGGGGAAGGAGGGAGAAGGGGGCCTGGTGGGAGGCAGTTGAGATGACCCAAGGCCCAGCCCACGAAGAGGGGGTGTTAGAGAAATGGGATCTCCAGTTAGAGCGACTTTTTGAGAGCCTAATAAAACTGATATGAAACTACTAAGGTGTGGTCCTTGAGGGGTTGGGGTGATGAGAAACAGGTGTGAGTGGTGGATGGGGTGGGGGTGGTTGGATTATTGCAGGCCAACCTGCTCAGTCTCCGTAGGGATGGGGACAGACATGAATCACACAGTCCCCACCCAGGGGTTAACTATGACCTCTAGGAAACAGATGTGTAGGTCCAATTCTTGGTGTGTGTGTGTGTGTGTGTGTTTTCCTAATCCCACATCACCGAGCAACTCAGTTCTGACACTATCTATGCAGAGGTAGTGTTAGATCCCACAAGTGGAGGACTCGGTCCTAAAGACTGCCCCCCACCCCCACCTCAGATGCCATCACAAGTGCGGCTTCTCGCCTGGGCTTCTGGTCGACCAGCAGTAGATTGGAGGTTTCCATGACTCACTCTTTGGGTTTGATTAATTTGCTAGAGCAGCTCACAGAACTCAGAGAAAGATTCTACTTACTAGATCACCAGTTTGCTATAAAAGGATATAACTCAGGAACAGCCAGATGGAAGGGATGCAGAGGGCAAGGTGTGGGAAGAGGGCAAGGGGCTTCTGTGCCCTCTCCAGGGGGCCACTCTCCCCATTATGCATGCGTTCACCAACCTGGAAGCTCTCTGAACCCAGTCTTTGTGGGTTTTCATGGTGGCTTCATTACACACAGGCATCCTTGAGTGCATCATCGGCCACTGGTGATTACTCAGTCTTCAGCCCCTCCCTCCCCAGGTTGGGGACTGGGACTGAAAGTTCCACACCTGGTTGGTTCCCCTGGCAACCTGCCCTTACTCTCAAGTGCTTACCCTGGGCCCCCAGTTGCCTCATTAACGTAGCAAATACACCTTCAAGGCCCTCATCACCTATGAAATTCCAAGGCTTTTAGCAGCTTTGTGCCAGGAACAGCACAAAGACCAAAGACCAAATATGTATTTCTTATGAATCATAAGATCAGTGGGATAATACAATAAATGAAAAGATCTGTGGAAAAAACCACCTCGCCGTCCACTCACATCGTCTCCAGTCAGCATTCCTAACCGCCCCTCCCCTCCCTGGATGGGCCCCTCCAACTGGAAGCACCAGATCTCTGATCTGCACCCCCTCCTGACTCTTCACACACCATTCATGACCTTGACCTTCTCATTCACTCATTCATTACTTCATTCAATAAGCTGTGCCCAATTGCCATGAGATTTACTGATATCTATCATAAAATAATAAGATTATTTAGCAAGGCCTATTCTAATAATAAGAATATTAATTACAACCTACGCTAAAACTGTCATATTAATAGAGGCTTACTCCCTAGAAATATTTACTGGGGACTCCACAAATAACAATAATACCATATTTATAGAGGCTTCCTCTACTAACAATGGCAATTGAGGCCTTCTCTAATCGTAATTTATTGAGGTCTATTTAAGTAGACATATTTACTGAGGCTTCCTCCAGGAATCATATTTATAGGAGTTTATTCTAGCAATAATAATTATGTGGTAACTCCAGACTCATCTCCGATATCCACTTGAAAAGAAGAGGCATCTCAAATCTCCCGTGTCTTAGTCTCTCCCACATCCCACACCAACTCCTCCCATATCTCCCCATCTTGCCCCGTTGTCATTCAGCTGCTCCAGCCAAGAGTGTTGGGATCGTCCTCAGCTGCTTTGTTGCGTCCCACATCTGATTCATCAGTAAGTGCCGTTGGCTCCTACCTTAAAAATGTGTCCAGGAAGAATGAAGGGGGGGAAATCGGAGGGGGAGACGAACCATGAGAGACAATGGACTCTGAAAAACAAACTGAGGGTTCTAGAGGGGAGGGGGGTGGGGGGATGGGTTAGCCTAGTGATGGGTATTAAAGAGGGCACGTTCTGCATGGATCACTGGGTGTTATGCACAAACAATGAATCATGGAACACTACATCAGAAACTAATGATGTAATGTATGGTGATTAACATAACAATAAAATTTTTTTTTAAGATTTTATTTATTTATTTGAGACAGAGAGAATGAGAGAGAGAGAGAGAGAGCACATGAGAAGGGGGAGGGTCAGAGGGAGAAGCAGGCTCCCTGCCGAGCAGAGAGCCCGATGCGGGACTCGATCCAGGGACTCCAGGATCATGACCTGAGCCGAAGGCAGTCGCTTAACCAACTGAGCCACCCAGGCGCCCAACAATAAAAAATTTTTTAAAATGTGCCCAGAATTTGATTCCTTGCTCATCCAGTTACCACCCTGATCTTGTTTCACCGGGCTTACGGCCTCAGCCTTCTAACAGGCTCTGCCAGTGCCCCTTCCCTCCTTCTGCTCCCCCGGCAGTCCATTCTCTACCCAGAGGGATTTTCGTTAAGGCATGATTCAAATCACGTCACCCCTCAGCTCTAAACCCCCCAGTGGCTCCCAGCTCCAATGAAAAGCTAGTCTATCAAGGTCATACAAGATGCCCCGTGTTCCAGATCCCCGCTAACTCTTTGACTCAATCCTCCCTCCCTCACTGCAGCTCAGGGGCCCCCAAGACCGCCTTCAGTTTCGACGGTTTGCTAGAAGGAATCACTGGAAAGCTGTTATGCTCATGGTTATAGATGATCATAGCAGAAAGGATACAGATGCAAATCAGCCAAGGGAAGAGGCTCGTAGGCAGCGTCCAGACCAGGTGTGAGCTTCCAGTTGTCCTCTCCCAGTGGAGTCACACGGACAGCGCTCACCGCGTCCACCAACAATGTGTGACGATCTGCACAGAGGACTGCCCGCTGGGGAAGTTCAGTCCAGCCTTGGCGTCCAGGGGTTTCACTGTCCAGGGTCTGAGGCAGTTCTGTAGGCATGGAGAAATCACATGGCTGAGCTCAGCTACTCAGTCTTCGGCCCCTTCAGGGGTCATCCTGACATGGCATGGCCCAGGGCCCCCGCCATAAACCACACAGACAGGACACACTATCTAGTGTGGCTCAAGGACCCCAGGTGTTCAAAGACACTTATCAGGCAGGACATGCCAAGGATTTAGAAGTTCCTTTTCGGGCGCCTGGGTGGCTCAGTCGTTAAGCGGCTGCCTTTGGCTCAGGTCATGATCCCAGGGTCCTGGGATCGAGTCCCGCATCGGGCTCCCTGCTCAGCGGGAAGCCTGCTTCTCCCTCTCCCACTCCCCCTGCTTGTGTTCCTGCTCTCGCTGTCTCTCTCTCTGTCAAATAAATAAATAAAATCTTAAAAAACAAAAAGTTCCTTTTCAGGGGACAGGCCACTCTAATCCTTTGTCAAGGTTAATGCTTGGCTTCTCACTTACTCTGCTCTGAGACTTGCCGGCCACCAGGCTGGCACAGGTGTGCGCTGCCCCCTCCCGGACGGCTCTTTCCAAATGTCTGTCAGGTTTTTGCCCCAAAGTTACCTTTTTCACCGAGATGCCACTGACTACCTTATCTGAAATCACAACGCACTTCCTCTCCCACTTGTTTGTTTTGCTTTTAAATATTTTAAGTAATCCTTACACCCAACATGGGGTTCGAACTCACGATCCTGAGATCCAGAGTCGCATACTCCACCGACTGAGCCAGTCAGGTGCCCCTCAGCTCACTATTCTTAGCTGATAGTTTCCATCTAACGTTCTTTATTTTTTTTTTACACCAGAGTGGATACATGAAGCTACATTCTACTAGACAACAATTAGACTAAAAGATTTAGTACATTTTTATCATCATAATAGACTGCGTTAAATATTCTTCTTTTTTTTTTTTTTAAAGATTTTATTTATTTATTTGACAGAGAGAGACACAGCGAGAGAGGGAACACAGCAGGGGGAGTGGGAGAGGGAGAAGCAGGCCTCCTGCGGAGCAGGGAGTCTGATGCGGGGCTCGATCCCAGGACCCTGGGATCATGACCTGAGCCGAAGGCAGCCGCTTAATGACTGAGCCACCCAGGCGCCCCCTGCGTTAAATATTATTAACAGAGTAGGCCTCAATAGAAATGAGGGTGCCTTCCATAATAACTGGTTATAAGCAGCATTCGCGTCTTTACCATAGTGTGTATAGTGTAGGTTCGGCGAGGGTGAGGGACTCACATGCTTTGCACACCGATATTCCCTCAGGGCGTGGCATAGTGCCTGACCTATATGAAGTGCTGGTTGAATCAAATGTTTCCAGGGGCGCCTGGGTGGCTCAGTCGGTTAAGGGTCGGACTCTTGATTTTGGCTCAGGTCATGATCTCGGGGTCGTGGGATGGAGCCCCGCACTGGGCTCTGGGCTGAGCGTGGAGCCTGCTTGGGATTCTCTCTCCCTCTCCCTCCCTGCTCGTGCTCTCTCTGGAGGTAAGGATGGGGTAGAGATTGCAGATGGGCTCTGTGCTCTGGTACTCCCTTCACCACACACCCATGGCCCAGATTCCTGAAGCCTGTCCGCGGCTCTTCACTAGACCTACACGCACCACCATTTTTGTGTCGGTGTCCCTGCTGCTTATGACCTGAATCTGCCCCTGGGAGCCTGTCCTCGTGAGCATGTTCTCAGGAGTGGCCAGTTACCTCGGTGGTGAGGGTCTGGGTGAGAGATGGGGGCCGGCAAACCGGAGTCTCCAATAACGGAAGAGGCGCCGGCCTCTTGAGTCACTCTGGGTCTCCCCTTCACCAGCTGTGGTGGGACTGCTGGCTCAGGTCATCTTCGTGACAGAGGTCCTCTTCCAGGCCATTCCCCGATTCACAGAGGTCACATGTGCCTGCACCTTCTACCTGGGCTGTGGCACCTTCACACCTTCACCTGACACCTGCTCATCCCGATCCCTGTATGGGAGGAGGAGGCCAGTGCTGGGAGGGTGGGACGGTCCCGTGTGCCTGCCCCTGCCCCTCAGGTACCCTGATCTTGGCAATGAAGCCCACCACACGGGAGGCCCTTCTCAAGGCAGAGCTGTCGGTGAACTTTTATCAGAGGAGGATGTGGACGTGTCTTGCTCTCCACAAACTTCCAGAATTGTGATTCTCCACCATTTGCTTGCCTTGGGGATAAGCTCCATGCAGGGATCCAGGAGTCTGAGCCCCTGCCTGCCTGCCTCCTCCTCAGGACTCGAGTCCAGGCATCCGGCCCTCTTTTCCTTCAGTCGCAGGCATCCTGGCCTCCAGCCCCCTCCTTCCACAGAGACACTAGAATTGGGGCCTCCCTCTTCCAGAATGGAAGGTTGCAGAACCCACAGGAAAGCATGACACAACCCCCAACTGTCCCCTTTGGCCACATCCCCCCGTTTAACTCACACCCTGGTCTCATCTATCACCTCCCACCATGGGGCCCCCAAGCCTCTCTCACACCTCTTCCAGGAAGTCTCCTCTGATGTTGAGGGTTCCAAGGGTGGGAGGTATAGAACCTAAAACAGAGGCAAGTTCTGAACCACCATCCAAACCACTGATGATGTGACACCCTCCCCACCACACACTGTGAGGGGAACCGGACCTCTGTGGGAGGAGGATGTTGTCGGGGCAACCAGGAAGGGAGAGTGTAGGGCAAGACTCATCTACCCGGAACTGAGTGAAACAGAACTGGCCTGGTTTTAAAGTCTTAAAGGCTTCTCTTTCTTGAGCTCAGAGGACCCGAGTCCAGATCACCAGCCTCTTCATCCCCAGGACCCAGACACCCAGTACTCACCTCCATGGAGCTCTGTCGGTCCCTGGCCCTACTCACTGGCTCCCTGGGCCTGGTGTCCATCCTGATTGCTCTGAGCACGGATTTCTGGTTTGTGGCTAAGGGGCCCAGGTTTTCATTTCACTCGGGGCTCTGGCCAAAGGAGTTTCACACCGAGGTACCAGGTAAGGGATAGTGGTCCCTCTCCTGTTGGGGGTGGTGGGCTGCCGGAGGGGCAGGCACTGACGTCTTACCTCCGAGCAGACTACATCCGTGCGACGCAGAGCCTCAGCATTCTGGCCACCCTGTGGGGACTGGTGTCGGTGATCTTCCTGATCACGTCCTGCATCCCCTCACTGTCCATTCGAGGCTACGGGCCCCTCGTCTCTTCTACCATGGCTTTTGCTGCAGGTAGACTCCGGGCTGCACTTGGGCTCTGGGGACCGGTGGGTTCCCGCAGAGGGCCTGAGCCCTCTCTCTTGTCTTCATCCCCAGCCATTTTTGCAGTGGTGGCCATGGTGGTCTACACCAGCGAGCGGTGGAACCAGCCTCAACACCCCCAGATCCAGACCTTCTTCTCCTGGTCCTTCTACCTGGGCTGGGTTTCAGCTGTCCTCTTGCTCTGTACAGGTTACTGCTCCTCCCGGACCTGGAGAGGGCAGCTGGGGGCTCTGAGACAGCAGGGTGAGGGCTAATGCTAACCTCTTTCTGCCACCCCCAGGTAGCCTGAGTCTGGGGGCTTACTGTAGTGGCCCCCGGCCTGGCTATGATGCCTTGTGAGCCGGAGGCGAGACAGGCAGGATGAAGCACTATCTGCGGAAGACCTCATCAGGAGCCGCAGGCCCCCGCAGCCCTCCCTCTAGCCCTTACCCCCAGCCCTCCTGCAACCCCTCCATTTGTTTCTTCATCCATTCAACAAAAATTTGCCGGGATCTGGTTATTCTGAGATTAATTCAGCCACGACATTAGCTGAGGGCAAGCCAGCTCCCTGGTGGGCGACACTAAGCACCTAGAAAGGAGTCAGAGCCCCCACCTGCCATCAGGTGGCTCCTGCGCATGGAGCCGGGGCAGGTGTGGACTCAGGCACGGCCCCATGTTGGCCCCCTTCTCCCGCCCTTGTCTTTCTCTGTGTTTCTACCTTGAAACCCCGTCCTTTCTCTTTTCTCCTTGGTCTTTCCCACTTCAGTGCTCTTTCCTTCTCACTCTCTCCCTGATTTTGTCACCCTTGTCTTCACTCTGGTCTTCCTCGCTCACTTCATTAATTCATTTACTTCTTCAGCTGGCTTTTCCTGAGCTCATCCTTTCTGCTTGGTCTCACTGGGGATGCTGATGGGAGTCTGACCCGGGCCCTGCCCACTGGGGGCTGCAAGTCTGGTGGGGGAGGTGAGACAGCAGGCAGAGCCCAGGATGGTGGGGAGAAAGACTGACTGTGTCAGGGGTGGGGGGTTGGGGGGAGCTTTCTGGGGTGAGGGTGTTTAGGGGCTTCTCGAGGGCCAAGGAATGGCCATCCAGGCAGAGGGACCCAAAGGTGGAGGTGTGGAAAGCCTGGAAGTTTTCAGGGGATAGAGAACAGTGCTTTGTGGCGGAATGTAGAACGCAGGGGTGGTGGGGCATGAAGATGGAGAAGCAGGTGGGAGCAAGGGCCCCGACGGTCACAGTGACTCTCTCCTGAGGGCAATGGGGAGCTAGGAGGAGGTTGTGAGCCGGGGAAGGACAACGCCAGTTCCAGGTGCCAGAAAGACCCCTCTGGGACACGCAGGGAGGCCCAAAGGGAGAGAGGAGCTTGGCAACGCAATGGGTGCGACTGGGACCAGGGCATGAGGTGGGAAAGAGGGAAGGAGCCAGAAAGATTCGGGGGTGGGGGCAGAAGGAACCAGACTCAGGGATTCAATGGCCTTGTGGAGTGATGGGCAAGAGGGAGCAAGGATAGTGCCCAGGGGTGCGGCACAACCAACAGGGTGAGACGGTAGAGTCATCCCTGGTTTGGTGGAAGATGCTGAGCTCGGCTGGGATATGGTTGTCGGGGGTCTGGGAGAGAGACCCAGTGAGGAAGCTCCTCTGGTAAGAAGGAGCAGGACGGAGGTTCCAGGGAAACGGGCACTAAGTGGAGGGAGGAGGAGGAGCAGGGGCTTGTGTGGGGACCTAGGGGGGCACAGTCGGAGAGCTGGGGACCTGCAGAGGTTATGAGATCAAGGGAAGCGTTTTCACAAGGTTATGGTCTACTATGTCATGGCCTTTCGGCTCCCCCCAGACCTGCCATCTGACTCTGAGCTGTCTCTGTGCTAGAAGAGTTGCTTAGGTGTGTGCGTATGTGTGTGTATGGGTGGGTGGGTGGTTATCTCTTTAAATGGCTGATGGGAGAGGGGATTCTGGAACTCCTCCTGCCTCACAGAGACCCAGTCTCCCTTCCCCCACCCCTCTGGACTCTGTCTAAGAAACCCTGGGAGCTGGGTGTGAGTCATCCAGGTGGGTGTGTGCATGGGGGTGGGGAGGGCACTGGACAGGCTAAAGGGACGTTCCACTGGTGAAAGACAGGGTCTCTAAGCAGTGATTCCTTGGGGGTGAGGTCTCAAGGCCCCCAATAGGAGCAGTAGGTGATGAAGGTGTTGGGTTTGGGGAGGGCCTGAAGGAGGGGCCCCCAGACAGCGGTGCTGGGGTGCAGTCAGACATGGAGGGATATGTGGGAGGGGGTCTCAAGGACTTGAAGGACCCGGGAGGGGGGTCTGGGGACGGGAGGGGTGTTGGCCAATCTTGCATGTGTGGCCCTCGGCAGCAGCCTCCCTGGCATGGGGGTGAAGCAGAGCCTTCGGAGCGGGGGCACCCTGCTGGGCTTGTTGGCCCAAATCCTCACGATTCTCTCCACTGCCACCAACTACTGGATCCGCTACCCCGGGGGCCACAGTGGTCTCTGGCAGGAGTGTAATGGCCGCACCTGCTCCAACATCCCCTGCCAGAGTGAGGCCCTGCCCGCCCAGATGTCCCCCACTGGACAGACAGCCCCCAGCACAGGCCACAGCTGGGCACATCCTGCGCGCCCCCATCCTCGCCCCTCCCACTCCAGTCTCGGGTCCACCTGCTCCCCCGCGACAGAGACTACCACGAACCCCCACTTCGGGACCTACTTCCCTGTTGCGACATTAACTGCCCCTCATGAAGTAACTTCCAAGTTCCCATCCAAACCGTCAACTCTGCTCCCAGCCCCGTACCGGCGGGTCGGGGTGGTGGCCAGGGCCGGAGCCAGCGCGGGGCTGAGGCGGCCGCTCTCCCCAGCCATGCTGGCGGTGACCGGGGCGTGCATGGTGCTGGCGGCGGCCTCCGGCGTCATGGGTTTTGTGATGGGGCTGCGGATTCTGTGCCACGAGGGCGACTCGCGGGGCCAGACTACGAGCGGCATCTTCTTCCTCTACGGTGAGACGGCAGCGGGCCCTCAGGCACAGGGTGGGCCTGGGGGCTGCAGGGGGCAGGGGCCCAGGGGTCGCGCTTTCAGGCGCGGGGACGGGGGTGGGGGAGGGGCCGGAGACCCAGAGGAGGGGGTGGGGCTGGGAGGAGGGGGCGTGGCCCGGGCGATGGGCGCGGTCTGGGTGGGGCCTGGCTGCAGCCCCCCGGCCAAGCTCACGCGGTGCGCGGGGCCCAGGCTTGCTGCTGCTGATCGCCTTGACAGGCTACACCGTGAAGAACGCGTGGAAAAACGACGTCTTCTTCTCGTGGTCCTATTTTTCGGGGTGGCTGGCTTTACCCTTCTCTATTTTCGCGGGTAACCTGGACAGCGGGAAGAGGGTGGAGGAGACTGCCCAGAGGAGCCCCTTCCCCGCAGACTCCCAGCCGCCCTCCCAGGGACTCCTCAACACACTCCGCTCCCGACTCCCGCAGACCCGGCAGGGGCGCCCTTCGGGCCCCAAACCCCAGGCCCCGGGGCGCTCCCGGCCATCTGCCCCAGGACCCACCGTCCCCCACCCGCCCTCCGCTCCCCTCCCGCCAGGCTTCAGCTTTCTGCTGGCGGACATGATCATGCAGAGCACGGATGCCATCAGCGGATTCCCCGTGTGCTTGTGACCGCAGCCTGGGGCAGAATAAAGGAACGGCTTTCACCGCCGCGGCTCCGCGTGCCTTTCTGGGGACCGTGAGGACACGGGGGACACGAACACACGCGGGAACATGGATATGAAGAGGACGGGGGATTGGGACACGGGGGTACCTGGGGGTTCAGGGAGGACATAAGCACATTAACCTATAGGGAACGAGGAACAGGGGGACACGAGCATGGATGGAGTGGACAAGGCGCATGGGCTCGGAGGGGGAACGGGGCACAGGGGTGGTGGGGTCAGGAGAGCACATGGGCTCTTGGAAAGGATGTAGGGACATGGACGCGGGAAAACGGTTACAGGGGAACGTAAGAGGCATGATCGTGGGACGAGGAACATGGCAAGAAGGGAATGGGGAGACAGACACAAGAGGACGCAGGGAATGCGGGCATAGCGACTTGCAGAAGCGAAGGAAACGTGGGGAACTGGGGGAGGGATAAATCGAGGGCGTTGGGAAAAGTTTAGGAGGCCTGGGAGGAGCTCCACTCCGGGAGCACCTCCCTCTGCGCACGACCTTTCCCCTAGTTCCCGGCCACGCCCCCTTCACTAAGTCCTTTTCCCTTCCCCTCAGCTCCCGCCTCTTTCTCCAGAATCCGTTCTCCATTGGTCCGAATCCTCTTGCCACACCTCCCTCCCCTCCGGGCCTCCGATTGGTCCTTTGTCAGGGCGGAGGCGGGCACCGCCGCGGTTGACTGGCTGGCGGCGCGGGGCGCAGGCGCAGGGCAGGGGGGGGGCGGGACGTCTGGATCCAGAGGCCGAGTGAGCGGACCGACGCCGCAGGTGGCCGCGGCAGGAAGATGGCGGAGCTCCGCGCGCTCGTGGCTGTAAAGAGGGTCATCGACTTTGCCGTGAAGGTGACCGGGCCCCCACTTCCACCTCCCCCGAACCCCGAAACTGTATGGGGGGTCTGCTCGTACATCTGATCTCTGCCGCCTTTCCTCCCAAACGTCAAAGTCACACCTGAGGGCAAGGATCAAGGACTGTGAGGGTCAGACTTCAGATCCCTCCTCGCTCAAACCCGGCCCCTTTGGGGTCATGACCCCGTTCCCTTTTCTCAAGTCCTGGACTCACTGTCTTAATAATTCTGTGCAGTACGAGTTAGTTTCTCTATTTCTTGCCTGCTGGAGGTGCCACGGCCCCTATGTAACATTTGGAGAAACTGAGGCCCAGAGAGGTCACTCAGCTAGGATGCGGTAGAGCTGAGATGATTCCCCTCTGGGTCCGTCTGACTGCTCAGCGCAACTAGTGCTTTGCAACGCAAGCCACACTTTCACCTGTTAGGCTGCATTGCACACTCAGTTGGCTGTTAACAGGGGAACCCAGAAGCTTTCACCCTACAAAGCGGCGGGGTGAATGAGGAGGCTCTAGCCAGGAAGGGAGGGAGAAGTGTTTGCTAGAGATGGAATCCTGTTTGACTGAGCTGGTGGAATGGCTCCCATTCCCCATGAGGGGGCTGGGGGGCAACGTCTCTGAGGTCCTGGCTTGTCCCCGGAGAGAAGCTGGTCGGGACAGACGTGAATCAGACACAGGCTCTCTGGCCAGTTTCTCAAAATACTTGGCTTAAAGCAGACTGAAGATGGTGACTGCCCATCCATGTCTGTCCTCACCATCAAACTGGGATTCCACCTCTGTGTCCCCAGCATTGCCCAGCACGGGGCCTGGCATGCCAGAGGCCTTGGGGTGCATGAAACCAGGGCCCCTGACGGCTTGGGGAGTGAGGTGGGGAGGAGGTCCCGGGAGCCGGACTTGGCATGGAAACTTCAGTGATCATAACTGCTCACGTTTAGTGAGTGCTTACTGTGCAAGCAGCAGCACTCCAAGTCCTTGACAGAGACTGACTCATTCAGTGCTTTCAGTATCCTCTTGATTTTATGAATGCCGTTGGACGGGTTAGGAAAGTGAGGCCCGCGGAGGTCCTGTTACTTGCTGGATCACCCAGCTCCAGGCAGCCAAAGTCAAGATCGAAGTGCAGGGCAAGTCCTGCACCAGTCTCTGCTACCCCCCCCCCCTTTTTTTTTCTTTTTGAGATTGATCTGAGAGAGAGAGAGAGCAAGCGCACAAGCCAGGGAGGGCAAAGGGAGAGGGAGAAGCAGACTCCCCACTGAGCGGGGAGCCCATCCCAGGATCCTGAGATCATGACCTGAGCCGAAGGCAGCCGGTTAAGCTGAACCGCCTAAGCCACCCAGGCGCCCCTCCTCCCCTTTTCACTCCACAGCTGCAGCAAAGCCCTGACAGCAAAGGCCAGGGGTGTTGTCTTCAGCTGCTCCTGGGGTTCTGGGACCTTCTCTCCTGGTTTCCTCCCACTTCTAGCTGTTGCTTTGGACTCTGTCGCCCCCTGGGCCTCCCTGTGCCCCAGCCCTGGTCTCCATGGCCTGATACGCCTGTGTCGAATACGTCTCCCCCCACCGGCAGGCCCAAGTTTGATGGGCTTTGGTCCCAGCCTCACCCAGCACAGGGCCTGGCACACGGGTGTGCGCTGAAGGAGAGAACAAAGAGAGGGTATCAGCCGCTGTCCTATCCCAGGGATGTGTGCTGCCTGTCCCTGCCACGCTGCCCCGGGGCCCCCTCCACTGCATCCTGTCTGCTGGCTGTGTATGTGGGTGCCCTTTCTGAAGAAATAAATGGTTCAAACGTTGCCAACTACCTGATCACTGGGCCAGACCCCCAGCACCATTGCCCTCCTTCCCTTGCCACCCCCGCCACCTGTTACTTGTCAGCTGGTCCCTTTGTCCATCCTCATGGGCCCCGCATTTCAGGCTTCCCTTCCTCCCACCTGGCCCCACAACGCAGTCTCCTCCCTGGTTCTCAGTGTTTCCTTCAGTCCATCTTCTCCCAGCCTCAGGGCTCCTCCTGCACCCCGAGTTGCCCCGAGGCTCCCCAGCACCCTCAGGACAAAGTCTGAGCCCCTCAGCCTGGTGTTTGAGACCCTTCATGGTCTGGCCGTGGCCCCTGCTGTGCCATCCATGGTGCCCTGTCCCTCCCTCGCCTGATCTTTCCTGATAGACCAGGCCCCTTCTTGCCTTGGACCTTTGCACTGCCTTGGCACCCTTCCCTCTCCATCTCTGCTTCTTGTACCTCCCTTGTCCTGCCTAACTCTGATCTGTCAATTGTATCAAAAGTTTAGTGATTCTCTGGTATCACCTCCTCCAGGAAGCCCCCCTGCCCCAACCCTCTCAGGCCTCTTGATCTGTCCTCGGACACTCCTGCAGCCCCCTGGGCCTGCCTCTCTCAGCTCTGCGCCCACACTGGATTGGGATCCTCTGCTCACCCAGGTGTCACCCCCGCCCCCAGAATGGCAGCTCCTTGGGGTGAGTGCCGGGTCTCTACTCTGTTCCCAGCGTGGCTTTTTCACCTCCTTCCAACCTTTGCTCAGATGTCACCTTCTCTGTGAGGCCTTCCCTGGACACTGACTTAAAACTGCAGCCCCCATCATCCCTGTGCCGTTCCTTGCTGTAATTTCTCCATACTCTTATCACTTTGTAATCCACGGTGTAATTTTCCGATCGCTTGCTTTAGTGTCTGTCTCTCCTTCCAGAATTCAAGCTCCAGGGTCTGGAGGAGAGTCTGTCTGATGTAGTCACCACTGTCTTAGATAACGGTTACGCTCTACGGTTCAGGGCCCACTTCAGGCCAGTCCCCTGGGTCTGCTTCCTGCTCTGTGGCCTTGGGGGCAGTTGCTTGACCACTCTGAGCCTTACTGTCCTCCTCTCTACAGTGGGGATAACACTAGTACCTCCTATATTGGATGGCAGTGAGGATTAAATGGGCTGTTAGGATAGTTCCTGGCTCATGGTTAGTGTTGGCCTTGGCTGGTACTCAGGGAGTGTGGTTATTATTGGTAGAACTGGTAATGGAAGTTTTTTTTACTCATCCGTTCAGAACACAACAAATGCTCTGCTCAGTGTGTGTGTCTGGATGATTGTGTGTCTAGGGTGTTAATTCATAAGCATTTGGCAACCCAGGAATACTCAGTTCTGGCCAGGAATACCTTTTCTATGAGCCGATGAGGCTGTCAACTTCAGCGTTTCTTTCAAGGCCCAGGGAGAGACTGGATCAATTTTGCGTTCGTGATTTGGTGTGCATTTTCCTAAAGAGGCTCCCCCAAAGGCTGGAAACTTCAGGCCCCGGAAAACCTGTATCCAGCTCTGGGCCTAACCCCAACCAGCCATGCCTTCCTTCGGTTCTGGGAGCGCCCGGCCTTTTCCCCTCCCTCACCCCTCCTGCTCTCAGCAGGGCTGGCCCCTCCTTGTCCCTCACGTCACACGTGTCAGCTCCGTGAGGGTGTTGGTCCTCTTTCCCTGCCCGAGATGAGGTTTGCTGTAGAAGGGTCTCCGAGCGCTGACCACTGCCTTAGTCATCTGTCCCTGGCGTCACTCCCTGGCCACCATCTCCCTGTCTGGCCTTGGCTGTCCCGGTCACTCCGTGTCCTGGGTGTACTGTGCTCTGCCCAGAGCCCCAGCACATGCCCAGTGAGTGACTCGCTTGACGGAAAAAACTAGAGGACAGAACCGCAGAGGAGTCCTTGAGCTGTGTCGACAGTTCAGGGAGAGCTTGCAGAAGTCACTTTATAAACACCTGCTCTGAGACAGTGGGCCATGAATAAAGGGACCAGCTCCCCTACCTCTTGAGGGCCCATTTGGTGTCCTAGAGTCTCATGATTCCCAAGTCAGACTTGGAGTTAGGCTCCTGATCCTGCCACTTCCTTGCTGCTGTGTGATCCTGGGCAAGGCGCTTGGCCTCTCTGTGCTTCGGTTGCTCCGTCTGTACAACGGGGATGGTGATGGCAGCAACTAACCTCCTCGGTGTTTAGGACAGTTAAATGAGGTAATACACATGAAGCCCTTGGAGCGATGCCCATCTGGCTCATGGCTGTTTCTGTTGAAGGTTCATGTTTTGCAACTTGAAGAGAAAGAATGAAAGCTCCATGCTGAATCACCTCCTTTGATTTATAAAACCTCATTATTTAAAAAAAAAAAAAAAAAAGACACTGGTCTGATTTTTCAGACCAACCATTGTTTCCTGACTTATGTAATTTAACTAAACAGTGTTTTTGAAGCTTGAGATCCACTCAGGCTTAAAAGGTCTTCCATGGAGAAGACGCTCTGGCACATTCCCCGGGGCCAGAGGGCTCTCATCCCTGCTCCTTGGGGGTCGGGAGCTTAGTGCAAGGCGTCTGGCCAGACCAAGAGCAGGTTCGGCGCCCTCCACCGGCTGCTGGCTCACCAGGTGGGGGCTGCTTTTCTTGTGCAAACGGGAGACCTCTGACTTGGATTTTATTTTTGTAATGAGAGGGCTTTTGTGTTTCAGTTTCCATTGCTGTTTCCGAGCGTTTGAGTGGTTCTCGTGCAGGTTCTCATGCGTGGTTCTGGCAGGTGCTCGGCGCGCAAGTACAGTCATGAACAGAGCTGATGGAAATGCCTGTCCGCGGGCAGTTGACTTTCTGGTGGGGAAAAGACGGATAATCAGTCACTCTAAATCAGTCCCGCGTGTGTGGTACGTCAGGGGTGGGCAGTGCTACGGCGAGAGTTAAACAGGGTGAGTGGGAACGGGAGAGTTGGAAGGGATGGGGTTTACACAGGAGGCGAAGGACAGCAGAGGAGGTGGGGGTTGGGCAAGGGCATGTTCCGGCAAATTCTGGGGATCGTGTACAACACGCTCAGGGTAGGTTCTAGTGAAAAAGCATGGATTTAGAACATGGTATTGGCTCCAATTGTATTTTCGTAAGGTGAATTTATTCAGTTCTGAGATTTGAGCCTTATTTTTGGTGCTAAAATGACTTTTAGGAGCCCCTGGGTGGCTCAGTCAGTTAAGCATCTGCCTTCGGCTCAGGTCATGGTCTCAGGGTCCTGGGATGGAGCCCCTGAGCAGGGAGTCTGCTTCTCCTGCTGCCTGCCGCTCCCCCTGCTTGTGCTCTCTGTCTCTCTCAAACAAATAAATAAAATCTTAAAATGACTTTTAAAAAATGAAATAACAGTGATAGAAAATGATAGTTGTCCTTTTTCTTCTCCTTCTCCTGCTCAGTGTCACAGGTCCATGAGGCGCATCCAGACTGGGAAGAGAGAAATGTGCAGGGAGGTAGGAGGAGACTCCAGTGAGTGTCCCCGGCCGGGCCAGGCTGTCATCTGCATCTGTGCCGGCTGAGCCCTTGGCGGCAGCCACAGGGGAGCAGAGCAGAGGGGCAAGCCAGCTCCTGGGCTGGATCGTGCAGGCGCCCGAGCAAGGCTCCTCTGGGCATCTCATGGGCTATTTAGACGCAGAACCCACCTGCCCCCCGGCTCGTAGGATGTAGCCACCAGAAGCCCCAGAGTCCTGCAGGATCCTTCCCTCTCCCCGCCCCTGCCCCTGCCGAGCCCAGAGCTCTGTCACTCCCACCTCCAAAGACCCCTCCAGCCCCTCCGCTTCTCCATCTCTGCTGGCTCGGTGGTCTGAGCCACTGTCATTCCTCATTTCGTTGACTAACAGCCACCCAGCTGTCTCCCCACTTTCCGCCCTTGCTGTGCTCCCAGTCTTCCCCACCAAGAATCCACAACGACCTTGTGAAGACTTAAGTTGCATCCACTCGCCTCTTTGTCGCCCTGGTTCTTTGGATCCAGACCCAGCTCCCCTTCTGGAGCCCGCTGGGCCCTGCGCGGTTAGTTTCCTTTTGCTGCTGGGGTGGGCTCAGCGGCTTCAAACAACGCAGACTGGTTCTCTTCCCATTCTGCAGGTGGGACGTCTGAATGAGTCTACTGAGCTAGGATCAAGGTGTCTTCGGCCCTGCGTTCCCTCGGGGATGGGGAGGGAGGCGCCGGGAGAATCCGTGTCCTTGTCATTTCCAGCTTCCAGAGGCAGCTGCGTGCCTTGCCTTGCCTTCTTCCAGCCTCAGAGCCAGCAGCAGAGTATCTTCACGGTCTCTCTGACCCTGACACTACCCGTCCCCTCTCCCACCTACCTCTGTCACTTAGAGCGACCCTTGTGATTACATGGGGCCCCCAATCAGATAACCCAGGATGATCCCCCTCTCAAAGTCATTAAATTAATCACTTTTGCAAAGTCCTTTTTTGCCCTGGAGGTGACATTCATAGGTTTCAGGGATTAGGATGAGGACGTTTTGAGGACTCATTACTGCGCCTGTCACAGTAGTTCAGCCTCTGTGGCCTGACGGCAGACTGCTCCGCTGGCCACACCGGCCTCCTTGGACTCCTTAAACCTCAGGGCCTTTGCACATGCTCTCGCCCCACCGAACCCTTTCTCTCACACTTGACCACTCCAGTTCGTCTTTTAGGTCTCAGCTCTAGTGCCACTGCCTCAGGGAAGCCTTCCCTGACAGCCTCCAACATCCGACAGGCTAGGTCACAGGCCCCCATCATCCTCAGAGGTCCCCAGACTTCGTGGATTGTCGGGTGGCATAGCAGGGGATTTGAGTGCTTGGGTCCTAGAAACTACTGACCGGCCAGCTACTTTGCTTGAGTGCCTCAGTTTCCTCTTCTGCCCACAGGGACAGTGACTGCTCCTTCCTCGTTGGGCTGTCACCAAGATTAATGAGTTAGGATAATTGCTTGGGACAGGGCTCCTGCAGTGCCTGGTGGCCAATAACATTCTCCCCGTGGGCTATTAAGAGGAATGTGGGGGGCGCCTGGATGGCTCAGTCGTTAAGTGTCTGCCTTCGGCTCAGGTCATGATTCCTGAGTCCTGGGATCAAGCCCTGCATTGGGCTCCCTGCTCCACGGGAAGCCTGCTTCTCCCTCTCCCACTCCCCCTGCTTATGTTCCTGCTCTCACTATCTCTCTCTCTGTCAAATAAATAAATAAAATCTTAAAAAAAAAAAAAAGGGGTGCCTGGGTGGCTCAGTCATTAAGCGTCTGCCTTCGGCTCAGGTCATGATCCCAGGGTCCTGGGATCGAGCCCCACATCGGGCTCCCTGCTCGGCGGGAAGCCTGCTTCTCCCTCTCCCACTCCCCCTGCTTGTGTTCCCTCTTTCGCTGTGTCTCTCTCTGTTAAATAAATAAAATCTTTAAAAAAAAAAAAAAAAGAGGAATGCGGTGGGCTAGGAAGTGGCCCCCCCTACCCTGTCCAGGCCCCGATCCATGGGTGAATGGTAGCTAATTTGGAAGCAGGGTCTTTGCATTTATGCCTGAGCTAAGGCTCCTGAGATGGGGAGGTTATCCTGGATCATCCAGGTGGGCCCTAAATGCCATCTCCAGAGTCTGCATAAGAGAGAGGCAGAAGGAGCTGGGGGAGCCAAGGGATGGATTCTCCCCTCGAGCCTCCAGAGGAACTGCGCCCTGCTAACACCTTGCTTGCAGCCCAGTGAAACTGATTTTGGATTTCTGGTCTCGAGAGCTGTGAGACAGCAAGCGACTGCATTAGCAGTTATTTGGAATGGCAGCCACGGGAAACTAATAGGGGGATGGTTAGCTGTTCATACTGCGCTAGACCCTGCACTAGACTGGGAGCTCATGGGCCGGCAGGCCGCACTCCCTTGCTCATGGTGGTGTCCCCAGAATCCGGCTCTGGGCCGGCAGCACACAGTGAGTGCTTGGTGAAGACAGACCATGTGCGGAAGGGAGTGAGTGGGGTTTGCCTGTTTGGCAGAATAGGCCTTTGATGCTAGTGTTTTTGCAAACTAGATCATGACCATATGTCAGTCATAAGATCCATGTAGAGGGCTGACATTTAAAGAAAGAGCAGAAAATGTCAGGCTATGGTATACGAAGTAAGGGTAAGTATTGTTACCCGAACCTCGCGTTGCAGGGGTATTTCTGTTGGTATGTAAGTATATGTTGTGTATTTGTAATATGCTCAGGAGTATCATAAAGTATATGTCACACTGTGGTTTATGGTAAACAAACATTTGAGAAACATTGTTTCAGGCCCCAGGAGCAGCGAGAGCCGGAGGGGCATGTCCTATGTCCCCGATGCTCCACAAATGTCTGAATGAGATCGTGAGCGGATGATCCTCTACCTACCTGGGACTTCTCATCTGCTGTGTCGCCTGAGCTGTGGGACCCTGGACAAGGCCCTGCCCCTTCCGGGTCCCCGTTGTCCCCATCCAGCCCTTGCCTTCTTGCCTGTTTCCCCTGACCCCGCCCCTTCCCTTTCTGGCCCGGCAGATCCGGGTAAAGCCTGACAAGACGGGTGTGGTCACGGATGGCGTGAAGCACTCCATGAACCCCTTCTGTGAGATCGCCGTGGAGGAGGCCGTGCGGCTCAAGGAGAAGAAGCTGGTGAAAGAGGTCATCGCTGTCAGCTGCGGGCCCACCCAGTGCCAGGTGCAGGTCCTGGGGAGAGGGTGCCAGGGCCCTGAGTCCTGGGTCTGAGGGAGGAGGGCCTGGGACCAGGCTCCTGGGTCCCCTTGGGGCTAGAAGCCAAGTCAAGTCCCTTCTCCTGGCAGGAGACCATCCGCACTGCTCTGGCCATGGGTGCAGACCGAGGCATCCACGTGGAGGTGCCAGCTGCAGAGGCAGATCGCCTGGGTCCCCTGCAGGTGGCCCGGGTCCTGGCCAAGTTGGCAGAGAAGGAGAAGGTAGATCTGCTGCTGCTGGGCAAGCAGGTGAGTGTGCCTCCCCCGCTCAGGACTGGGGAGGAGGGGGCCCAGGCTGAGTGGAGAGTTAGAGCAGGGTGGGCAGGGTGACTGTGGACGTCAGAAAGACTCCTGGGGTCCTATGGGGTGAGATTGGAGCCCCGGGGGCTACGGTGATGGTCCGTGTGGGAGAAGAGGAGGCCAACGGACAGAGTGGACAGGACAGCCGCGTGGCTAGGGGGCGGGGCTTGAGCTGTAGGGAGTGAGGGGGAGGGAGGAGGTCGAGACTGTGCTGGGGTCTGGCTGGGAGACACAGGGAAGGAACTCCTGGAAGAACAGTCAGGAACTGTAGAGAGCCCAGGAA
The DNA here is from genome assembly GCF_002201575.2 of Neomonachus schauinslandi. Classification (NCBI taxonomy): domain Eukaryota; kingdom Metazoa; phylum Chordata; class Mammalia; order Carnivora; family Phocidae; genus Neomonachus; species Neomonachus schauinslandi. The sequence continues at coordinate 5,631,796 of NC_058418.1, forward strand.
GACATGGGGCGGTGGTGTGTGGGGAGGACAGCTGTGTAGTTCCAACAGCCTAGGCTACTACAGAGACCTGAGGCTTCTGGAGGGTGCCGGGGAGCCTCGGGAGGCCTGTGAGCGGGGGAGGGAGGGGATCAGCTCTGGCCGCAGAAAGACCTCTCTGAGGCCATGGGGAATAGACTGGAAGGGGAGAGACTGGAGGCTGGGAGTTTTGGGAGGAGCTTGGGGGCTAATGGTGAGCTAGACCCCTGCCTACCACATGGTACCCCCACCTGAGCCATACGTGAGTCGGCCTCAGCTGTTTCCGCAGGAGACTGGGGAGGCGACACCCTTTCTCTGGCTAGCCTGCCCACCCCCTCCCATTTGAGGACAGACATTGTGGCCTCACTCGGGGTGGGGGCTGAGGGTCATCGGAAGAGCCAGAGATAGACAGCAGTGGGAGGGGACAGACCAAGGGACAGGGGCTTAGGAACAGAGGCTGACAAAGAATGTCAGAGACTGAGAGATAAGATAGGGCACAGACCTGGCTCAGGAGGCTCAGAGATAGAGCCAGGGCGCTGGCTGGAAAAGACAGGGATTCCGGCAGGCTGGATCAGCCCCTGAGGAGAAGGGGAGGCTGATGGGTCTATGTAGGTTGTTGGGTATCCTACCCAGCCCTGCACAAGTCAGGCAGTGGAAAACAAGAGAGATGACAAACAGCAAAGGAATCAGTACAAGTCAGTAAGCTGAGGCAGAGGGCCTAACCAGAGAACGGGCCAAAAAGGCATGGTCTGGGTCGGGCTCAGGGCTCTGGGGACCCAGGTCTCACACCAGCTCCCCAGGACACTGGTGCTGGCAGCATGGCCTATGGAGGCCTCCTGCATTCACTGGTGGGTCTCAGACTCATGTCCTGCCTGTCCTGGTTGTCAGGGACAGTTCCTGGGGCCAGGGCCTCCAACTGAGAAGGTACAGGATAAACTGGACAGGACACTCTTCATTGTAGGTGATAGTCAGAAGCAAACAGGCTTAAGCCGAAAAGTGAACCTGTTAGCTCATACAGGGCAAGCTTCAGGTATGGCTTGATCCAGGGTCACATGTCAGCTCTAGGCTCTGCTCCTCTGTCTTGTCTTTACTTCATGCATCTCTAGGCTCATATCCCACAAGCCTCCCCAGTGGGAAAAAAAGAGCCTCTTTCCCAAAGGCTCCAGCAAAGCTTTCAGAGCTGACTCTTCATTGGTCCAGCTTGAGTCAAGTACCCATCCCTGCACCAATCACTAGGGTCAGGGGATAGAACATTCTTATTGGCCCAGATCCTGTTCATTCAGTTCCCCAGTGTGGCTGGCCCAGGTCCTGGCTCACGGGAGGCTTCTGTGAATATTTATATAGGGGCAAAGATTTGGCATCGAGATGCTAGATGTCTTTATGTGCCCCTGGACAAGTGACTGCCTGTCTCCAGGCTCAAGTTGGGGGATGGGATCATTCTAGACCAGGAGTCAGCAAACTATGGGCCGTGGCCACCCCTGATTTTATAAATAAAGTTTTATTGGAATGCCACCACACTGGTTGCTTTATATAGCACATAGTCTGTGGCTGCTTGTGTGCTACCCAGGGCAGAGTTCAGGAGCTGGGACAGACCACATGGAATCTAGAAAATGTTGGCCAACCCCCATCTAGACAAAGGCCCGAATGGTATGTGAAAAGACCCATTGTCATACAGTCTTCTCTCTTTCTCCACTCAGGCCATCGATGATGACTGTAACCAGACGGGGCAGATGACAGCTGGGTTGCTAGACTGGCCACAGGTGAGGCTAGAGTGAGGAGCGCCTGCTGGGGGCCAGATCTGGGGGCTCAGAACAGGGCCACCCTTGTCCCTGCCCTTTTGGAGGGAGGCAGGCTTAGTAAGACAGGATGGCTACTCCAGCGGGCAGGAAGGAGACGTGTACAGCCGGGACACCAGGCCTCATCTGGGCCTTTGATGCTCTGTCTTCATCAGCCCTGTCACCCAACAACCACACCAAATTCATCCCTGCCTCAGGGCCTTTGCACTTGCTGTTCCTTCAGCCTAGGGCATGGGTCCCTCAGATTGCCTCGTGGCTTTCCCGCTCTCTCCTTTAGGTCTGCTCAGTTGTTACCTCTTTAGAGAGCCCTTCCTTGCCCACCCTGTATGAAATTCCAGATGCTCCACTTCCCACCTATGCCGGTCCAATAGAAATGCAAGCCACCTAGGTGATTTATAATTTTTCATAGCCATTGCTTCTCGGCCTTTTGGCTAAGATCAAGTGTACAGTTTTTCATAGCCAGATTAAAAAAGTAAAAAGACACAGGCAAAATTAATGCAATAATATTTTATTTAACTGGACACATCTAAAATATGATCATCTCAACCTATAATCAATATAAAAAACACTGAGCTATTTTACATTCTTTTTTCTTTTTGTATGAAGTCTTCAAAATCCAGTGTGGATTTCATATCTACAGCACATCTCAGTTTAGATGCTGAATTTCCATCAGAAATACTTAGTTTAGATTCCTAAAACTCACAGTTGAAAAAGTAGGTTCACACACCCCAGTTATTCCAAACAGACTTAAAAGTTTTCCAGGGACTGAATCGAGTATCTTTTTTTTTTTTTTAAACAGCTTTATTGAGATTAAGTGACTTACCATAAACTGTGCATATGTAAAGTGTACAGTTTGATAAGCTTGGACACACATATACACCCATGAAGCTGTCATCACAATCATGATAATATATTTGGCTTATTGGTATATTTGGCTTATTGATATATATATATATAATATATTTGGCTTATTTAATAAATTATTAAATTTATTTATTTATTTAAAAGATTGATTTATTTGAGAGAGAGAGAACAGGGGGAGGGGCAGAGGGTGAGAAGAGAGAAGCAGACTCCCCGCTGAGCTTGATCTCATGACCTTGAGACCATGACCTGAGCTGCAATCAGGAGTCAGGCACTTAACCAACTGAGCCACCCAGGCGCCCCTTGGTCTTTTAATTTAAATTAATTCATAAGATGGAAAATTCCATCCTTCCATCGCGCTAGCCATGTTCCCTACGCTCAGAAGACACTTTTGAGTCCTGTGGCTGCTATGTATGTATTTGGTTCCTGGCGGTTTTCCTGGCCAGGATAAATGCACACGAAAGCCACGGCCTTGTTGGTCATTGTCACAGTGTATCCGAGGGCTGGTTCTTGGGGTGCTTGGATGAGACTGGGAGTGACGGAACATTCCAGCTAAGACTTGAAAGGTTTGTCCGGTGAGTAAGTGAATGGAGAGAACAGGTTGGTTGGACAAAGAGGGTGTAGGTACATCAGCAAATGTTGATTCAGCACTGAGAGGCAGAGGGGGCTTGGCCAGAGCATGGGCACCAAGCGAGGAAGATGGGGCCCCAGCAGACCTTTCCAGGGTCAGCCTAGCAGAGGGGCCTGGAAGGGAGCCCCAGGGGACAAAATGGTGGGTAGGGGGAATAGGGCATGGAAGCAGCTCTTGGATTGACCAGTGGTGGGTGACAGCGAGCACATTTTGGACCTTTCTCTGCTTTAGTTTTCCTCATCTGTAAAGTGGGGATAATAGCACTTACCTTATAGAGTTCCCATGAGGGCCTGATGACTTAGTCCATGTAAGTTGTTTAGAACAGCATCCTTCCACTCCATACGTGTTCATCATTATTAAGGGAGGTTAATAATAGGCAGGAACCTAACTGGCAGGTTCAGGTCATTAGGACCCTTACCTTGGATCCCAGTGAAAGTACAGATACCCGGCCCTAGATTTATGAAATCCCTTTCTGTGGTTTCCTCCTGTATATGAACTTGATGTCTATAGGTTACCTTGCGGGACTCTCTTCATTTGCTCACCTGTGCATGCACTCCTGCCACTCTGTGCCTGTCTTCAGTTAACCTCACCCACCCCCCCCATCTCCCCAGGGCACGTTCGCCTCCCAGGTTACACTGGAAGGGGACAAGTTGAAAGTGGAGCGGGAGATTGATGGGGGCCTGGAGACCCTGCGGCTGAAGCTGCCTGCCGTGGTGACTGCCGACCTGCGGCTCAATGAACCCCGCTACGCCACATTGCCAAACATCATGGTGAGCGCTTAGCGGACGGGTCCCCGAGGGCCCGGGAATGGGTGAAAGCATTGTGGGCCCAGTGCCTCCCTGGTGCTCAGGTGCAGGGACAGAGGATCCAAGGGACTTCTCATCCAAAGGAAGGGCTCACCCAGCTAAAAGGAAGAGTTCGCTGTTTATCATGGCCAGTAGGATGGGTTCATTGGGTCATCTTAGCCAACAGGGAGAGTTTAGCATGCCATCCCAGCCAAGAGGAAGGGTAAGGTGGATCATCTCATCCAGTAGGATGGGTTCAATGAGTTAGCTCAGCCAACAGGGAGCGTTCAGTGGGTCATCTCATCCTCCAGTAGGGTGGGTTCAGTGGGTCGGCTTGGCCAAAAGTCCATTGAGTCATTACTGCCAGAAGATTGACGTTGCCAGTCCATTTCAGCTAGTGAAGGGCTTCCAAGGAAGCTGACTAAAAGAGGACCCTTAATAGAGGGGCTTCCCAGGCCATTCCTGCCCACAGAAATGATCTATACCAGGCCCCATAAGAGGTCACAGATGTCCTGGCTAGTGGGTAGGTCCAGACAAGTTCAGGCAATGGGATTGGTTCTGCAGACGTGGCAGTCATGGGGAGGAGGCTGCCGGAGAGGGGGCAAGGGCTCCAGCAGCCCCGTGAACTGTGGCTGCCCATGTGCAGAAAGCCAAGAAGAAGAAGATTGAGGTGATCAAGCCCGGAGACCTGGGTGTGGACCTGACCTCCAAGCTCTCCGTGGTTAGCGTGGAGGACCCGCCCCAGCGTATGGCCGGCGTCAAGGTGGAGACCACGGAGGACCTGGTGGCCAAGCTGAGGGAGATTGGGCAGATTTGAGCCCCTTCCCTGAAACTCAGCAATAAAACCATGACCCTTCCAATGACTGTCTCTGTTAACTCATTCCCTGGAGACCTGGTCTTTGATTCATTCAACAAACATTTACTTAAATCTCCTGTGTGCCAGGCCCTGTGCTGGGTGATGCCGGGGACCCAGGTGAGTCACATCCAGTCCCTGAGAAGCTTCCAGGCTGAAGTGGTGGGGGATGGACACGTGCAGAGGCAGCTGTATGTAGGGTGTTGTATGCTCTAAGCAGAGGTGACACCACGCACCTGGGAGCCCACCTGGGGCACCTGACCTGGCACATGGGGCCAAAGAGCTTTCCCAGGGAGATGGCATCTCGGTTGAGTCCTGAAAGACACCTATCCGTGACGTGGGGAGAAGGGCTTTCATCTGCAGAGTTTTTGCCGGGGACTCCCTGGGGACTCCCAGGTGCCAGGCCCTTGCTGAGACTCGGGGTACAAGAGGGAACGAAGCTGGAAGCTCAAGGTCTGGTTGGGAAGACAGACAGACAACAGTCAAAACCTCATGTGGGGATGAAGAGCCGGGGCCTGGAGTCAGACTTGGTGATTTTAGAGCCTCGCTCACAGTTACCGGCCGTGGGATCTTGAGTGAGTGACATCCCGTGTCTGAGCTTCGGTTTCCTATCTGACTGATCAAAATAGGAAGGGCTCACTGTAGTGGTTAAGGGCTCAGGGTCTGGATCCCGAGGCTGTGGCCATACCATTTCCTGGCTCTGGGAGAACTCTGGCAAGTTCCCACTCTCTGAGCATGGATTTCCTCCTCCCTCAGGTGCAGTTAGTAATAAAACCCGTGTTCTGGTTCTGGCATGGCATAACGAACCACCCCAAAACTCAGAGGCTTAAGCCAACAATCATTTATTTTGCCCATAAATCTGAAATTTGGGCAGGGCTTGGCAGGACAGCTCACCTCTTCAGGTGGCATCGGCTGGGGTCTCAAGTGGAGCCAGAGGATCGACATCCAAGATGACTCCGTCATGCGGCCTGCAAGCTGGCCGGGGTTGTTGGCTTGAGCTGGCTGTTGACCAGGGGCCACGATTGCTCTCTGGGGGGGCTGCTGGAGCTCTGTCACAGCATGGTGGCTGGGTTCCAAGAAGGAGCGTTCTACCACACATGAAGGGGAATATGCCAGTCTGCAGGCCGAGAAGCAGACGCTGGAGTGGGGTCACTTCTCTACTCTCTTTAGCCGGATCTGAGGGGAAGGGACATAGACCCTACTCCTTAAGGGAGGAGGGTCGAATTTGCAGGCATCTTTAAGCTATAAAACTTACCCCATTAATGTAGCCCCCCCGCCCCGACACCAGAACCACACCTGACACAAGGAAGGTGCTCACTCTGTATGTTTACCATTGTTACCATCAGCATGGTGAGAACTCTCCGGATAAGCTCAGAGGACTGAGCTGAGCCCAGCATGTGGTGGTAGGAGCTTTCCGAAGGAGTGAGCAGTCTGACTGCCCTGAGCCAAAGCCCAGCTCTGCCCTCTGGCTGTGCAACCTCCTGCAGGTCCCTTGACCTCTCTGAGCCATAGTCCCCTGGCCTGTAAAATGAGGATGATGACACCCAGCTCATAGGGCATTTGCAAGTGTTCGGGCAGATAATGCCTGGGAAGCATTTTGCATTGTTCCTGGCACAGGAGAAGTGGTAATTATTATTATGATTCTTAACTAGGTGAGGCTGCAGGACAAGTTGTTGGTGGGGGGTGGGGCGTGCGGACAGGGAGTGAGCAGAGCATTCCAGGAAGAGGAGAGACGGCCTGCAAATCTGGGAGGGGAGAGATGGGGCATAAGAATGGCTGGATGTTCAGAGTAAGAGGGTGGAGGGTATGGCCGGAGTGGGTAGGTCTGGGCCACTCTGGGTCTAGAAGGGACCTTGGATGTCTCCTGAGGGCACAGGGGAGCCACGGGAGGGGCAGGGGCAGAAAGGGGTCAAGTGTGGATCCAGAGACTGGCGGAGGCTGGAGGCTGGAGGGAGGAGGCTAGGGGAGAGGACAGTTCTGCCCAGTGGAAATGGAGAGGAAGGGGCAGAGCAGGAGGAGGGGAGAGGAGGGAAGAAGGCTCCCAACCTCTGCATAGATGTGGAACCACACTTGAAATGGAGAACCCAGGAAGGGGGTTGTGTTGGAGGGAAGATGCTGAGTTTGATGGGATGCAAGGCATTTGAGGCCCAGCGGGGCACGGAGATGCAACTCTGGGTCTCAGGAGAGGGTGGGAGACAGCCAGTGGAGATTTGTTCTGAGGGCAGCAGGGAGCTATGGGAGGAGTTGGAGCAGAGTGGGAGCAGGGTCAAATGCAGGTATCTGAGGCTGCAGGCAGGACAGAGTGGATTCAAGGTCAGAGGCCGGTGAGGAGGAAGCCTGAACTGAGGCTGAGGCCATCAGAGGTGAGGCTCTCTGAAGGGTCACCTCACCCTCCTCCAAGAAGTCTTCCTGGCTTCTGTTCCCCAAGGGTTTGCTGCCACGTTTCCGCTGGGACCCGTCTCTCACCATCTTCATCCCGGGGGTGGGGAGCGCAGGGGTCAGATGGGACCAGCTGATGAGGACCAGTGGGGTGGGGTGGCTGGCTCTGCCACTAGATTGGGGGTGGGGGCTCCTGGCCCCTCCCACTGGGTCTGGCTTCCTTCCCCGCCCAGGAAGCTACCAGTCCTGTCGGACTCGTCAACCGGGGAGGCACAGGTGCAGGCCCGCTCCAGTGTCCTCATGGGTGTGGCCAGCACCATGGACACCTCACGGGCTCTGCTGCTCTTCCTGCTCCTGGGTAAGTCCCCTGCTCGGCCCCTTCCCCACCGGTTCCCCTTCTCAGCAGCCCCTCAACGCCTTCCCCTCCTCTCCTTGCAGCCTCCGGAGGAGGGGTCCTCACCCACAGAGCCTCTTCTGGAGTTCAGCAAACCAATTTCTCCCTGGACTCAGAAAGCTCTTCCCAGGGCCCAGGTTCAAAAGTCTCCTCCATCAAACCCCCCAGCTGGAAATTTCCAGATCAGTCTCCAGGTTCAAAAAGCACTGCTGCCGTCCCTCATTCCAAATGGTTTCCTGAGGCCTTGAATTTTAGCGATGTGCCCAGGTCCGTCTGGTCAGATGTTTCTGCTGAGGACCAAAAGCTGAGCCTGGATCCTACCTTCTCTGAAATCCTGGATTCCAAAGTATTTTCTGATGTTGTGGGTTCTCAAGTTCCTGCCAAAGACTCAGAGGCCTCCTCCTCTGTTAAGACCCCAGCTTCAAACATTTCAGCTCAAGTCCCAGATCCTGAAGTATCTGTTGAGACCCCAGGTTCAAAATTCTCCCCTGAGGATCGGGATCTTGAAATATCTGCCCAGAACCCCGAATCCAAAGTCATCGCAGTAGCCCACCCAGAGGAAAGCCTCCCCCAGCAAGTGGGGAGGCCTCTCTCGGTGCTAGTGGGGACCACCATCCGGCTCCCTCTAGTTCCGGTTCCCAGCCCTGGCCCTCCTGCTCCTCTGGTTGTCTGGCGCCGAGGCTCCAAGGTGCTGGCAGCCGGAGGCCTGGGGCCAGGGTCCCCCCTGATCAGCTTGGACCCTGCTCATCGAGACCGCTTACGATTTGACCAGGCCCAAGGCGGGCTGGAACTTGCCTCTGCCCAGCTGGAGGATGCTGGGGTCTACACTGCCGAGGTTATCAGGGCTGGGGTCTCCCGGCAGATTCGGGAGTTCACGGTGGGTGTGTATGGTAAGTGGGTACTGAGGTCCAGAGTGCAGGCCCTTTGGGCAGGTGGCTGCTGTCTGACGGTGTTTTCTCCCCTAAGGAAGGGGGTCCCTCGGCAGGGGAGACAGGACTTCTAGGTTGGAGGGAGGACGGATAAGAGGGGCTGGGGGTCAAGACAAATGTTCTTGAGGGAAGTTGGACCTGGGGATCAAGACCCCTGGGGGTTTGGAATCTTGTCTCTGAGAGGAGAGAGTGGGGGACTCAGACTTGCGGGTCTGTGAGGAGGAGGACTCCTGGGGCTGGTTTCGGAAGTCCTGGGTGGGAGGAGTGGAGAAGGCTGGGGCCTGGAGTCCTGGATCTAGGGGGCGAGGGGGCCGGGGACCAGGTCCTGAGCCCGTCTCCCTCTCCCAGAGCCGCTGCCCCAGCTGTCCGTGCAGCCCAAGAGCCCCGAGACAGAGGAGGGGGCGGCCGAGCTCCGGCTGCGCTGCCTGGGGTGGGGGCCGGGTCGCGGGGAGCTGAGCTGGAGCCGGGACGGACGCACCCTCGAGGCAACGGACCCTGAGGGAGCAGAGCCACGCCGGATCCGCACAGAGGGCGACCAGCTGCTCATCATGCGCCCTGTGCGCAGCGACCAGGCCCGGTACACTTGTCGCGTCCGCAGCCCCTTCGGCCACACGGAGGCTGCGGCCGACGTCAGTGTCTCCTGTGAGTGGGGGTGTGCCTCGGGTTGGGGGGCGGTGATCTGGGAGCTCAGGCTCCTGGTCCGAGGCGGAGGGGGGTTGGAGGTCCAGCGCCCAGGGGTCGTGGCGGAGTCCCGGGGAACCCTGGCTCTCCCGGTCCGGACCCCTTCATCCAGACGGCCCGGATGCACCAGTCATCAAGGTCTCCTCGGATCGCGACGCCGCCCCCGCCCGCTATGTCACCGCGGGCAGCAACGTGACCCTGCGCTGCACCGCCGCCTCGCGGCCGCCCGCCGACATCGCGTGGAGCCTGGCCGACCCGGCCGAGGCAGCGGTGCCCGCCGGCCCGCGTCTCCTGCTGCCCGCGGTCGGGCGGGGCCACGCCGGCACCTACGCCTGCCTCGCCGCGAACCCACACACCGGCCACCGCCGCCGCTCTGTGCTCCACCTCACGGTGGCGGGTGAGCACGGCCGGGGCGGGAGGGAGCGGGGTACCCGGAGAAGGCGGGGGCCACAACGGGGGGGCGGGGCCAGATTAACAGGCGGAGACTCCTGGGCAAGAAGCGATCTCAACAAATTAAGCAGAGGGTCAAATGGCGAAGAGTGGAGACCAGAAACGGAAGGGACTTAGGGCGCTTGGGCCAGTAAGTGGGATGAGCAAATAAAGAAATTACCTGGGAAGGGGGCGGGGTCACAAGAGAAAGGGGGCTGGGTCATTCTAGAAATGGGCGGAGCTGTCTTAGATGTAGGACGGGGCGCAACCGCAGGGGCCTAGATGTCTGGCTAAAGGCCCAGAGTAACTTGGTGGAAGGGGTGGGACTACAAAGGAAGGGGCGGGGTTAGGTTTGCGAGGAAAGAAATCAGTGCGGAGATGGAAAGAGAGGCGGTCAGTGGGGCTGCAGCTGCCCACTTAGCCCGGAAGTTTCTGGGAAAGGGAGCTGGGGGGCAAGAGAATGGGGCGCGGACGGCGCCTACGGGCCGGTGCAGAAGGGTTGGCGTGACAGCGCGGAGAGGCGGGGCTGGAGGGGTGAGGGGAGAGAGGCTGACCCCTTGATCTCTCCCTCCGCCCCACAGATCTGCCTCCCGGGTCCCCACAGTGCTCAGTCGAAGGCGGTCCGGGGGACCGCAGCCTCCGCTTCCGCTGCGCGTGGCCCGGCGGGGTCCCTGCAGCCTCCCTGCAGTTCCAGGGTCTCCCTGAAGGCGTCCGCGCGGGGCCGGTGCCCTCTGAGCTCCAGGCGGCTGTCCCCGCCCACCCCCGACTCAGCGGCGTCCCCGTCACCTGCCTCGCTCGCCACCTGGTGACCACGCGCACCTGCACTGTCACCCCGGGTGAGAGCCGGCGGGACTTCTTTCCTGTTTCCCGAGGAGGGGGTATTTCTTAGCTCCTTTAGGAAATGAGCAAGGCAGACTTCTGACTCCAGGAAAAGAGATTTCCTTTTCCTTAAATCCTACAGAAGGACCAAGGTTTTTCCTATACCTCAAGCAGGGGAAGGGCCACAATTTCTTTCCTGGACCCAGGAAGAGGGCTGACACCTTCCTACGTGTCCAGAGCAATAAAGGCCCTGGAATAATAATGAGTTCCCCCGCTCAGAACCTGGTCCATAGTATGTATCTAATAAGTCGTTATTAAGGACATCAGGTGATGATTGAATGAGAGAGTGAGTGAATGGGCAGTGCTTCCTTGTTTGCTAAAGTTTCACAGCGATTTACTTCACCAAAGGGCGCAGGACTTGGTCTTTGACTCCAGGGTGAGGTCTTGACTTGGCTGGGTTTCTTCTACCTGCAGAGACCCCTCGGGAGGTGCTGCTGCTTCCCACAGTGGAGGAAACACAGTCAGGGGAGACAGAGGTGGCGCTCGAGGCCACTGGCTGTCCTCCACCATCGAGAGCATCTTGGGCCCGGGAAGGGCGGCCCGTGGCCCCAGGAGGTGGGGGTCGCCTGCGGCTCAGCCAAGATGGGCGCAGGCTCCTCATTAGCAACTTCAGACTGGACTGGGACCTGGGAAATTACTCCGTGTTGTGCAGCGGGGCTCTGGGTGCTGGGGGCAACAAGATCACGCTCACTGGTGAGTCCGTTTCTTTCCCAGAACCCAGAAGTCCAGGTCCTCCAGCCCTCTCTAACCTCAAACCCAGTCCCCAGCTCCTTCTCCCTCAGATCCAAGAGTCCAGGCCCCTCAGTCTCTTCCTCTTATAGGCCTAGAAGCCTCCCCAGACCTTTTGCTCCCCGGACCTGAGTCCAGGCCTGCAGCCCCCTTCCCTCTCCCCTCTATGACCCATAAATTCAACCCCCACCTTAATCCCCCCAGGACCTTCCATCTCCTCATGGAGGCTGCAGAGAGCCCAGGATGCAGCAGTGCTGACTTGGGATGTGGAACATGGGGCCCTGATCAGTGGTTTTGAGATCCAGGCACGACCAGAGGGCCCTGACCTGGGTAGATCCACTACCTACAAGGACTGGATCTCCCTGTTCATCCTGGGGCCTCAGGAGCGGTCAGCTGTGGTGCCCCTTCCTCGTCAGAACCCCGGGACCTGGGCCTTCCGTATCCTGCCCACCCTGGGGGGCCAGCCAGGGACCCCATCACAAAGCCGAGTCTACCAGGCCAGTGAGTTGGGGCTGTTGGAGCCTTTTCCTGGGCTGCCTCCCTCAGTCTGTTTCCTTGTATCCTTCCTGCTTGTCTGCTTGTATCCGTTTTCTGGGGCTACGGTCACAAAGGACCATGAACTGGGTGGCTCGAACCAACAGAAATGTATTCTCTCCCAGCTCTGGCGGCCAGAAGGCAGAAATCAAGGTGTCAGTGCTCCATCTCAGGGAAATCAGGGCCGTGCTCCCTCTGAGACTCGGGGTAGAATCTTTGCCGGCCTCTTCCAGCTTTTGATAGTGGCCATCAATCCGTGGCCTTCCTTGACTTGTAGCTGCATTGCTGTGGTCTCTGCCTCCAGCTTCCCACAGCCTCCTCCTCCCTCTCTGTGTCTGTCTTCTTCTTGTAAGGACTCTAGTCATATTGGATTAGGGCTCATCCTAATGCTCTCATCTTGACTTGATTGGTTGAATTGTGTCTCTCCCCAAAAGATATATTGACATCTTAACCCTCAGTACCTGTGAATGTGACCTTATTTGAAAACAGTCTTTGCAGAAGACTGACTCTATTTCTATAACACATTATTTCTGTCATAGCACATTTATTTTTCTTCTTAGTGCAACCTGTAATTATGTTATTAATTTGTGCATTCATTTCTGATTTCCCTAAAAATTAATCCCCATGAGAGTGGGTATCCGGGTTTGCTCACCAGTGGATTGTTACCATCTGGTAGAATGCCATTCGCACCAGTTACTTAGTAAATGCTAAATAAAAATGAGAGTCTGGGGTCCCAGATGCCTGGGTTCCGAAATAGTTGGAGCAGGTTGCTTAGGAAACTTGGGTCCAGCCCTGGCTCCTTATCCTCCATCTCTCTGTCTCTTCCAGGTCCCACCCTGGGCTCTGGGGCCATTGCTGGCATCGTCCTGGGCTCCCTACTTGGCCTGGCGCTCCTGGCAGCACCTCTCTACCTGTGTATCTGCTGCCTGTGCAGCCTTAGGGGTAAGTGGGGGGCCCCCCACCCCGGGAGGGTCCCTAGGAAGAGGCCCATTGGAGACCTGGCTGAACCAGTCAGAACGGCCACAGGTCATTCATCCCGCCTTCTACCTCCATATCAGCCAATCAGAGTAAGGCTCCGCCCCTCAGCTTGGAACAGCCAATCACGTGTTTCTGTTTCTCTTCCTCCTCTTTCCAGGATACTCTTTTAAGAAAAAGAAGCATCCCTCCTCCTTGACCCCTGTGATTGCCCCACTGGAAAAAAAGATGCAGAGCGTAACCCCAGTGCAGACCTCACAGCCTCTGCCCCTCAAAGTCCCACTGGAGGACCCTAGCCCAAACAGGGCCCACCAGGTGAGTGGGGGTGCCCCATGTCCTGGAATGGGGGGAGAACTTTTTGTGTTTTAGGGAGAGGAGATGGTCTGAGTCCTCTTCCTCCAGGTTTACTTGTTGATTTACAAAGTTGGTAAACACCCCCCCCCTTTTAATACATAAAATTGGGACAGGAATTCCCATCCAATTTTTGTCATATTAAGAGTGAAATTCCAGTTTCCCTCCAAAGGAGGGAGAACTCCTTTATTCTTTTCCATAAAAATTGGCAAAACTTACATTTTCTATCAGACGTGGGATGGAATGTCTTCTTCCCCCAAAAAGCTGGGTTGCCACATGTCTTATCTCTCCCAAGGGTGGGCGGACATTTCTTTTTTCCCTGTTGTAAATGGAGGGAACCCCACTAATGTCTGACTGATGTGAGCTAGCATTAGAAAAGCGTGAGTCATGTCACATTCAGGGTAATCCCTGAGGTTGTCCCCTTCCCTCCCTTTCTCTTCTAGGCCACTGGCCCCAGTCCAGTCATCTCTACGGGTGGGGGCCCAAGGACTGTTCGGGCAGCCACACAGGTGTGACCAGGGCCCGCTCTGCGCAGGATTTTTTTTTTTTTTTTTTGGTAGGACCTCCTATTTCACCCCAACAGCAGGCAGGGCCTTCCTGTCCTGCTGTGACTGAAGACTGGCCCCTGAACATGAGACTTCCTGTCTCCCTCTCAGCGCAGAAGACTACTTGTATTTGTGCAACTAAGGAGCTGTGGCTTCTGGGTTGGGAGAGACTCCTGCTGATCTACCCGTGTGGTTTGCAAAACCTCCAGGCAGGCAGGACCTGCAGGCTCAGTAGTGGACAGGCTGGTGGACAGGCCGGGCTTGTCCAAGCCCCAGGAGGGGCCCAGCCTCTTTCTCTCAGAAGGTCTTCCTACATCCGCTTGTCTCCTCCAGGCCATGCCCCATCCAGTTCCCAGCGTCTGCAGCTTAAAATAGCTCAGACCACGTCCTCTCCTCTTTAAACCCTTCTGGGGATGCCCATTGCTCTTCAGATATTGTCCTGACTCCTCACTATGATTTTCAGAGCCCTGTGGTTTGACTTCTGTTGACCTCTGACCTCCCCTTCCTGTACTTTCACCCCTGCTACTCAATTTCTGTCCACACAGCTCTATTTTGCCTCCGGGGCTTTGCCCCAGAGTTTGCTTTGCCTGGAACACCACTCTTTGCCCCAGGTTATTCACTTCTCAAGTATAATGGTAATTGAGCTACAGTGATTTATAGGAAATATATATTTGGTCATTCAGATGACCAAAATATGTTTCTCAGATATCTTTGACCTTGCTTGATCCACAGTTCTTGAAAACGATTCAGAGCCACAAAGGTGAAATGGGTGTCTTGTTATTAATGAAGGTGACTTTTGGGTCCCACCCAAAGGTGGGGCTGGTGGCCTGGAGGACCAAACCTGTGATTGGAAGACTGGAACTTTCCCAAACCCCTCGCTGCCCCCCCCCCTTTCCAGGAGGGGGAGGGAATGGAGGTTGAATCAGCCAATGGCCAGTGACTTAGTCAATCATGACGATATAATGAAGCCTCCATAAAAACCCAAGAGGATAGCCTTGGGTCCATTTCCGGAGAGCTTCCACGCTGGAGGAACCAGAATGTTCCTCTGTACCACCAAGCTCCACAAGAACAGACGCTCCTTTGTTTGGGAGCTTGCCCTGTGTATCTCTTCATCTGGTTGTTGATTCATATCCTTCCTCATATCCTTTAATAAACTGGTAAATATAAGTAAGTGTTTCCCTGAGTTCTGCCAGCCAGTCTAGGAAATTAATCAAATCCAAGGAAGAGGTCTTTGGAACCTCCAGCTGTAGGGAGTTGGTCAGAAGCATGGGTAGCAGTTTGGGGCTTGCAGCTGGTGTCTGAAGTGGGGAATGGGGGTGGCAGTCTTGTAGGACTGCACCATGAATCTTAGAATCTCCTGCTGTCTTTGGGGAGACAGTGTCAGATTGGAGTTGAATTCTCAGACACCTGGTGTGTTGAGAATTCTCAGGTCTATCTAGATCTGCACAGGTTGCTTTTCCCCATTACATGGAAGACCTTGGGTCTGTGGGGATAACAGTGTTGGGGAAGATAGCATGTACAGGCTGAGAATGATAGAAATACTGTGTTGGGGGAGGGAACCCTCCAGTGTTGGAATCGGGTCCAGAAACCCTAAAAATGTAACCATTACCAGCTTAGGAGGCTGCCGTGGTCATGGGTTTGGTCCCACAGCCTCTGAACCTCTGGCTTCTCTCACTGAAATCTGTATGTACTTGTTTAACCTCTGCCTCCCTCTCTAAACTGAGAATGTCAGGAAGGCAGAGACCATGTCATTATCTCCAGCACTTAACACAGAGCCTGGCACACAGCAGGTAATCAATAAATATTGGTTGACTGAGCAAATGTTGTGGCGCCAGTGGAAGGCTGGGCTTGCGGCTGCTCTCCCCAGCACGATGCCTTTCTTTCTTAGCTGGGTTTCTCATTGGAAATTTAGGGAGTGTGTCAATGAAGATTCCCTTGGCTGCAAGTAACACAATAAATGGTAGCAAAATAAATGGTGGTTTCAGGCTGGCTCCAGCAACTTAGCAACCCTGTGAAGGACCTGAGCTCTCTGCATCCTTCTGTTCGGCCACCCTCAGTGGGTTGGCATATTGTCTTATGTGGCAAGATGGCTGCTAGAGCTCCAGGCATCACCTCTTCACACAACTGTATCTGAAGACAAAAGGAAGGGAGCAAGGTTCCCTTCCCACACTCCTTCCCTCGACCAACCTCATGAGTGAGGAAAAAACTTTCCTGGAAGCCCATCGGCAAACTTCCCTTATTGACCCCAAATTAGCCACATCACTGCAAGAGAGGCTGGGAAACCAAACATCTCAACCTATATCATGGGAGGTGGGTCTGACAGCAAAGAAGGAAGAAACAACTAATGCATCCGTCTCCCGGGGAAGGGAAGGATGTGAGGTATTCTGGTTAAAGATGGGGATGAAAGAGCCTTTAGGGAAACAGAGCTCTTGGATCTTTTTGGAAAGGTGAAGGCTGGGGTCCTGGGTACCTGGATCCTCTATATCTTTTCTATATCAGTTAGACCTTTCATTTCTTTTTAATCACTAGTAAGAAACATAACACAACTTGGCTTATACATTCAGGGGACTGTATTGCTTATGTAAATGAAGGTGGGCGGCAGGTACATTTTGATCCAGCTACTCAAACGATGTCAGCATGGACTCAGTTTCTTTAGACGTTCCTCTCTGAACTCCATAGTGTTTCTATCATTCTCAGCCTGTACATGCTATCTTCTCCACCACTATCCCCACAGACCCAAGATTTTCCATGTAATGGGGAAAAGCAACTGTGCAGATCTAGATAGGCCTCATATCACTGTGTAATGGATCAATTCCAAATCTACCGAAAGAGAGAGAGAGGGTAGAAATGATGTCGGGGAGGCACCACCAATGACCCTTTGCCCTCCACTCACCCAAATCCTTAATGACCCTGACACTTGGCAGGCAGAGACTTTGGAAAAAGGCGTTTATTCGTGTGGTGGTCTCAACACTCCCCATGAATCGGAACACACGGCCCCCAGGGCCCCCCGCCCCCTCCCTGGCATCCCTCCCCCACCCTTCCCCAACCCCCCGGACCCCGGGGATGGAAGACAATGTGGGATGGGGCCCACGCCCCCGTCTGAGGTACAGTCACTGCCCCTTGCCCCCCTGCCCCTGCTCTGAGTTCTTCCTCCCCAAGCTCTGGGTAGTGTGGTTTGGGGTGTTTCTAGCGGGTCTCCCAGGAGTCAGAGCTGGTGACTTGACATCTTGGTCTGGACTGGGGATATCTGTGATGCTTCTCTCTTCCCCACTTTGTGTGGTGTGGTGTGCCAGGATCGCATATTCCTATAGCAGAGCTAAGGTTACAGCCTCTCAGTGCCCCCTCCTGACAAGTTGCCCACCCTCAGGGGAACTACAAGCTGGTCACCAGCCATAGGTCAGCTGGAGCCAGGGGGCTATTGCTGGTCCCAGTCGCTGATATGTGTGTGTGTGTCCATCGGAGTGTGTGTGAGGGCCGTCAGGTCAGCCTTTGGGAGGTGCAGTTGGTGGAGAGGCCAGGGAGTGGTAGACCGGCAAGCCCACACCTGTGGGTGGCTGCAGGGGGCTGAGGGGAGTCGGGCGGGGGTGGGGTAGGGCAAAGCACTGAGACAGACAGGTGAGCACAGGCACCAGTCTGACCATTGGATGGAAGCACCGATTGGCCCAGATGGGGCCCGAAAGTCGGGGTAGGGGAGGGGGGCAGAGAAAGTGGGAAGGTCTCAGGCTGCTGAGCCAGTGATGGGGCCTCCGGCTACAGGCAGCTGGTGGTTGACAGCAAGGAGGCCCAGAGCCAAGATGGAGATCCCCCACCTGCTCACAAAGGCTGAATGAGAGCTTGACAGGTGAGTGCGTGACACCCCTCCTCACTCCCAACCTGGCCAGGAGACACTCTTTCAACAGGGAGGGGAGGGGGTGGTGTGCGTGCATATATTGGGAACCCGGGGAGCCTGGAAAACCTCTGCTCACAGCTTCTGTCGAGAAGCCCACATACCTACCTCCAGCCAGAGGTGAGAGGCAGCAGCATTGGGGGCGGTGGGCGTGGGGGTTTTAGGGGAGGGAAGACTGCTGAGCCCCTTCCCCCCACACACATACACACACGTGCAGGCTCATGCTCACACACACCCACTACATACACACGATCCAGTTGACAGCCTGAGCTAAGAGAGGGGTGTGGGGTGGCCGGGGGTGGGTCACAATCGGAAACGTGAACGGTGGCGAAAATGGCTGTAGAAAGATGCATAATTTTGCGTTATCCCTCACAGTGATGGGTTCTCTAAAGAGCTTTCCTCCTCTTCCTCCTCCTCTCTTCTTCCTCCTCGGTGGCAGAGAGCTCTTCCGCCCCCTCGAGACCCACGGCGCTTGCTCTCCCTTTTTCTCTCGCTCCCGGCCTCAGGCCCCGCGCAGGGGGAGGCGAGCTGCACTGGGTTCTTCCTACATCCTCCACCACAGCCAGCCCAGGGCCCAGAGGAGGGTCAGGTGCCCCGGGGGCCTCGGGGCTGAGTTCTCCAGGGATCCTGGGCCTGGGGAAAGAGAGAGGGTCACGGGAGTGGCCTGGGAAGGGGAGACCCCATGTGTGTCTGGCGGTGCCTTGTGACCGCCCTGTCTCTGAGGGTGTCTTTGAGCCTCCCTCTCTAGGGGTCTTTCTGGGGCTTTCGCTCGGTGTGCCTGCTCTCCCCACTCTGTTCGGAGTCTTAGCATCTTGCTGAACATTGTTTCTCTCTGACACTCAGTCCCTCTCTCTTATTCCCCGTCTTTCTCAGATCTTCGCATTGCACCGTTTACGTCTATCCAGGATGCTACGAAGCGTCTTGCAGTCAGCGCGGCCGAGATGGTACTCTTGACTTTCCTCCCCGAGACTGGCTACTGCCCCCTCCCCAATATCTCTCCACCTCAGTACTTTACTACTACATCCCCATTCACCCAGCTACTCGAGCCAACACCTGCGATCGCCACGACTCCACTTCCTTCTTGCCTCCACCTTCAAAACATCTCCGCGATACAGCGACTTTGTGCTGCCGCTCAGGCCCTCGATTACGGCAGGACCTCCTCCCTGGTCCCTCTGCCTCCATCTTGCGCCCCCTACAGGCCATTCCTCAAACAGTGATTCTCTTTAGAAGCGTCAACCGCTTGGACAGTCCCTTGCTTAATAGCCTCCAGCGGCCTCACCCTACAGTAGAATAAAATCCAAAATCCTTTCCGGGGCCCATGAAACTCTGCCTCTCCCTTCCTCTTTGGCCTCAGGCTCCACGGTGATCACTCTGCTCAGGTCATGCTAGCCTCCTTGCTGTGCCTTTGCATACATACACCGTTCCCTCCGTCCGTCCGCAAAGCTCTTCCCGCAGATCTTGGCAGGGCTGGCTGCTTCTTACCATTCAAGTCTCAGTTCCTCCCCCTAGTGGACGCTCAATGAACCGACACTCATTGAAGGGATGGGTTTCTGGCTCCGTCCCATTGCTTGGGTCTCGTCCGTCACTTTCCCAAGTTCGCAGTCAGCCTGGGGTAGTCCCGGCCCCGCCCCCCGCCCGGCCCCGCCCCTGCCTCTCGGACGCACGCAGGAGCCGCATGGAAGCGCTGGACATTCCCAGCCGGTTGGCGGCGCGACAGGTGTAGTTGCCGTAATGCCGGGCGCTCACGTTGGCGAAGAGAAGCATCGAGCGGGTGCGCTCCGTCTGTACCTTCAGGCCCTCGGCTGTGCCGCTGATCAGCCTGCCGGGGATCCGCGTCAGGGACCGGGCCGTGGAACCCTGGCCCGGGACCCCCTCGGGGCGCAGAGCCCACTGCCCCCGACTCTCAGGCTCCCTGATTTCCCGGGGACCCCGCATTCTGCCCCCTACCCCAGAGATCCCTGGCTTCGGGCTCTAGCTGCCCATGGGTCCCCAGACCACTCCCACAGACACCCCTCTCCAGGCACCCCTGCCCCTCAGGGTCACTGGACTCTCCCAGCGTGTGCCCCCAAGCTCTACAGCCTCCCAGACCCTGCTGGACCCCCACCCCAATGGTCCTCTGAAGCTTCCCCGCCACACCCTCAGCATCGACCCCCGCACATCTCCCTGAATAGCCTGAAGAGACCAAGCTTCCAACATGCATCATTGTGGGCCCCGAGCTTCCAGTAAGCCCCCGCGATCTCGCTGCGGCCCAGCGGACACCATTCCCTGGAAGCTGGATTCCCCAGTTCTCGGGACCTGGGCTCGGCTACCTTCCCCACGCCCCCTTGGCCCGCCCCGGTGTTGTCCTCACAGTCTGTCATCCTTGTACCACTGGAAGTCCGCGGGGGGCACCGCCATGGCTTCGCAGCGCAGGAGGGCGGCCCGGCCCAGGGCCGTGCGGGCACTGGTCACGTCCGTGATGGTCGGAGGATCTGGCGAGGGGCAAGAGTTAGTGAGTTCCCCTAGCGAGGTGAGGACTGAAGGGCTCTGTCCCCATCCCCCTCCTTCCCAAGAGTCCGGCACCCCCACCTCCTCCCCAGGGACCCAGGGCCTGCCCCCCCTTTCACGCCCAGTGCCAAAGGGCTCACAGTTGACCGTGACCAGCACACGGCGGCTGTCAGGTGCCGAGTTCACGCCGTTGTGAGTCACGC
Organism: Neomonachus schauinslandi; assembly: GCF_002201575.2. Lineage (NCBI taxonomy): Eukaryota > Metazoa > Chordata > Mammalia > Carnivora > Phocidae > Neomonachus > Neomonachus schauinslandi. Next base: position 5,652,138 of record NC_058418.1, read on the forward strand.
ACTCATATTCCCCGGCCTGGCCTCGCTGGATGTCAGAAATCTCCAGGATCTCGCCCTCCGAGGTGAAACCGTCTGTGCGGGGAGGGAAGGGGAGGGGGCGGGGCCGGACACAAACACTTAACACGGGACAACACGGGCACAACACGGACACACATCAGCGGGGCAGGCACCGCAGGGCCTGGAGTGCCCGGGTCAGTGAGAGCCAGGAGGGGTTTGCAGGGGTTTGGGGCGGGGGTGTGGATCCACGGCCCCGCCCCTGCCTCTCAGACTCCTGCTAGGGGTGTGGGGCAGGGAATGAGGGTCTGGGGCTTGTAACTAGAACCCAGTGGGGCGGGTCCTAGAATTTGGGGATGCAACAGATCCAGGGATCTGGGAGCTCACGGTTCAGATCATGAGGCTCACAGTACCCAGTGGGGAGGAGGATCCCAGGATCTTGGAGCTCAGAAAGATCCAGATAATACAGACCCAAGGGGTGGGGTGGGGGGTCCAGAGTTCTGGGATCTTATTCTTGGGTTCAAGGAATCAGGATCTAGTAATTGGGATCAGCAATCCAGATACCTGGGGGTTCATGACACATCACCAGGTTCAGAAGATCCTTTGGGACTACGGGCATCCAGGGACCCAGGGTCTCAAGCCCAGGATTGTGGGGCTCAGATGACCAGGTGGGAAAGGATCCAGGATCTGAGACCTAGTTATTGGGTTCTGGGGTCTCGGGGGATAGAGTGATTGGCACCACTGGTCTCTAAAGACCCAGTGAATGGGGGTCTAGGGATCTGGGGGATAGGGGTGGAGATCCACGTAAAAGGGTGGTGGATGTCCAGGATCTGGGATGTCATGTTCAGGTATCTTGGTGCTATGTTTGGGGGAAGCCTAGAGTAGTGGTTCTCAGCTCCATCACCAGAATCACCTGAAGGGCTTGTTAATACAGACTGGTGGGGGTCGTGGGTGGAGGGAGGTTCTAATTCATTAGGCCTGGGATGGGCCCAGAATGTGCATTTCTGGCAAGCTCCCGGTGATGCCGATGCTGCTGGTCTGGGGGCCACACTTTGAGAACTGCTGAGCTAGAGCGTCCCGCAGAGGAGATGTAGTGAGGTGACCAGGAGATGGGAACAGGGGCAGGGGCCACTGGTTATAATGTGACTTAGGGTTAGTGGTAGGGATTCAGAACCCAGAATTACATGAGCCGGTGGGGAAGAGACCAGGGCTCCTGGTGTGGGGACAGGGTGCAGGCTGGGGTCTAGCAGGTGAGTTAGAGGAAATGGTTCAGGCCTGCAGGTGGTGAAGGCTCTAAGGCTCTGGGGGCTGCTGGTGACATAATGGGATCAGGGTGGAGGGAGGGAAGCAAGTCATGGAAGGGGGGGACTCTGGGAATCTAGCTAGGGATATGGGGAACCAAGGGGCCCAGATTGTGGAGCGGGGAAAGGGGCTTTGGGCCAGGGGTGGGGTCCTCACCTCGGAGCTGTCTCCAGGTGACCGTGGGCTCTGGCCGTCCCACAGCCAGGCAAAGCAGGTTCACGTTGCCCCCCTCATTCACTGTCACAGGGGAGGAGATGTTCACGATGCGGGCGGGGACTGCAGGCCGGGAGGGGAGAGGTCAGCGAGAGGCTGAATATGGCCTCCCAGGACCCAGGAACCCTGGCCCCCAGCCCCCTCCTCCCTTAGACCCAGGGGTCCAGCCAACATGCCCTCTGTCTTTCTAAGAATTCTGTGTTTCCCCGTTGCCCCTCTAGGTCTGGCTCCTTGTCTAACTGCTAGTCTCTCTCTTTCCTGTTCTTTCTCCGTCTCCGTCTCTGTCTCTGTCTCTCCCTTCATCCTAACTTGGTTTCTCTGCCTTCTGGTTTGAATTCCTCCCACCTTATCTCTGTCTACTTTTATTAATTATTGTTATTATTCTTATTTTAAACAATTAGTTTCTATAACAAGTACTCATATGGTGCTTCCAGCGTGGTAACCCTGTTCTAAGTGTTTTATACAAATTAGCTCATTAAACCTTCACCACCCTGCCACCTCCTGGGGTAGATGTTGCTATATTTGTCAATTCTAACACACATGGCGGTTTCCCGCACCCGCCGGAATATCGTTCCAATCAGGATGGCCTGACAACATAGGATGCTGGAGTTTAATTGGCAGGGTTACTTTTCTTTTCTTTTTTGGCAGAGCATAAAACAAAGATGCCCCTTCCAGTTGACCATGTCTTGGATTTGATGCACGACAGAGTCATCCCCATTTTGCAGATGAGGAGTCCGAGGCCGCCCTGCTTGCTCAGGGTCCCTCAGCACCTGGGTGGTCTGGCTCCCGAGTCGGGGCTTGTCATGGCCCCACTGGGCTGTCTTTGTCTCTGGTTCCCTGTCTCTCCAACTGCTCCCTGCCCTCCAGCCACCTGAGCTCTGTCCCCTGTTGCTCTCTCTGTCTCCTGCCCACCTCTCGCTCTCTGAATTCTGGGGCATCCAGCCGCGCGGGACCTGTTCTGCACACCTGACTCGTTTTCTCCCCTGGCCCCTGCAGCGCCGCTCCGTTTCCAGTACCAGCTCTGCCCCCAGCTCAAGGTCTCAGCTCAGACATTATGTCTGGGAAGCCGCCTCCTTAGTAAGTCAGCTTCAAAAGGGCAGGGACAGCCCGCCTGGCTCCTTCTCCATCCCCCGGGGCCTAGAGCAATGCCTGCACATAGTAGGTGCTCAGTAAACAGAGCCAAGTGGTTGGCTGCAGTCTTCCCTGAGCACCCCCTCACCCCTGCAGCTCTCCTGCCCTAGAAGCTGTCATGCTGAAGTGTCACTTTCTGGGAGACTGTCCCTCCTTTTGCTTGGCTGAAATCCGCGCGGGCAGGGTGTGTGCCTGCCTTCCACACCATGTATCCCCGGGATCGGGGATCAGACCATTGGTGAGGATGCGAGGATTCTCTCTCCCTCGTGCCCTCCACCCCCTCCGCCACCCAAGGCCCGGCGGAGGGCTCACCATGGACGATGAGGTAGACCTGAGTGGTGTACGGCTGGTGGCGGGTCTGGAAGGAGCAGGTGTAGAGGCCCTCGTCGCCGAGCCCCACCTGGGTGATGAGGATGGAGAACTCCTCGGGCGTGTTGATGAGCAGCCGCACCCGTGGGTCACTGGTCCAGCGGTCATTGCCCGCGTACAGGATGTTGGAGCGGTTCAGCCAGGCCACGCGGGTCACATGCTCGTCAATGAAGCAGCTTCAGGAAAGACAAGGGAGGAAGGTTCTTCTCTCCCCCACCCCAGAAGGCCCTCCAGGCTCCGCCATCGTGGGGGCTTGGAGGTGGGGAGAGGAAGGCCTACTGCATTGCCAATTCCCACTGAGGCCCTGTGAGGCAGAGGGGATTGTGCCCACTTTACAAGTGGGTAAACTGAGCCTCAAGTTTGAGCCCAAGTGCACAGCGGAAGGTTAGCTGATGGTTACTGAGTGATGTGTGCTAGAGACTGGAAAAGTATCTGGAGCACTCTAAGAGAGAAAGAGTTGCAGAGATGAGGGAGAGAGACCCAGGGAGAGGGGGACAGAGACCAGAGGGAGGGGGCAGACGCAGTGTGGGGGGCAGCATTGTCCGGAGGAAATAAGCCTGACTCTCGTCTGCTAAGCGGTCACAGTGTGCCATGCTCTCTGAACTCGGAGTGTGAGTACAAAATCTTGAATCGCCATGATAGCCCTCACAGCGGTTAACATTCCTCCACCCATTTGACAGATGGGGACACTGAGGCCCAGGCACAGAACCAGGCCTAGAGTCCATGCCTCTAACTACTTTTCCTGACCGACAGGGGCCAGGCTGTGCGTGCGGGTCAGGATTGTCTTCCCCTAAGGAAGGCCAAGGAGCAGGACTGGGTGATTCCGGAGTCCCCGAGATGGGAGGTACCTGAGGGTGGCGTTGTCCCCTTCGCACACCGTGTAGTTGTCCGCGGGAGAGCTGAACTCCAGGCTCTGGGACAGCAGCCCTGCGGACGGGAGGGGCAGCTCAGCAGGGACTGGACACGTCTGCACGCACGCGCACATGCCCTTGCACACACGGACATTTCCCACACTCCCTGGCACACACATTCATCGATGTTTCCAGAGATGCACGGCAGACGCGCTTGGAGCAAACACACGCAACATGTTCCTTTCCACAAGCTCACACTGACTCACAGACTGGGACACACAAACCTACACACCTCCAGAGACACTCCAGTTACAGCACACAGACACGCGTGTGCGTGCACACACACAGATTCACACACATATACGTTCGCAGATCCACAGCTGCATAAATGTGTATGCAGATGTACACACAGCACACACGTACACAGACACACGTGTACACAGGGATACACACATGTGCACACACGTGTCCACACAGATGCACACACACATACAGGTACACGGGGATACACACATGTGCACACACGTGTCCACACAGATATGTGCACACACGTACACAGACACACGTGTACACAGGGATACACACACGTGCGCGCACACGTGTCCACACAGATGCACACACACACGTACACAGATACACGTATACACAGGGATACACACACTCGTGTCCACACAGATGCACACACACGTACACAGACACACGTGTACACAGGGATACACACACACGTGTCCACACAGATGCGCACACACACGTACACAGATACACGTGTACACAGGGATACACACACGTGCGCACACGTGTCCACACAGATGCGCACACACGTACACAGATACACGTGTACACAGGGATACACACACACGTGCACACACGTGTCCACACAGATGCGCACACACACACGCTCAAAGTTCAAGAACACACAGGTGCACACACATGCACACGTACATGGGCATGTATACACATATCCAGGCTCATGATGCGTACATACATACACACAGATACATGTGCACATGTCAACTCAGAAACACACGGAAACACACACAGAGCCACCCACATGAGTACGCGGACCTGCAGACACAGAGATGCAAACACGTGCACGCAAACACAGATGCGTGCGCGCATCCCCTCGGACACACACCTGTCCCAGATGCACAGGTATGCCCTTGGGCCCTGTGTACAGCCACACACACGCGTCTCCAGACGCACCCGCCTGCCCATGCTCACGGGGCACACTCGCAGGCGCACGCCCACGCCTGCCCGCACCCTCCAGCACAGCTCACGGGCACCGTCGCCCGGCGGAGCCCCCACCCCCACCTATTCATCTCCGTGGACCGTGGCCGGCGGGCTGGACCAGGGCCAGGGAGTGGGGGCTGGGCATGCGGAGGCGGATGGAGCCGGCACCGGGCAGGGGAGAGGAGGCTGGATGACCTTGGATGCCTGGGGAAGGAGGGCCCTGCGTGGGGCTGCCCTGCCCCCGCCCTGGCACGAGGAGCTAATTAATCTAATGAATTAATTGCCCGTGCCGCCCCAACAACTCCCGGGGGCCCTCTCCATCAGCAGCCCCTCAGGACTGGGCTGGGGCAGGGCCAGTGCGGTGGGCTCCCCAGGTCCCGGGGGCTTGGGGTGGGCCCTGCAGCCCCTCACTGTGGCCGGAGTCACTTCTGGATGCAGGGAAGGGGCCTGCCTTCCCCCGAGTTGTGCAGAGGGGACGCTACCACACACAGTCCTGGTAGCAGCAGGAGACGGACACACACAGACACAGACACATCGCCAGGGCCCACGGGAGACACCCAGAGCCCGGGCTGGGCCAGGAAACAGTCCGACGCTCCAGCGCCCGGATGGCAATGGGGCCTGCTCAGGGCCCTGGGTGCACACACGCGCCTGCTGACACACAGCCCAGGACCCAGCCCCAGCAGAAGGTCACCCCACCATATACAACTAGACCCACACTGTTGCACCAACACCAAGAGCCCCCCACACGCAGGTGCAGTCCACATACACCCCGTTACAGCCCATCCAGGGAGCCCTCTCTCTCTCTCTCTCTCTCACACACACACACACGCACACACTGACCTCATCAGTCATGCTGACACTACCAGCCCAAGGGCCATGCTCACCACCCCCCGCCCCTGCACTCTGGAAAGTCGTGCAGAAAGCTACAGAGTGGGGCGCCTGGGTGGCTCAGTTGGTTGAGCGACTGCCTTCGCCTCAGGTCATGATCCTGGAGTCCCGGGATCGAGTCCCGCATCGGGCTCCCTGCTCGGCAGGGAGTCTGCTTCTCCCTCTGACCCTCCCCCCTCTCATGTGCTCTCTCTCATTCTCTCTCTCAAATAAATAAATAAAATCTTTAAAAAAAAAAAAAAGCTACAGAGTGCAAGGAAACGTGAGACTCTCAGAGCCTCTCAAATACAAAGGAGCCGCCCTGGGCCAAGAATCGGGCACACGCAGTCACGCTGTCACTGACGATCAGATCACACACACATCCGAGCACACACATGCCACAGGACCTGTCATACTCCTGCTCACACACTGCTAGACCCAGGCTTCACGTTGGGCCCACTGACGTTTGGGGCCAGATGCTTCTCCACTGTGGGGACTCTCCTGTCCCCACGAGGGACTGTGGGGACTCCGCACCACAGGATGTTCAGCAGCATCCCCGGCCTCTACCCACTCGAGGCCCACTTCACAGTGGTGACCACCACAACTGCCTCTGGACATTGCCCGATGCCCCACAGGGGGCACAATCCCCCTCCTCGCCCAATGACGCCCAAACCTCCAAGGTTACAGGAGGCCTAGGGTTGAAGACGGAGCTGTCCAAGGTCCCCCCAGGCTGCAGGGACCCAGGGCTCCCGGGCTAAGCCCCGGACTACACCCAGCTGCCGCCGTGGGAGCTAAGCCCACAGACACAGGCAGGCAGGACCTCAATCCTATGTCCTAACAGACAGAAATAGAGACAGACACACACTCCGTCCAGAGGGATCTTTCCAACACTCAGAGCTGCCCCCCTGCTCCTGTGGCTCCCTACTGCCCCCAGGACAAAGGCCCAGCCCCTCAACCTGGGTCTGGGGCCCTGGGGTCACTCTCCTGCTTTGTCTCCCCTAGTGCGTGTGTGTGGCCCAGCTCTGCATTCCCCACTTTTCTCCTTGTCCCTCTGTCCCACGGTTTATGACAAAGATGCTTCTCCTTCCCCAGGGGTCTAGTATAATGAGGCCTCTCCTAGGAGAGACAGCACATATGAGCTCCTGCCCTGTTCCCAGGGCACCTTGGACTGGAGTCATCTGCCTCCCCCACCTGCTCCTCCAGGGCAGAGCCTGGCCCAGACCATCTGTGTCCCCAGCATGCCCAGCTCCAGGCTCAGCTAGAGGGCAGTCCCAGGAGATAAGTGATGAAGGAATCCATGTCTCTGGCGGGTCTTGGATTCTTGGGCCCTGTGTCTATACATTTGGATGTCATGAGTCTGCATGCCTGTCTCACACAATTCCCAGGCTCCAGGATCAAGACCCCCCCCCCCCTCCCTGCTGTGTGACCTTGGGCAAGTCCCTTCCCTTTTCTGGGCTTCAGTAAGTGGAGGTACGGGTCGGGTTAGTCATTCCATCATCCACTCTCTCCCTGAGCACAGCTCTTCCCCGGATCCTGTCTGAGCCTGCTTCCCTCACCAGATGGGAGCCCCTCAGGGAGGGGCGAGGGTCTGACCCCCCTCCAGGGTTCCAGCATTGCTGGCTCCGGGCCTGGCCCACAGGAGGCCTCGAAAGATGTTTAATGTATAAATAAATAAGCTGGGGCTCGTGAGATCCACTCTGTAGGAATTCTGTTTGGAAAACTCTCCCTTAATACTGGGAAGCCCTCCCTACCCCCTCTAAGCCTGGTCTGTATTCCCACAATGCCTGGACTACCTCCATTAGAGCTCACATCACACCGTGGTGGCCATCTGTGTCTGTTTGCCCCTTCAGACTAGAAGTTTCTTGAGGGCAGACCCTGGGGCTGACTCAGGTCTGTATCCTCAGCATCTCCCAGCATACGGCCTGACGCTGGAGACCTTGGGAAATATTTGTTGAAAGAGTGAATGTAAATAGATACCTACAACACATGTCTTCAACTCTTGAACTCCTACTCATTCTTCAAGACCCAAACTCAAGTGCCCCCTCCTCCAGGAGGGCCTCCCTGACTGTTCAAGACAGAGAGTCTCAACGCTTTCTGCTGGATACCCTCTGACTCAGCTGGGACAGTGTTCAGGGGTGCCCCCCCGGCCTGAATCTTAGCTGTGTCCCCCAGAGCTGGGCTTAGCCCAGAACAGGGAAGTGTTTGTAGGGAGAATGAATGCTCTTGAGAGACTGGATAAGAAAGCCAGGAGGAATCTGTGCTAGGAGGTCAGATGTCTGCCCCACCATTTCCTGGCTGGGTGAACCCCGGACAGTCTGAGCCTCAGTTTCCCCATCTATTAAAAGGAGAAAAAAAAAAACAGTCCTTCCCTCTGAGGGTTTTGTGAGGGAGTCCATGAGAACATGCAAGCAAAATGTTTAGCTCAGTGCTTAGCATGCAGAAAGGGTCCAATAAATGTTAGCTGTTCCTTCTTTTTTAAGAAACATCTATTGCTATCCCTGGTTCAGTGTCAGTCCCCTGGGGTGGGGGCGGGGCATCCGTTGCTCTGTGCGCTGCACCCACCGGCGTTGAGTCGGCGACCCATGGACAGATGCCCTGTCCACATCTGCTCTGACACCACCAAGCTAGCATAACCGGGCCGCTGAAAGAACAGACTGGGGCCCCGGGCTGCCAGGGTTCGAGTCCCGCACTGCCAGTTAGTTGCACAAATTCCTTCACCTCCCTGGGACTCAAGTTTCTCCCTGTGTGAATGGGGACGATCGTTGGGCCTCCCGCACCACGCTGTGGGTGGCGGGGAGGATGAAAAGAGGTCACCGAAGCAACAGGTTCAATGCAGAGCCTGCTAGCTGAGCGCTTGCCAACAGCCCTCTCGTACGCTGGCTGATGGGATGATGATGTGGCAGGTGCCCCAGCTGGTCTGGGGGGCCAGTGGTGACAAGAAGGACCACTTGGGTCCCTGTCAGTCTGCACTAGTAGCCCTCACACCTGCTTGGTAAGTCAAGGGATGAAGGTCACTGGTAGGTGAGGTTCCTCCCCTTCAGAGAGAAAGAGATTTCTAACAAGATGGAGGGCCTTGGGTTGGAGATAAGCACCTCCTGCTACCCCTCAGAGGGGGAACTTTGGTGAAGCTGGGACCCTCCAACGAGGGAAGGCTTGGATCCCACAGTTCTGGAACCCACCGAGGGGAAGCTGAGGCCCACAAGTGTGTGACTTGTGGCGGTCACTCAGGGAGCTGTGGCAGAAGTGAGGCTGGACCCAGGGAGGGGTGGGGAATGCGTTGGGAGGGGGTGTGGCTCTGGCAGGGGAGAGCTGGTGAGAAGGGGCTGGAACCCTCAGAGCCCCTTTCCTCTCTGTTGACCGACCTCCAAGTGTAGGGGCCTTCCCAGGACAGATGCCTGGACTCCAGACGCTGAGCCAAGAGCCCTGGCACTTTCCATCACATGCTGGCTACTCCCTTCTGCTGGTTCCCACCTCAGGACCTTTGCCTCCACTGTTTCCTCAGGATCTTTTAAAGGTCGACTTCTCTCCTTTCAGTCTGAACTCCGCTCCCTGCAGCTCAGAGAGGGCTCTCTCAAACCCCCAGAGCTCCCATGGTCAGCTCGTCCCTGAAGTCACTCTTAATTTCTTTACACTACTCGTTGTCACTCTCTGAAATTACCCGTTTACTTATTTGCCTGTTTTTAGGTTGTGATCTCTCTCCATCCCACTAGGATAGAAGCTCCTTGAGAGCTCCTTGATTCATCTGGCTTGCTCACGGCCGCGTATATATAGATCCCCAGTGCCCAGAACAGAGACTCTGTGCTCAGGAAATATTTGTCAAATATCCAGTCCGGACAGACCGGGTGCCCAGAGGGCCGTGGCCAGTGGCCGGCACGCCCCGTTCTGCCTGCCCCAATCTGTCCAACACCCCTCGCCGGCCGGCCAGGGAGCAAAGCAGCCACCCTACACAGCTTGCTGCAGCAACCTCTGTAAGTGAATATATATGTATGTGAGTGTGAGTGTGAGTGTTGGCATAAAGAATTTAGAAAAGAAACTAAAGATAGAATCATATCTCTGGATGCCGGGGAGCTAAAGTTAAGTGGGGAAAAAAAAAAAGCCAGTTGCAGAGAAATGGGCTTATTTTGTTTCTATCTCAGGGAAAACATCCACCAACAAACCAATACCTTACATACGTTCAACTCTGCGTGTCTGACTTTGAGTGAGGGAAAGCCGTGACCTGGGCTCTCTCAAGAGAGTGCAGCGAGTGCGTTTTGGGAGGGGTGGGGCCGGGACAAACTGGGATCTGCTCTAATACATATTTGTAGAGGATTGCTCACTTGCATGCATTCCTTCTGGAATTTGGAAAAGAGCAAATGAATCAGAGAGGAGAGAAAATGCAATTTTGTATATGTGCCCAGAGCCCCCCCCCCCCAGTTTTTTTCAGAACGCACCAACTGTCAGCAGGTGGGGCTGTCTTGCTGCCACCTAGATCTGTCTCAGACCACCCGCCCCCGCCCCCTGGCCCCATTCCCTCTTGCTCCCAGATCTCCCATGGGGAACCCAAGGCCCAGGAGTGGGAGAGGACTTGACCTAGGTCACAGGCCGCTTCCTGGCTCCAAGAAGCTCCCAGCCCAGGATGTGTGTACCAGAGCAATTTCTGGGATCTGGAAGATTCAAAGTGGAAAGTGGGAAGTTATCTTGAGACTGAAGAAAGAGAAGGGTTGGTGAAGGGAGAGGGGAGAAAGGACGGGGCTCCCAAGAGTATGAGGAGCGGGGGAAGGAGAAGGAGAAGATGAGAGACAAGGAAAGGACAAGGGCAAAAATGGGAGGTGTTGGTGACCATGATGGGACGTGAATTCCCAGGAGTGAAAGGAGCGAGGACTGAGAGGGCTAGGAACGAGGGGGCTAGAGGGCTAGGAACGAGGGGGACAGGCACACCAGTGTGACGATGAGAAGCAGTTCCTGAGGCAGGGAGGGACAGATGTGAAATTGTGCTGAGGCCAGCAGGGATGGAGAGACAGAGACCCAGAGACAGAGACAAATGGGATGTCCCCTAGAGCTAGGGAGCCTCTGGAAATGACCTAAAGAGACGAGTGACAGAGACAGAGATGCAGACAGGCAGTCCGAGGGTCAGACGGTGATTCAGACGGGTCAGGCTGGAGAAACCGCCAACCCACTGAGGCTCCAGCCTGCCCTCCAGCCTGCCGAGGCCCTGGGGTGGGGGTCCTGCGTGCACGGGGCTGCGTTTGTGTGACTGGGTGTCGTCGAGTGCGGCTCTGGGTCAGACTCGGGGACGGGTATTTATGTGTCTGTGGGTGACCTGGTGCGTGTGGGTGGGAGGCTGAGAGTGGCTGCCTCCTTGAGACTGGTGAAGACTCTAGGTTGTCCCTGATCGTGTGTCCCTGACTGTAATCCTTGGTTCAGGGCAGGACCTGGGGGAATCCTCCAGAAGCACTGAGTTAACCCTGATCCCTGCCTCCTGCCTTCTTGCTCTCTCCTCCTCTCCTCAGGGGGCACGTCCTGGACCATCCCTGGGCCCCGCGGAGACACAGGGTCCAGGAGACACCCACATCCTCTCTCCAGAGGCTGCCCAGGTTCCCCTTCTGCACTCCACACACCAGCCCCCAGCCCCACTCATCCCCAATCTCAGCGGGGCTGAGATTAACCCTTTGACCCCATGTTAACCCTTCCCTTCCCTCCCTTCTTAATCTGCCTCCTCTCATCCTCAGTCCAGCCTCTGAACCCCGCTATTCAGCCAGAGCTTCCTACATCTGAGTCCCCAGCCCAGCACCCCCAACTTCCTGGATCACCAGCTCCATTCCCCTACATAACTGCAACCTCCCAAACACCAACACTTTCTCCCCACCTAGGTGACCCAGCTGGGAGGCCAGAGCCCCTCTTCTTTTCCTGGCCCTGGGATGGAAGTCTGTGGATACCCCCGCCGCCTTCTCTTACAGACCCTGGCAAGACACCATCCCCCCACCTTTGCCCAGAAACGCCCACCCCAGCCCTCAGGCCAGGACCCCCTCAGGGACTGTCACCACTCAGAGATGAAGACCCCCGACGGGGCATCCTACTTCCCCTCCACACCCCAACTCAGTTCAGAGATCCTGCCCAGGGACCCTTACTTTAGCGTTTGATCCCCCTCCCTGATCCCGAGCCGCAGACTCCCGCCCCCAGGCCGGGATCAGGTGTCCGCGACCCTCTCGCCGGCCGGGAGAAGCCGACCTCCGGCCCTAGGCCCAGGCTCGAGCCCCCGGACGCGGAACCCTGCCCCCGGGCACGAATCCAGACGTCCGAGACCCCCTTCCCAGCCAGGGGATGCAGCCCCCGCCCCGGGGCCCAGACCTCAGCGCCCGGAGGGCCCCCCCTTCTCCGCCCGGGATGCAGCCCCCCACCCCCAATCCCGGCTCGGGACCCCGGTGTCCCGGCCGACCCCCCCGCCCCCGACGCTGCGGTACCTCGGCTGATGACGGCCAGGCCGGCCAGGGCGGCGGCGACGAGAAGCCGGAGCCGGGCCCCGGGCGCAGGGGGGGGCATCGCGGAAGCGGCGGCGCGAAGGGGGAGGGGAAAGGGGGGGCCGGTCCGGGGCGCGCGAGGCCGGGGGAAGGGGGGGAGGGGGAGGGGGACCCCGCCTGCGGCTGCACCGGCCCGGGGGGCGGCGGGGGCGGGGGGAGGGGGCTGGGGGGGGGTGCGACGAGGCGGCCGGAGCTGCTGCAGACCCGGGGAGGGGGGCGGCGCTGACGGGCAGAAAGGCCGACCAATCAGGGGAGGCGGAGGGCCGGGGAGGCGGGGCCGAGGGGGCGTTGCTTGTTGGAGGGAGAGGCCTTTGTTACTGCGGCCCGGCCCCTACCCCCTCCCGCCCCGGGCGTCCCCACGTCTTCCCATCTCGGATCCCCAGAACCCTGGGTCGGGGACACTTCCTGAGCCCACCTCCCTTCTGCTTTGGGTCCCAATATCATCCTCCCTCAGACCCAGAAGTCCCGGTCCCCAGCCCCCTCCTCCCATAGACCCAGGAGTCCCGGCCCCCAGCCCCTCCTCCCTCAAACCCAGGAGTCTAGCCCCCAGCCCCATCCTCCCTCAGACCCAGGAGTCCTGCCCCTAGCCCCTTCTTCCCTGAGACCCAGGAGTCCAGGACCCCAGCCCCCTCCTCCCTCAGACCCAGGAATCCAGGCCCCCAACCCCCCAGCCCCCTCCTCCCTCAGACCCAGGTGTCCAGGCTCCCAGTCCCTCTTCTCTCAGACCCAGGAGTCTAGGATTCCAGTTCCTTTTCTTGCAGGACACAGTTCAGCTTCTCTATCTACTTTCATGAATAACACTGCCTCTTGGAGTAAAATTTCCTTTTTCTCTTTACTCCAGTCCTCCTCCTCAGGATAACAGGGGGAATGGGGCAGGACCAGGGACCTGGTCGTGGGAGTGGGGAGGAGATGGTAAGGCGCAGAAAATCTGGACTCCCCATTCTTTCACTTATTTGGCTGTGTGACCTTAGACAAGTCACTTCTCTTCCCAGAACCTCCCTGTCTGCCCCGCAAGAGGGAATCATCTCTACTTCCCAAGGTTATTGAGAAGGGAAGAGAGATCCTGGGGAAACTGCTGGCTCTGCCCAGTATCCCAACAACCTGTGGTTAGTTCTTTCCTCTTGGTCCCACCAGGCACCCACTTGCTATGTGATGTGGGAAACAAAGGCAGAAGAAAAATTATTAAGTTTCTTTACTGTCTACAGCCCACTGACAAGTCCTCAAAACAGGCAAAGTGACATTCCTTTAAGAACTCAGCTGCCTTGATGTTAATAACTTTGCTAAGGGCAAAAGGCAATCTTAGCCCGATCCCCAGGATCCTGTAAGTCTACTTTAACATATAAAAGTTCTTTTGGAAACTTCCTTTTTCTCTACCCCCTACACCCCCCAAGAGACATGTTGACAACCATCCCCCAAGCATATGACCCACCTATATACATCTGAAGGGTCTCATGACTGAGTTTTTACTAAACAGTAATAAATGACCTTTTCCTAACAACAGCTAGCCCCCTTCAGGATCCTGGAAACCTTGTTTCCAAAATACCTGGGAGCCTTACGCTATCCCTAAGCCCCTGCCAACTTGAAAGTATATAATGAGCCACTCTTCACGACCCCAGGGCAGTTCTTTCTGCCCATGGGTCCTGTCCCTGTGCTGTAATAAAACCACTTTTTTTGCACCAAAGACGTCTCAAGAATTCTTTCTTGGCCGTCAGCCTCGAGCCCTAACGTCTTTCCTACACCACTAGGTAGGGCCCTCCCTCCGGGCCCGCCTGAGGTGTCCCTGTCCCCGTCTCCCATATTGACCTCTGAAGCAAGAGAAGTCTCAACCTACTCCATGTCTGTGGCAGTTGCAGGCAGGAGTTTCTGAAGTCTACCTCACAAACACATCCTCCCTTCTTCCCCCCACATCTAGTCCGTCTGCAAGAGCAGCCTGCTCTGCCTTTAAAACAGGGTCTCTACTCTGTCCACTCCTCCCTGTCCTGGGTACTCTCACCGGTCTCAGCCGCCACCGTCGCCCCCTGTAGGACTGCTCTGACTACACCAGCCAGTGTCCTGGTCTACCTTTGCTTCTGCGTTCAAATGCACAACCACTGAACGCATAAACCAGCCGATGCCCCTGCCCTTCCTCAAACATTCACTCAGCTCCAGCTGCTCTGGCTTTCATTCTGTTCCTCAAACAAGCCAAACTTGTTGCAGCCACAGGTCTTTGTTGCACTGGCTGTTCCCTCTGCTGGATTGCTCTTCCCACCAGATTGGTACCAGACTCTTTATCAGGGGTCACCTTTATTTTTTAAAGATTTTATTTATTTATTTGAGAGAGAGAGAGAGAGAGAGAGTGGGAGGAGGGGCAGAGAAAAAGGGAGAAGCAGACTCTCAGCTAAGCAGGGAGCCAGATGCAGGGCTAGATCCCAGGACCCTGAGATCATGACCTGAGCTGAAGGCAGATGCTTAACCGACTGAGCCACGGAGGCGCCCCATATCAGGTGTCACCTTTAAGAATGCTTTGTCAATCATGCTAGCCAAAGTAAACCCCCTCCCAACACAAGAGCTGTCATACTTACTTTGTTTTCTCCGTAGATCTTATAATTCCCTGATTTCATGTGCTTGCTTATTTATTTTCAGTCATTACCCTACCCCCCTCCACCGCCCCTACCTTCAGAACATCTTTGCTAGGGAGGGTCTTCTTTGCTTTTGCTCAAGTCTGCATCTCCAGAGCCAAGCCCAGTGACTGACATAGAAGGTGCTCACTAAATCGGTACTGCATGAATGAGTTGGATGACTTGCCCCATTTAGACAGGTGGAAGGGACGAAGATCCACAGAGAGGAAGAGATCCACCTAAGTTAACCCAACCTGGTGGTACAGGAGCTGGGGGTACACAGCAGATGACTTGCACTGGCTCCGGAGAACAGACTGCTAGATTTCCAGTAATTTTGCAGGCTGGATGTTAAACCATCGTTAGATGGAAACTGGCCATGAAGGGAGTACTTACACCATGACAACTAGCAACCGCTACAAATCAGAGCTTTTTTTTGGAGGGCCATTGTATCAGTATGCCACTGTACAGAATCTGCTGTGGCCCTGGCAAAAGACCATTCATTCCTCCCCTTGAACTCAGGACCATCCAAACTTAGGATGAGGACAGGATTCCTCTTCCTGGATTGGCCCATGCCAGGCCTGATGACAACAGGAGTGCTTACTACGTGCCGGCATCTTTCTGAGCACTTTTTCCATATTACCTCCTCGAAGCTTCATGACATCCTTATTATGTGTGTCTTGTCTTTATTTCATGGATGAGGAAATAGAGACACAGAGAAGTAAACAAATTTCCCAAAGCCTTAGACGTGACTGAAGATATCTGTCATATGTGTATTTGACAATAAACTAGCAGCCAGAATATATAAAGAACTACTACAAAGCAACAAGAGACAACTCATTTTTTAAACTTGGCAAAAAGACCTGAACAGGCACTTCACACACACACACAAAAGGATATCTGATAATCACATAAAGAGAATATCCCACCTCTCCCAGACCTGGCACAATGAGAGGATAATCATACTACTTGACTGTTGCCTCTATGCTCCAAAGCCACCCTTTGCTACCAGCTCTGCAAAAATAGAGCTGGAATCTTTAAATATCCTCCCTTTGCAGTGAGTGGGCTGCTAAGCTTTGTCAGTAGAGGGAGCCCGAGGGACACTGCAGAAGGAACAGGGCTTTTCCCTTGCTCTGACTTTTCCTTGGGCTTCCTCTTGCTCTTATCCTCTGGTCACCAGTGACACACATGGGGCATATTCAGTGGTGCTCACTTCCATCAGGTTTCATCCATGTGGATGGCATCTCATCAAGTTTCAGTGTTTTCCCAATTGAGGCCTTCCCAGTGTGTCCCAGAAGCTGGCTTTCCAGCCTCACCCTGCCACCACTTGGGAGGGGTGTTCTCTGCTTGCTCAGCATCTGTGGACCAGCTCTGGTCTGGGCGAGCCAGCCACCTTCCCCACCGTCCCGTGATCCACAGCCACATATCTTACAGTGTGGGCTGCACCCCAGCCTTGGTGGGGAGGGCCCTTTCCAAGTTCATTCCTTCCTCGGGCATCCTCCCTGAATCCTACAATATTCCTCTACCCCTTTATAGAATATTACCTGTTAGAGTTAATAATTCCTTATATTAAAATTTCCCTGTTCAATTTGAAAAAGAAAATGCTTGGCAGGGCAAGTTACTTAATATTTTTGTGCTTTCGTTTCCTCATCCAAAAAACTGAAGGTAATAATGATTCCTGCTCTTGGAGTTGCTTGAGAATGAAGGGAATTTCCTGACATTGGAACAGCACCCATCCCAGCACCCAGCCAGGAGGGAGAGCTCTCATGATTCCTGCTGTGCTGCCGTCTCCCTCTGTATCACCATCCCCATCTGCCCGGGCTTCCCGTGACTGCTGAAACAAATTACCAAAAACATGGCAGCTTAAAACCGCACACGTCGTTCCCTCCCAGTTGTGGAGGCCAGCAGTCCAACACCAATTTCGCTGGGCTGAAAGCAAGATGTCAACAGGGCTGTGCTTCCTTGGGAGGCTTCTGGGGTGGGGCAGGGGAGAATTTTTTGGTTGCCACCTGCATTCCTTGGCTTGTGGCTGCGTGGCCCCAAGCTCTGCCCCTCATGTAAGGGCATTGTGATTGTATTTAGGGCCCACTTGGGTCATCCAGGATAATCCCCTCACCTCAGGATCCTTCATCTAATCATAACTGAAAAGATCATTTTTTCCTTCATAAAGTAGCATTCATGGGTTCCAGGCATTAGGATCAGATATCTTTGGGGACCATTACTCAGCCTCTCACTGCATCCCTCCTCATTAAAGCCACAGCTGGAAGTTAAAATAAGAACAGGTGGTGTTGGAAGTGGCCCACGCCTTGTGTTTGTGGGTTCTCAGGGGGCTCTTGGTTGGGTCCTGTGGGAACTGCAGCATCCTTCTGGAGAATTCTTGCATTGGCTTTTTCCCTTTCTGCAAACACACCGGGCACTCAGCCCCCAGACCTTTGCTCGTCTCTACCCTCTGCCTAGGCTCTCGTCTTCTAAGACCTTCACCTTCTCAGAGAGCCTTCCATGGCCACCCTTGGCCCCTAGGCCAGGGGCACCCACTGTTTTCCTTACCACCCCTTACCTGTCACGTATCCCATTTATTTATTCCTGTCCACTTGCTCAGTGTCTCCCCCATGGGACTCTAAGCTCCCTGAGGGCAGGGAACTTGTCTCTCCTGACGGGTGTTATGCCCTCCGTGCCTCACACACAGTAAGGCTCTCAATACATTTTTGAAAGAATAACTCCTTAACCTCTTCACTGGCTTCCACCCCGCGGAAGGTCAGCGATGGTCACCCACTTCGTAATACATTTTCCTTTTTCCTGCCACTCTCGGGTCCCTGGCACTGTGCTGGGTGTTGGTAACAGCAGCTGAGGATGCTCACTGCCTGGGGCAGGTGGGGGGGTTGTCCAAGCACTGGCTCCAGCACCTCGACCTGTGTTCAACCAGGCAGCCTCCTTAATCTGAGTCTCTTTGTGCCTCTCTATAGCATGGGGATAACAGCAGCCACCTCACAGGGCGGGGGGTGGGGATCAAGTGGTGGGACAGTCAGCTTTACGCATGAACGTGGCTAGACCAGAGTCCCCTGTCAGTCAAACTCCAGCCACTGTTGCCCTGAAGGTATCCTGTACGTGTGACTGACATCTCTCATCAGTTGAGATAATTCTCAGTCATGCGGGTGGGCTTGATTCAGTCAGTGGGAAGGCCTTTAGAGCAGAACGGAGGATTCCCAGGAGAAGAAATTCTGCTTGGGGACAACAGTTTCCCGTGCCTGAGAGTCTCCCGCCTGCCCTGACAGCCTGCCTGGCCGGCGGATGTCAGACCTGCCTAGCCAGCCCCACAGTCACATAGGCTAATTCCTTGCAATGGATCTCTTAATACAGGTCGGCTACTGGTTCTTTTTCTCGGGTTGAACCCTGATGGTACAAATGGGAGGATCTTAACGTGCTTAGAGTAGGAAGTGGTGCACACAAAGAGCTCAACAGACACGAGCTGCCATTCGAGGGGCCTCAATGCCCTGCTCGGTGCCAGGTAGCCATGAACACATTCCCACCTCACAGTGACGCACGATGTTATGCTCCCATTCTGCAGATGAAGCTGGGAATGGGGTACATGACCAGCCCACACTCGGGGCGGTGCTGGGGTCCCATCACAGGTAGCCCAGCTCCAGCGCCCCGTGACCGACCACGAAGGGTCATGCTCCCACAGCCCCGCTGCAGTGACCAATGGGGATCCCTACCCTGGAGAGGCAGGGACAGTGGCAGCCCTGTCCACCACCATCTTCCAAACCTAACAAAGTGCAGGCACACAAAGGGTTAACTGAGAATGGAACCCGATTGGGACTGCTGAGAGAATGAGATGGTGGGGAGCAGGGACTTGCTCCCAGACAGATTCCTTCTCCAGCCTGCTCCAGCCTTCAGGTCTCCCGCATCAGTAGAAGCCATCCTGATGGACTGGGCCCCCAGGAGTGGGTGGGAAGGACCCTCCCCTTTCTGAATGTCAGCTGCCTTGTGGGAAAAGGTGGGAGACTAGCTCCTGTCTCATAAAGCTGAGGTGTGGCCTTAGGGAGGTTTCTTTCTTTTTATCCCCCTTAGGGAGGCTTCTTAACCTTTCTGGGCCTCAGTTTCCTCTTCTGTAAAATGAACATGACCACCAGACCCGTTCCATGGTGCTGCTGGGCTATGTGAATGAAGAAGGCCTGAGGGCTTGGAGTGCACTGGGTGCCATCATCACGGTTGTCCTCGTCGTCTCCCGAAGGAACAGCGGAAAGGTATTTATAAAGTCCACTTCCCCCATGATCTCCTCCTCGGGTCGAGTGAGGCAATAGCAAGATTTGGCCAGTGACATGAGTGACTGTTGACCACATAATCAGAGACCGGGAGTTTGTCTGGGGAGTGAGTAGTCGCCTCAGGCTAGATGGGGACGAAGTATCCTCCTCTGATGGATAATGGGTTTCAGCAGCTTAGGCATTCACCTCTGAGCCTCAGTGACCCGCCCCACTCTCAGCACCCCCTCCCCCAGAGGCACCTGTGTCCCAGTCTGGACAGGGACGTGCTGGTCTCACGCCTGTGTCCTTGCAAGTCTCAGCATGAGTGTGGCACCTGGGGGCCTGGGGAAAACGTGTATTAGATGACAAACAGAGGGAACGGGCGAGACAGGGATGGTGACGGAGGCAGAGAGTGACGAGGAGGGGTGGGGGGTGAACCAGAGACTCTGGAGAGAGGTCGGCCAGGCAGCCACTCCTTGGCTGATGATCCACTTTCCAACCTCATCTTCATCTGTGGAGCTGCTCCCGCCACCCACCTGTGGGGACAGCACGTTTTTTCTTGAACTAGGTATCCCTGTGTCCGTGAGTCTGTAACTGGCTGGGTGACCACTGAGGCCGGTGAGCAGGGGAGATTCCTCCGGCAGGCCTGTGGTGCCTTGCCTGGCTCATTCTTCCCTGATGTCGCCCCCTGTTTGTGCTGTCCTCACTGGAGCATCCCCACCCCCCCCCCCCCCCCACCCCCGCTTTCCGTCCTGTGGCTTCCCTGCTCCCAGCATGTCTGCCCAGCTCAGGTGGTAATGCTCCGGCGAGGCAAGACCCGGGAGGGCCTTGCGGGCAGGACCTGAACCTCACTCTTCTGTGTCTCCGACCCAAGACCTGCCACATGGGGACACCACAGCTGTTTGTGACAGCACACGTGAATGAATTCCTGGAATGTCTTTTTCCACCTAAATAATTCTTCCTCATCCTTCCAGACCCAAGCCGCTGCCCAGGGTCTAGGGATTCTTTTTCCACTGGGCAAGGTGCTCGCATTCTGAATAACAACACCTTTGGGCAGGAGGTGTGTTTAGAGAAAAGGTGTCTCCTCCACATCTATGCTTCTGATCAGACTTGCAAACAATAGGTCCACATATGGCTTTTCGGCGGCCCGTGCTGCTTTTTAAAAACAGTTACTAATAGTTTGAATCCAGAAATTTCACACTGGAATCTAGATTTCTGGATTCTTCTGAAAACAAACAAATGAATAGATAAAACAGAAACCAGAAGACCCAGCAGATCTCATTCCTGCTGGGGGAGGCGGCAGGTTAAGAGTTGGAGCTGAGTTCGCTGCTGCTGGCGCCCCCTTCAGGTGGGGCCCCCGCTCTCAAGACCACCTGGTTCCCATAGGGGCCAAAAGCACTCACTTTGTTACCTGCTGGACCCCTGTGGGCTTTTGAGTTTGCAGCCTGCGCACTATAGTCTTATAAGGTCAGGAGAAAATAGCCAGGGGACAGGGACGACTGCTCCAGGGAACAAGGGTCCTGGGATGGAGGGGTCCTGAGCAGTGCACAGTCTTGCTGTGTGGTCCGAGGCACTGTGAGCCTCCATTTCCCCGTTTGCAATGTGGGGGGTGTGGAGGGCAGGCCTCATGATCCCCAGTGTCCCTGCAGAAAACCTTTGGGGCTTCTTTAGTGTTTCAGGCGCTTCCCTCCCGCGGGTCTCAGTTTCCCTCTGTAGAGTGCAGAGCCTAGCTTTGCTTGGCAGTGCCCAAGGCTGCAGGAGGGTCACTGTCACTCTGGGTCACAGTGCCCATGTGGACAACGGCTTTAGCCCATTTGCTAGTGCTGTCTCTCCCCAGGCTCCTCTGTATGTCATCTGTGCTCCTGCAGGTCGGCCTGCCTGCCCAGACCGCGCTGCTCAAGGGCAGGGAGCAGGCACGTCCCCGGCGGGGGAACGGGCTGACAAACAGGCCCAGCTCGTGGGAGTCCTTGTGGGGTGAATGCGTGAGCTCCTGGCGCTGGTCTCTGGTCTTAGAGTCTCACATGGAGTTGCTGCTCCAGCTCTGTAGGTCTGTGAAGTCTAACTGGGCCGGTGGATCTAGGCGTCTGCAAGCCAGGCGTCTGTCTTGATCTGTCTGGGAGTTTTCCCGTCCATGGTTCGTCCTTCTGGCTCAAGAGCCCTAGACTGTGGGGGAACCAGATCCTGGCATTCTTCTGTCTTGGCCAAGCCCTTCCCCTCTCTGGGTCCCCACCAATGGAGGGATATGACTAACTCCTTGATGCCTCTGTCACAGGCAGAACCGTGCCCTCCCCTCGTGGCCCCCTTCCCCCCCACAATTCATATGTTGAAGTCCTAACCCCCAGTACCTCACACTGACTTTATTTGGAGACAGGGCCTTTAAAGAAATAATTAAGTTACCATCCACCATCTCACCATCCACAGCAAAGGGGGCTCTGCTGCTGGAAGGGGACTTGGCTTGAGGAACCAGACAGACACTCGGGGAAGGCCCAGTCCTGCCAGTGGCCACACCTTGGAATGAGGAGGAGAGATTGCCGGCAGTGCAGAGAGGGTCTCTGACCCTGAGGGGTTGGGTTTGCAGGTCCAGGGGCCCCTGACAATCTTTGTTTCTAAAGAGTGTTCCCTGGTGGTGCCAATGGGCAGTGGGTGAGTTCAGGCAGCTTGTTGAGTTCAGCTGGCCTCAGCTGTGCATCAGCCTGGCTGGTGGCCAGTCCCAGCCCAGGGACTTACCTCCATCCGATGCCCAGCGGTTTTGGCTTCAGACTTCACGGCTGTTTCTGGCTCCTCCAGCAGCTCTGGTTTCTGAATGATTGGGACCTCTTTGAACTTGACACTGGGCCTGTCCTCCCACCACTGAAGTATCTTCATTCTAAGGTAATGAGCCCTGTGGTTAATACTGTGCTCAGTCTCCCTGTTCCTAGAAGGAACCCTGGGCTGGGGGTCAGAAGACCCTTTCCCTCCATTTCCTGGTTCTGTGACCAGCACCCCCCTCTCCTTATCAAACAGGCATACAAATCCCTACTCTCTTGGCCCGGATCCTCTTCCCAGCCTCTTTTCCAGCCTCCTGCCCCAGAGCTGGCCTGCATTTCCCTGCCCAGCCATCCCATGGCTCCCCAGCACCCCCACAACAAAGTCCCAGCCCTCCAACCAACCCAGTGGCCCTTCATGGTGGTGCCTTTCCTCAGCTTCTCTCCCAGCCCTGTAATGTCTCAGTATGTATATGATTTTTTTTTCCAGACTAATTTTTTTTGCACCTTTCCTCTTTCTCTTAATATTTCCACCGTATCTGGGCATATTAGTACATTGACAGCTTCCTCAGTCTTTTTCACAGCTGCGTAGTGCTCTGTTGTGTAGATGTACCACTGATTCCATAACTGGTCCCTTTCCTTTCTTGCCCTGGCAACTGCAACTGCCCTGCTCCCTGGTCCCTCTGCTTTGCCCAGTCTGTCTCTTCCCCAGGAGTGGGATTTTGTTTGTATTCAAGTGTGGTGAAGCCAACAGATCGGGGGATGGTTGCATTGAAAAGATAGTTTGTTATTCAAAGTTCCCAAGAGGTGGGACCCCTGGGTGGCTCAGTCGGTTAAGCATCTGCCTCCAGCTCAGGTCATGATCCCAGGGTCCTGCTTCTCCCTCTCCCTCTGCCTCTCCCCTTGCTTGTGCACTTGCTCTCTCTGACAATAAATAAAATCTTTTAAAAAAATTTCAAAGTTCCCAAGAGGGGGCACACCATGCCACACAGGGCCACACAGGGAAGCACCAGGGTTGGTCAGGAGGTAGGAATGAGGGGGAAGCACGTGTGGGAGCTTTTATTGTGGTTTCCATGGGACTGGAGTTGCACAGTAGGCAGGTTTAGGCCTGGCCCACAAAAGTACCTCACCTACCTGGACATTAGTTGAGGATGGCCCTGTGACTGAAGCAGGGACAATCAGAGTCTTCTCTGGAATTGATGTGTCTCCAAGAGGAAGACAAGTCCTGTTTCAGCTAGAGTTGCTGAGATAGGATACAATCGTGAGGCTGCTCCTGGCCATTTTGCCACTAGGTGGAGAGAGCCTCCAGAGGTCAAGTAAACACAGAAGGAAGCAGAGCAAAGGCATAAGGATGGCAGACTCTTAATAATGTCATTTGAATACCTAGATCCAGTCATGCTTGAAGTACAGATATTCCCTGTTATAGGCTGAATTGTGTCTTCCTCATCCCATCCAATTCATTTGCTGAAGTTCCAACACCCAGTACCCCAGAATGTAACTGTATTTGAAGACAGGGCCTTTAAAAAGGTAATTAAGGTAAAATGAGGTCATACAGATGGACCCTAATCCATGTGACTGTATTTGGATAGGGCCTTCAGTGAGGTGATTAAGTTAAACTGAGGCTGTTAGGTGGGTCCTAATCCAATATGACTTGTGTCCTTGTAAGAAGAGGGATGGGGTGCCTGGGTGGCTCAGTAGGTAAGTGGCAGACTCTGGATTTCGGCTCAAGTCATTATCTCAGGGTTGTGGGATCAAGCTCTGCACTGGGCTCTGCACTCAGCACAGAGTCTGCTTCTCCTTCTCCCTCAGCTCCTCCCCCCACTCATTCTCTCTTGTTCTCTCTCTAAAATAAATAAATAAATAAAACCTTTTTTAAAAAGAAGAAGAAGGACAGACAGCAGGGGTGTGTGTGCACACAGGGATGACCATGTGAAGAGGCAAGAGGGTGGCCATGTGCAAGCCAAGGAGAGTCTCAGGAGAAACCAATCCTGCTGACACTTGGATCTTGGACTTCCAGCCTCCAGAACTATGAGAAAGTAAATCTCTGTTGTTGAAGTCTTAGACTTAACAGATGGTCAATATGTTCCTGTAGCAGATTACATACAGATGGCTGCAAATTTCTGGCATTCCTCCCATGGAGAAATGGGGTCTATTTTCTCTTCCCCTTGAATCTTGGCTAGTCTGTGACTTGCTCTGAGAGAATATGATGGAAGTGACACTATCAATTCCAGGCCTAGCCTTAAGAAGGACTGGCAACTTTTGCCTTGGAAGAGACCATGATAGACAAGGCCCCGACACTGCATGGAAAGCGAGAGGGGCCCAGCTGAGCCCAGCCCTCTGGCTGTCCACAGCAAAATGCCAGGCATGTGAGTGAAGGCATCTTGGACCCTCTGGCCCAGCCCAGCCCAGCCCAGCCCAGCAGCTAGCTAAGTATCACCAAGTGACCTCAGTGGATACCACAGGAAGCTGAAGAATCATTCAGTTGGGCCCTACTCAAATTCCTGATCCATGAAATTGTGCTATATACTAAGATAACCATTGTTTAAAGTCACTAAGTTTAGGGGACGGTAATATAGCAACAAATAACCGTAACTGTTCCCTTTTTCCTTAAGTTTGCTGAATTCAGCTCTTGTCACTCGCAACTGGAAGAGTCCTAACTAATGTGACTTATCTCCTTTAACCGTTATCCCTTATGCATTATTCCCCAAAACTTTTCCACCTATGACGGTTTAAATCCCAATACCCCATACTCTGACCAGTTCTGTCCTATTCAGCTTTCTTATGCTCCCATCTAGTCTTGTGTTCCTGTTCTTTGATCTCACAGACGGAGGCTTCAGATCCAAGACACCACATTCCCTAGCCCTCATGAAAGCCTTCTTGTTTTCTCTTCCTTACCTCCCTGCCCCACAGGGTACAATGGCTACCCACTCGAAGTGCTCTTTCCCTCCAGCTTTCACATCTCTCTTGTCTCCCACCCCATCATCCTTTCATGGCATCCTGCCTGCAAAGACCCAAACCTAGATCAATGCCACCATTCACTTTCTCTTCCAACGACCACTACTGGGAGGAAACATCACACAGCGATGACATTGGTGTCGCTAACAATGAGCAATCTCCAGTCACTGTTGGACCTTTGCTGCTGGTCACCAATTATTTTCCTTGTCCTCATGTGGATCCCACTCATTCTCCTCAGTGGCTATTCCAATCGCCTCATCACCATCACCACTCTTCTTGATCCCTTCCCCTCACCCCTGCTCCCACCCACATCACTTTCAGCAGATGGCCTCACCACCCTCCTTCACTGGGGAAAAAAAAAAGCCCATGGGGAGGAAGGCCTCACCCCACCCACCAGAATCATAAGTGTTACCTAAAGTGAACAAGAAAAATATAGAACATCTGCCATTGGATTTTGAGAATAATTTTGAGAGTAAGGATAACTGACTGCTTTAGGCAGTGCCATTTCAGTGGCATGGTGCTGGAGAGCAGATTGCAGGAGACTGACGAATGTGAGGGTGATGAGAATCAGGCAGTGGGTGTAAACTCTTCTCTCAAAAAAAATTGGATGGTACATAGAGGGAGTTTGTGGGGCTGAGGTAGGAGAGATTTGGGCATGTTTATATCCTTCAGAGAAAGAGCCAGTGAAGAAAGAATGATTGAAAATTTAGGAGACAGAGGGATGATTAATGGAGTGTGGAGGAGATGGATTCCCAGGCAAAAGAGGTGAGGCTAACCTTGGACAGGAAGAGGGATGCCTCTTTCTCTGAAAAAGGCAAGGAGTAAATCACCATTGCCAGTGGCAGGACCTCTGTAGGTGTTGGGGAGTTGCTTTTTTCCTGTGAAGGAGGTAAAACTTGTTGCTGAGTAAGGGGGAGGAGATAAGAGAATCGGGGAAGGAAAGAAAACGTCTGTAATACTGACAGGGCATCACGTTGGGGAAGGAAGGCTCTTAGGGGTGTGTGGGAGGATTTCTTTCTTTCTTTTTTTTTAAGATTTATTTATTTTAGAGAGGGAGGGGGCGAAGCAGGCTCCCCGCCGAGCAGGGAGCCCGATGCGGGGCTCGATCCCGGGACCCTGGGACCATGACCCGAGCTGAAATTGAGAGTCAGACACTTAACCGACTGAGCCACCAAGGCGCCCTGTGTGGAAGGATTTCTAGGCAGTATGGATGCTACCCTCCCCTGCAAGGATGGAGATTCTGAAGGCTGGGGTCCCCTTAGTATCTCCCTTGTATGGATCTCTAACCTAGCACTTGCTTACTTGTCTATATCCTTGGAAAGTGCAGGACACAGGGCAAGAGGAAAAACAGAGAAAAAAAGAAAGCCTGATAAATATTTGTTTTTGAAAGTCTGAGAAATATTAAATGAGAAGCCCACAGTGAAAGGAAAGGGTGGAAGCAACATATGAAACAATGATTGAAAATTTTCCAGGGTTGATAAAAGATGCCAGAGCACAGATGAAAGAGGCCAAAAAGATGTACATAACAGCAAACAAACAAAAAAAGATATCCACACTTAGTCACATCAGAGTAGAACCATTAGCACTAATAGTATCCAAAAGCCCAGATGGCTGTGGGGGCCCTGAAAAGGCACCCAGCCCAGTGCCAGGGAAGGGTTTCTGGAGCACATGATGGAAGGGCTGTGAGCTGAGCCCTAAATGATGAGTAAATGTCAGCCAGGTGAGAGAGGGGAGCAGGAATGGGAGGTGAAGTGCAGAGAAGGGCACTGAGCAGAAGTCACAGTACAACCAGAAAAGATGACCTTGATTTAAAGGCTATGTATCTGTGGAACACTGCCTTCATCAAGTGTAGAATACACACTCTTTTTAAGCCTATGTGGAATATTTATAAAAACTACACAAAAATTGTGCCACAAAGAAAATAACTGAAATGATGCATAGTATTAAATCCACTTATTGGATTTAAGCTAGAAATAAAGAAAACAGGATTATTAGAAAACACTGGTGTGTCTAAGAAAAACTCTCCTGGGTCAAGAATCATAATGGAAATTAGAAATATTTTAACCAAGTGATACTAAAATAGTTTAATTAAAGTTTGTGAGATGCAGCTAGAGTCATGCTTAGAGGGAAATTTATAGTCTTAAATGCAAATACTGGAGAAGAAGAACGGCTAAATTAAATGATATAAGAGACCATGTTAAGAGGGCAAAGAAGAACAGACTGGAAGAATGATGATGAAGGAAATAAAGAACATAAATAAATGTAGTAGGTGTTGGAAAAGGCTTGATATGAATTTTAACCTGATACTCACGTGAGGAGGACAAGGAAGAAGAAGAACAGTGTGGAGACAATGGATCCATACACAATGCCCTGGGTCAGCCCTTTCACGAACACACTGGAATCTAAATGCTTATCTGGAATCAGAGGGAAGTGAGAGTTGTTTGTTTTTTTTTTTCCCCTAAGGCTGTGAAGTCTGAGCCTGTACCCATCCTCATTTTGATCCCCATGTGTTGTCGTTCTAGCCCAGTCAGTAGACCCCTGTGTACCTACCTGGTAGGAGGAAGATACACGCAGCATGGATTCCATATTGGTTCCTCCCCTCACAGCGGAGACTCATGAGTATGTCTGGCTCCCCGATGAGGCTGATGGTGCTGTTGTTCCAGGTGCCAAATATGGTGGAAGTCACCTGGAGGACCTTATCTGTGTTGTTCACACTCACAGGGACACCTTCCAACAACCACTGCACAGAGGGTGTGGGGAGCCCATGGAAAGAACAACTGCACTGCAGAGTCTTCTCCAAGGAACAAGAGGAATAGAGCAGTCTTGTGGGTGCTGTGGGGAGGGAAGGTCAGCAGTCAGCAAGGCATCCTGACTTCCTGTCTCCACTTTCTCTAGGACCCAGCTTTTTCCTTACTCCTGATTCCCAAGTCGCTTCGGAAAGACTTTCTGGAAGCCCACAGAAGCTGAGCTTCTCAGACCATTCCCCTTCATCCTCTTCCTCATCTGTGTCTCATTCTGGCTCAGCTCGTACCTCTGGTCTTTCAGCCACAGAAGCCCGGTAAAGATGTGACAGCTTCCCAGGCTCCTCCCACCCAACCCCACCCCAGGACTAAGGAATTTCTCCTGGGCCCACCATTTCCCCCAGACCCTGGATCTTCCTTTGCCCACCAGCACTCACAGACCACTTGGAACGTGACCACAGCACTTTCAGTGAACATAGCTGGGGAGAAATTCAAACGACATCTGAGGGTGGTGCTATAATCCTAAGGCTTCAGGGTGAAGTGCAGCAAAAGGAGGAGGAGTTGCTGGAGCCATCTGTGTTGGAGAACATGGTGGGCCAATTCCAAGAAAGGAAAGGGGCTTTGCTTTCTTTTCAGGTGCCTTTGATGGTACAAGTCAAGGTCATAGGATCCCCAGCCACAAGAATCTCTAGGATGTGGAGCTCTGGTTTCTGGGTCTGGTCTGAAGGGAAAGACAGATTGGACTGAAAAGAGGGACTCTCATGGATACTTCAATGATGCACAGTGTTTCCAGGTTACAAAGTGCTTTCTCACCCGTAAGTTCACTTGGTACCCCTCCCCTACTCAGATAACCTCATGGAACCCGAGACTGTTACTGTTGGTTAGATTTTCACAAGTATATTTCCCTTCTCTGCACTGTCTAGGTGAGCAAACTGAGGAGACTTGCTTAAGGAGGCAGAGCTTGAACCTGAGCCCTGGACTCTCAAGACTGAGGGTGAGAGAATTTTCCAAGATCTACATTGCCTATGATTCCTTACCTGTCCCCTAGCTCAGACCTCCTAGGGTCAGCTCCTACGCTGCATCTTCCCTCCCAATCCAACTCTCCCCTCAGGCTCTGCCCCTTTCCAGCAGATCTGTGATCACTTCCGCCCTCTACCTCTTACTTGCTGGATGCTGTGGGGTAAGTCACTTCCTCTCTCTTTGCCATTTCTATTTGGAAAAATAAAGTTATCAATTGCACCTATATCATTGTATTATTGTTGTAAAAATGAAATGCCTAGGATTTTATAAAGCCCTATGAAGTAAAAACCACACAATTACCAGAACATCTTCTTTACAACCCACCCACTGAATGAGATTGAATGTCATCTGATATGGAGAGTTTGATATCCTCCTACAGGAAGGACTCTTGCGTTCTAGATCTGCACAGAATAAGTATGTCATGCTGTTCCTTTTAAGTACATTGTGGATCAGCAGGGTACAGTCTTGTTCTTCAAGATTTCAAATAGTGCGGAATCTGCCCTTGGTGTTATTATCTATGGTAGCACTGGGTTGATTTATAGCTACATGGGAGCTGATATTTTTATTGAGCCAGTAGGCTATGGGTACAGAATTGCTTGGGGATTCCTTGGGAAGTTCAAATATTCCAAGGATTATACCTCTTCCACTGGTATCTTCTTGACTTCCACCAAAACATGAGAAAGTAACCCTGTGGGGAGGGATTCAAGTTGAAAAACTGACTTACCTAGTGTCCTCCAGTATCCCACTTGTGCATTAAAGGATTAACCTTACCCTAGGAAGGTTTGACCCTTCCCCAGCTCTAGGGAGGTAACCTCTAAGCCCTTGGAATGTCCTCCTGATAAGAGTGTCTGTTTACCTAGGGCCATGGGTCATGCCAGATAGGCTATATGAACAAAGTGATTTGTGGTGGGGACCTTGGGCCACATGTGGTATCAGCCTGACCTCTGGAGAAGCTGGAGACTAAGGTCAGCCATGCCTATGGGACCAGGCCCCCAATAAAAACCCTGGACACTAAAGCTCAGTGAGTTTCCCCCCTTGGCAATACTGGGCATATCGCCAAACATTATTGCCAGGAGAAGTAAACACTGTATGCACAACTCTACTGGGAGAAGACAACTGAAAGCTCATGCCTAGTCTCTCCTAGATCCTGCCCTACATGCCTCTTCCCTCTGCTTATTTTAATCGCCATTTGTTTGTTATAATCAACTGTAACTGAAAATACAACAGTTCTGCTGAGTTCTGTGAGTCCTTCTTGTGAATCATTGAACCTGAGGGTGGTCTTGTGGACTCCTAAGTGTGCCACCCCAGTTTAGCCTGCTGGGGTTTTTTGTTGTTCTTTTTTTTTTTTTTTTTAAAGATTTTTTAAAAATTTTTATTTATTTGAGACAGAGAGAATGAGAGAGAGAGAGCACATGAGAGGGGGGAGGGTCAGAGGCAGAAGCAGGCTCCCTGCTGAGCAGGGAGCCCGATGCGGGACTCGATCCCGGGACTCCAGGATCATGACCTGAGCTGAAGGCAGTTGCCTAACCAACTGAGCCACCCAGGCGCCCCTTGTTGTTCTTATTGTTGGTAGTAATTTTATCTTGTGAAGTTGGCCATGTAGCTCCATTTCTGAACCTCAGTTTCTCAATCAGAAAAATGGGCACAGTACTACCAGTGCTGCAATGTTGTGAGAATTAAGAGATGTTAACTACAAAAGCACATAGTGCCCTAGAATAATTGTAGATTGTAACTTAGCTTTTGGCTCTCACTGAACAATTATTCTTTCCCCTGCTTTCTTCATTTCCCAGGTGGCAGCTCCCTTATGTACAAAATGAAGGGAGGCTGAACTTCATGGCTCCTGAGGCCACTTTTAGAAATGCCATCCTAAAATTATGGTAGTAACACTGACCTGTGTAAGTGTTTATAGATTTTCCAACACCTTCATAGAAATTAGGTTAAGCCATCCTTATAATGGTTTTTTATAATCCCTTAGACAGATGGAAAACTGGGGTTCAGAGAGGTTAAGGGCCTGCTTCAGGTTATAGAGAAAGGAGTAACAGCATCAGGCCCAGAACCTGGCTTTCCACATGTTAAGTCCAGTATTTCAAAACATCACCACCGGGGTCTCAACAGTCTTGGTTCTGGAGCACCATGCTATTTCTCTTCTCTAAGATGTGACTTAATTAACACCCACCATACAGATGATGGTGTTGAGAGAGCAGATGTGTATACGTTTATCACTGAAGTTCTAGAGTGGCATGGGCTGGCATTAAAATAGAACTAAGAGTCAGAAGAGTTGGGCACTCCAATAGTGAAATTTCTAGTGACTTGTGGCAAGTTGCTGAATCTCCCAAGGCCTGTTTCCTCATCTGTGAAATGAGAACAATAATTCCTCAGGGAGTTGTTGGGTAGATGAAATGGGACACACTGTGGGTCACAGAATAGGCACATTGAAGACGTTCATTACTTATTATTTATCAAGTACTTAATTCTCTATGTCTTCACCTCTTCACCTTACTTCAGCCCTTGCCCGTCTTCCACTCCCCACCCATACCCACCTCACCCCTACCCTTTTTTCTCTTCCTCAGACCCGTCCCACCCTGCTTCTCATTCCATTTACCCCACCGTAACAGCAGCAATCACATCAGCACCAACAGGATCTCAGGGACAAGAGAGGGCCAGCACCTATCCTGCTGCTAACTCTGGCCTCATCCATGTTGTGGAGGACAGGATTTGGAATGGATGAGGAGAGGGTCAGCAGTAAGAGGCAGTAAGGGGAGGTAGAGGTAAATTCATGGCCTACTGGGGGCTTTTGTCTCTTCGATCACTCTTAAATTCTGTTCACCTTGAAAATTAGGAGCCTCCTGGGAACAGATGTTAAGGAGCTTCAGGGATAGAACAGTGTCTCCAAGACTCTCTCTGAAGCCTCAATACCATGTCTTTCTTCTTCTCCAATCTTCACCCCCAGGTCCTTCCCTCTTTGAAGAACCTTAACTGCCAGGCTGAGAAGCTTGGCCTCTCTCCCAAGTCGATGGGGGAAGTCATGAAAATCATTTTCAAAGGTTCTGAACCATGGGGAACAGGTTTGGGTGTCATAAAGACCACTATGAATCTGCATCAAGGAGAAAGAAATAGTTCAAGAGGAAGATAATGTGGCCTGGGTTGAAATAGTGGCTATGTGGGTGGAGAGGACAGGATATATTTAAGGGGTATTTGAGCAATAAAAGACATTTCTATGTCTACAGGATAAATTCCAAACTCCTTTGCCTTGCATTTGAGGCTGTTCATGATTTTGCCCCACACTTGCCCTATCTCCACTGCTTCCTTCCCTAGCCTCTGCTATTCTTTGCTTGCCAAAGAGAAAAGTACCTTTCCACATATATTCTATACATTCCTGTCTCTGTATGTTTAGTCAGGCCACTCTTCTTTTCACGACATCCTTCTGCAACTCTCCCCTCTGCCCACATTCAAATCCTATCTCTCTTTCTAAGTCCAGGTCAAATGTATCTTCTTTCAGGTAGCCTTCCAGGATCTCCACAACCAGAAAGAAGCCTCCATTCCTAGACTCACTTCAACACCCCTATCTGTTCATTGCTTTTAGAAGCAATGTCTCAGACAAACTCTGAGAGTTGCCCTACCTGATAACCACCCTCCTGTGTATCCTTATAATTTCAGATTTGTTCAGGTGATCAACCCCCAGTTAAAATTTAAAAATAAATAAATAAATAAATAACCTCTATTTCTCTGCCTCCTCTACATCCAGGAATGGCTCTATGACGTAGTTGTGGCCAATGAGCCAAGTACAAGAAAAATGTCTTGTGCAAATAAAAGCCCATTCAGCCTTTACCCCACTTTCTTTACCATTACAATTGAGCTCCGAAGGTCTGTTTTTTGCATATAATATTAGCTAATGGAATTCCAGACCCTGGTTTTAAAAAAATAAGTTTTCATAATAGAAGGAAACAAGTCTTAGAAAGAATTGAAAAAGATGTTCACGTCCCCTGAAGCTATAAATCAAAAGATACTGTTCTGTGTCATAAAAGGGTTCAAGGAATCTGATTTGATATTGTACAAAACTGAGAATGTTTATTAGGATATAATTTATGTTCTCCTTTACAATATACAGTTTTGTATGAATATTCATGACTGTTACTGACTTGTTCTGTTCTCCGTTGATACAAATCCACCCTTGGAAGAACAATTTAAACAAAGTAGTCTTATGAGACTCTAAAGACATTAGAAATTATTCCATGTCTTATGAAAATGATATCCAGATAAAATGGAATTCTGACCAGTTGTCTTATTTGATAATTTATTGCTCTGGTAACAATAATATTATAACTGACATCTCTGTTTTCTTATATTGTACACCTATCTGTAAGATTGTACTCTTCTCTTCTCCCACATGTGCTATGCAAATAAAAATCTTGGACTCTGCTAGATTTATTATTAAGCAAATATTTTGAGGGACTTGTCTACTTAGAATACCAACCATGAGGCTACCTGCTGAAGACTTTGGGGATTTCTGCCTTTCTGATATTAGCACCACTTTCTCTTTGTTGTTTTCTTCTTTTCCAAAACGCATCCCCTCTTTCTCCTCCTCCTCCTCTTTCCCTGGAATACGGATGGGATGCTGGAGGTGGAGCAGCCATTTGGCAACCATGAGATAACCATAAAGATCAAAGCCACAGACTAAGGATGTCACTGACAACAGTCTAGGGGTTCTGGTTCCCTGACAGCCTTGTGGAGCTGCTACATTCACCTTGTACAGCCTACTAACATGCTTCCTCTTCATTTGATTGTTGCTCTAGTTGGGAAATTGATGAAATATCCTACCAGTGGAACTAGCCAAGAGTGAGATTCTTGAGGAAAGGTCCTACATCAAATAGATCTTTGTGTCCTCCACGGTTTTAGAAACTTTCTTGTCTGATAAATATTCACTGAAAAAAATGTATAAGCACAAGTCTTGATGATTTTCCAACTATTAGTTTCCAGTTTAATTCCACTGTGATCAGAAAACATACTTTATATGATTCCAATTCATTTAAATTTGTTACTTGTTTTATAGCTCTGAACATGGTCTAAGTGTTCCAGGAGCTGTTGAGTACAATGTGTATGCTACTATTGTTGGATGGAATATTCTATAAATGTCATTTAAGTCAATTTGGTTGATGGTATTCTTTTTTTTTTTTTTGAGATTTTATTTATTTATTTGACACAGAGAGAGAGAGAGAGAGAGAGCCAAGCACAGGGAGTGGCAGGCAGAGGGAGGAGGAGAAGCAGGCTCCCTGCTGAGCAATAAGCCCGACCTGGGGCTCGATCCCAGGACTCTGGGATCACGACCTGAGCTGAAGGCAGATGCTTACCAACTGAGCCACCCAGGCACCCCAGTTGATGGTATTCTATATCCATACCAATTTTTTCATCTGCTTGCTCAGTTACTGAGAGGGGAGAGTTTATTTGCCTAGTTCTCCTTTCAGTTAGATTAGGTGTTTTTTTTTTTTAATTTTTGAAATTAAAAATTTTAATAAGAAATTAATTCTCAGAATCTAATTGAATATAGTGATTTATTTACAACCTCAAATCAAGGATTGAGGAGAGCTCTGGGGTGGTTCCAGACAGGGCTTTGCCAGTAACTTGCTGGAAACTTTAGACAAGTGCTGTCCCCCCTCTTCTTTTGCCCCATTTTCCCCATCTGTAAAATGAGCAGGTATTACTGCCCAGTGTGTAATGGTCCTTCCGACTTCAAAATTCTGATTTCTTCCAAGTTTCATTCCCTTTTCCAGGGCTTGGCGCAGCCATGGGTTTTCTCCACAAGAAACCTCTTTCCTCTTCCCGCTAAACAATCATTTCCTTTTCCAGACTTACCACCTCGTCTTGGGTGCCCACAGCTCCACCCTGGACTGTCCTCAGCTGGACAGTGGAGACGTCTCCACTCCGCTATTTCCTTGACAACTCAACGTCCTCTTTGAGTTTGGTTAAGTGCATCACGTGCCCTTAGCCAAACTCCCCGATTGGCTCACTTACTACTTACAGGAACTTACTTTCCAGAGGGATGAATTGATTGGCTGGTTTAACGCCTCCCGACGAGCCGGGTCAACTGACACATGCAATGAGCATGTGTGTACAACTACTGAGTGACTCACTGGGAAGCGACTAAGGTAGAGGAAAGCTAACTGATTAGCTCACTCATAACCTGTTCACTAGGTGACCTGTGAGTCTCCAGCCTCGCCAACGTCCCAAGGGCCAGAGGTCACGTGGGGCTGCCGCTCCCCGAAGCCCCGCCCCTCAGGCATACCAGTGAGCACGCGCGAATCTGTCCAGAGCCAATCAGGGCCTGAGGATGCGTGTGGGGGCTGCTGGGACACGGAGAGATGGCGAAGTAGAACCGTTGGTCTCCTGGGCTTGAGGCCGTTTGGAGCAACCGGTGCTTCGTTTATCTTGAGCCAGAAGTTCTAGACCCCTACCGGTCCTGGAGACGCAGGACCATCAGTGTGTAAGGGACACTCCTTCCTCAAGCCAGTACTTGTGGGAAAGCAGGTGATGGGGTGGATTGAAAGCCATCGACCAAAGAACAAAATGCCAAGTGCTTGACCCTCAGGGCCCATCAGAGGGCATCTTGGTGCCCCTTTCCCTTCCTGCGAGCAGGGTCCCATCCACGAACAAGCCGAGATGCATGAGGAAGACCCAGTTCTCCATTCTCTGTCAAAACCTATCCTTGACCTAGTCCCGACCCAGTTCCCATCCTCTATCCCATTTCTCTTCTGGATGGCATTCTCCAGTCCTTAGGAGCCCGCTTTCCGAAATTACAAAGCACGTGAGGAAATAACCCTCCCTCCGTGAGTGAGGATAAAACAAACTTTTCACCAGAGTCCTTGAAGCCCTGAAGGGTCTGGCACCACAGGATCTCACCCTTCCATCTGAGCTCTGGTGCATAGACCAGACCCCCTCTGGGCTCTTGGGACTCCCATCCCAGAGCCTAGCATCTACTGTTCTGCTGACCAGCCCCAAATAATCCGTTCCGTCTCAGCACAAATGTCACTTTCTCAGAGAGGCCTTCTCTGATTCTCTAATCCAAACTAGGTTCCTCCCCTGGTCCCTTATACTTTCTCATACTGTTAGGTCCTTTTTCTTCCTAGCACTTGTCAACATTTTAAGTGGCAATTTTGCCTTTATTTCTTCATTGTGTACCTGTGTAGACCACGAGCTTCATGCAGGCAGGGCCAGTGTCTGGCTTGTTCACCTCATTATCTGGCACAAAGTGGATGCTCCTATTTCTGTGGAATGTGTGAACCGCATGCCAAAGGGTGCCTATACATGTGAGGACTTATATAAACAGCTGCTCCTGAGTACGGGATGACAGTCACATTGTGCTGGATGGAGAACCACTGGATTTACACACAAATAATGCCCCAGGGAAGAGATGACCCTTTTTGCAACCTCTGAAAATTTCCAGCATCTGGCTCCAGAAGGGAGTATCATCCATTCTGAGGGGAACAGTACACAGCTATGGTCCATTCTCACGCCAGATTCCTGTTCTCATTCCTTGTATGCCTGCCTTTCAGCCTGGCCAAGAAGTATTGCAATAACATCCTAAGTGGGCTCTTTGCGTCCAGTCTTCCAAGTACATCTTCAATAACTACTCCTAGAATGATCTTTCGCTATGTATCTAGCCACTCCTTTTTTTTTTAGTTTCAGTGGTAGAATTTAGTGATTCATCAGTTGCATATAACCCCAGTACTCATTACATCAAGTGCCCTCCTTAATACCCATTACCCAATTACCCTTCCCCCCACTGACCTCCCCTCCAGCAACCCTGTTTGTTTCCTAGAGTTCAGTGTCTCTTATGATTTGCCTCCCTCTCAATTTTCATTTTACTTTATTTTTCCTTCCCTTCCCCTATGTCCATCTGTTTTGTTTCTTAAATTCCACATATGAGTGAAATCATACGGTATTTGTCTTTCTCTGACTAACTTATTTAGCTTAGCATAATACCCTCTAGTTCCATCCACATCATTGCAAATCTGGCCACTATTTCTTTGCTTCAAACCTTGCAATGGCTTATCCATTCATTCATTCATTCATTCATTCACTCACTCAATTATTCAACAAACATTTTTGAGAGTCTGTTATATTTTAGGAACCATTCTAGGTGCTGGTGGTAAAACAAGACAGACAAGATCCCTGTTCTTGTGGAACTTACATTCTAAGGGAGTCAAGATTAACATCCTACCAGATAAAGCTCCAATGCCTTATCTTGGCATTCAGGGACCTCAGGAGCTCACTGTTCATCCTGAGCTCCAGTGCACAGACCCCCCCTCTGGGCTCTTGGACACATTTTGTGTCTTTTCTCCACCTCCACCTCTGGACACCACTTTTCACTTACTCTCCACCCATGTATGCCTCAGGGCAGTGGTGAAAGGTCTTATCCAAAGACACATAGCCACTAAGCACTGAAGTTTGTATTCAATCCATATAAGATGGCTCTAAAGCCTGGTGTTCTTGTATGTATATTCCAGGTTCTGGGCATACAGTAGGGGCTCCAAAGCTACTTTTTGGTGGACCATGGTCTCATATTTATTTTCTCTTCCTCTGACACCATCCCAGGCCAAGGCATATTTCTTCTAGTTAACCCGAACAGCAGATCATAGAGTTTGCTTTCAAACGTTCTAAGACCAGGTCCCAGAGTAACCCTATTCAATGGAGAATCAGTGTGAGGGACAGGTGGGGCTTGAGGGGTCCTTGTGAGATGAGGAGACTCCGGGGGCTTTGGGTTTGTCATAGACTCCAGGGTTTCTGGGGGTTACTGAGTATTCTGTAGACTGTGGTAATTCCATGGACAGTGGGGACTCCAGGTAGGCATGTAGTCTTCACAGGCTTCATCAGTTCCAGTTTATTTTGCTTTTTTCTGGAAGTTTAGGGTAAGGGATGCTACAGAGCAGGGCAAAGAAAGAAGGATGTTGAACAGGTCTAGAAGAGAAGTATCCAAATCTTAAAAAGAAAGAATCCTGTCTCTCTCTTTGAGCACAGAATTACAGTAATGTGGAGCGGGCACTGGCTTTACCTTTTCTCAGAATCTCGTGATTGGAGTCTGCAACTCTGTCTTCTCCTGCTGGTCCTCCGTGTGCATTCCCAGCACCAGGAGCCCACCCAGTGTTCCCCAGACTCCTCTGGGAAGTTCTGCTGGACTTCCCCAGGTAGGGTCAGTCCCTCCTTCCTCTGGGCAACCATAACCCCCATCTCGGCCCTGTTACTGTAAGGCTGTCTTTCCACCAGCCTGATTGCTCTCTGAGGGCAAGGCCTGGGTCTCACCCATTTCTGAGACACCAGCATGGAGGTTAAGAGATACTGTAGGACATTTTGGTGGAATTTAACAGATGCATGATTTACCCACAAAGTGTATAAGCCAGCTCCTAGTGCAGAGTGCAAGGAGGGCAGCAGGGCATTTCTGGTTCTAGAGCATTATAAATGGTAAATAACAGCGAGGCCTGTCTCTTCCAAGTCCTGCTGAGGATATGGGGTTCAAGGTAAATGAAGGAGTACCTTGGCTTTGGGCTGGTCTCCAAGCACTTCAGGCTAACATGGGCCTGTGGCATCTACAGACTGTGTTGACCACAACCTGCCAGACACTCAGAGTTTGGTTTGGTTTCTACTCTGATGCCACAACCACTGTTAGGGGCTCTTTTGACCCCCTTCTCAATGTGGATTCAGCGTGAAGGGGTGTGTGTGGTTGTGTGTGTGTACACTGCTGATTCTAATTAGTCTTTATTTCTCTTAATTTTCATCCTTCTTCCCTTTATCATCTATAAGATAATCTGCCATCATATTCTGGCATTCTAGATGCCCTATAAGATTGAGGATGATAATTCCTTTAAACACTGTATGTGTCTCTCCTTGTGAGTCTTACTGCCATTATTCTGATAGACTAGATTCCAGGCACAATGGATACCCACCAATATCTGCTTCTCTGAAGATGGGCTGATTGTGGATTTTCCTGGCTCTTGAGGCTTCAGAGGCATCTTGGCTTCTTGGCTTGCTCTGACTTTAGGGTTGTTTGTTGCTTTGACCGCTGCAACTTTCTTTGACAGCTTCACTCTGATATATTTCATTCTAAGGAAATGACCCCCCTGATCAGTTCTGGCTCTCTGCCCCTCAGTGGGCTCTAGCCTTGACCAGAAGTTCTGGTTTAGAGCTTCAGTGACACCATTGGCTTGCTGTGTTGTTGAGGGCAAGCCACACAGCCTCTCTGGGAATTGGTTTCATCCTCTGTAAAATGGGGAGACCTTGCTTATCAGGCTGTGGGGCTCAGATGAGGTCAGCGCTGAAAGGGCTTTGCAAACTGTAAAGGGTTGTTATTGGTCTTTAAGTCCAGCTGACTATACTTTAAAAATAGCTCCCCAGTTTGCCCTGCTGCCTTGTGCCTCTTTCTTCCCATCCCTTACAGTCAATCAGTCCCAAGTCCCATCTCTCTGACTGCCCCTCATCACTTGCCTGGCTCAAACCTGGCTCTTCGCTGTGTAGTCTGTGGCACCAACTTCCTGCCTGGTTTCAGGCCTTGGGCTCTTGCTCTTTGGTCTGTGTACAGACACCTTGCCTTAGGAGCTTTCCTTCCCACTTTAGCACTGTTCCATGGCTCCCAACTGAGGATCGAGTCCGAGATGCTCGGACTGGCCAGAGGCCCCTCTGCCAAACTCTCTGGCCTGACCTCTGGCAACTCTGCCCTTCTCATTCTGGGCTTCTAGCCAACACATTTAGCCAACTTTCAAGAGTCTCTATCAACTAACACCAAGAAGCCTTTTCAACTTCATCTTTAGCCATTTCCTCTCACTCTCTATGCACCTGACATTGCACAAAGACACTGGCAATTCCTCAAATGTGTCTCTGGGGTACGCATATACTACTTTCCACCAAACAAATGACAGCCCGCTTCAGACAGCACCCCCCAGGGACTCCGCTGTCTTCTCCAGGGCTGCCACTTCCTCCCTTATGCAATTTGCTGAAAACCTCTGTCCTTTGAACCTCTTAGTGGCTCAGCATAGTGCTGATGGCCCTGGACTGTGGTGACCACATTAGGTGCCTTCTTCCCTTGCCAGACCCTAAGCTCCCTGGGGGCAAGGGCCCTGTCTTTCCCCTTCCATGCCAGCCTTGCAGGGCCTGCCAGGGAGAATTTCATCCCTGGTACTCACATGAGTGGGGTGAAGCAGAGGAATAGCAGGGCAGTTGCAATGGCTCCATAGACAAGGCCCTGGATCAGCCCGTTAATGAAAGTCTTGCCCGGCGAAGACCTCTCTCCTGGAAAAAGATAGCCTATGAGAAAGACTTCTCTTCTGAGGCCTTGGAATCTGAGCCAAAGCTCTGCTCCCTCCCCATCCCACTCTTCCTCACCCAGTCACTGGGCCCCCTCTACCCTCACTTGGTAGCAGCAGGATGCTCAAAGCGTGGGTTCCATTTTTGTTCTTCCCCTTACAGAGAAGCCTCGTGCTCATTCTTGGCTGCTCTGTCAGGCTGATGGTGCTGTTGGCCCAGGGGGCAATTATGGTGGAAGTCACCTGGAGGCTGCCATCTGTGTTGTTCACACCCACAGGAGTACCTCCCATCCACCACTGCACAGAGGGTGTGGGGATGCCATGGAAGGAACAGCTGCACTGCAGAGTCTTCTCCAAGGAACAAGAGGAATAGAGCAGCCTGGCGGGTGCTGTGGGGAGGGAGGGTCAGCAGTCAGCAAGGCATCCTGACTTCCTGTCTCCACTTCCTCCAGGACCCAGCATTTTCCTTATTCGTGATTCCCAAGGAGCTTTGGAAAGACCTTCTGGAAGCCCAGAGGAGCGGGGCTTCACTGACCAGTTTCCCTTCATCCTCTCTCCTCACACTGGACCTAATGGCAAGGGAGCTTTCTGAGGATCTACACTGCTTCTGACCCCTTACCTGACCCCCCCGCCAGCCCCAGGCTAGACTTCCTCATCTCAGCTCCTACTTTCCTCTTCCTCCCATCTCTCAGGCTCTGCTCCTTCCTAGCTCCACCTGTGATCAATTTCTCCTTTGTCTCTTACTGTCTGGATGCCATTGGCTAAGTCACTTCCCCTTTCTTTGTTCTTTCCCAGTTTGGAAAATAGGGGTATTCACTGAACTCGTATCCTATTATCATGGATGTAAGAATGAATGCCCCAAGGTTGAAAGTGTTCCTAGATGAATATATGGTAAAGTGTTACCCATTCAGTAAACAGAACACCTTTCTAGACTTCTTTCTTCCCAGTCCCAGGTGGCCTTTGATTGAGTATTCATCCTAAGCAGAGATTGCTTTGGCATTTTCTGGGTAAGAACATTCACGACTGCCTCACTCTACATAGAATAGGTGGGATATATTGTCCACTTGGTGACTTTTGTCAGTTAATAAGGAATAGTCACACTCTACAAGGTTTCCAATGAGGAATCAGTTCTTAGCGTTTCCTACTTTTTCACTGGAGTTGTTTGAGGTTACTGGAAGAAAGGGGTTAATTTTCTCTTAAACAGTAGCCCTTGATTTTGACTTTTCATCTGGGTCACTTGGGGGGGGGATGAGGAATTTGCAGGGATTCTCCCCCACTGCTGTCCTCTGGATTATTTATTTTTACCATCTGGGAAAGCATGCCTGTGGACAGTGGCTGACAGATATGGGAAACCTGACTAACCCTGGGCCTTCCAGCTCCTAATGCTCTCATACCTTCAACCACCTTGTCTGAGTGCCCACCCTTACCCCCAACTCCACTCCCTGGCCCAATCTGCTATTCACCTCAGCCACTCCCAGCCCTGCCAGGACCCGGCACACAGATGTTTCGTCCATGTTGGGTTATTTGGTACTCTACACTCTTATGTGCTCTCTTCTCATACCCTTGCAGCCCAGCCTGCCCCAGTCCTGGAGCCTCAGGCACCTCCAGCACTGTCTTTTGTCCCACTCACCCAGCTGCGGCAGTGGTCCTGCCATCTACAGCGGCAGGGGTCCTCAGGAAGAGGAGGGGCCAGGGCCTTCGCCGCAACCGGCTCTCACATCAGAGCCGTGTATTCAGAAGATGAGATGACGAGTAACTGAAAGAGGATGTGGGGATGGGAGAGCAGAAAGTATTCTTAGCAAGCCAGGGGCTTCTGTCTCTGGTCATCCTAGAGGACTGTTCACCCTCAGAAGCAGGAATTATGTGGGATGAGACGTTCAAGAGCATCTAGGGACAAGCAGCACTCCTACGATCTCTGTGAGGCCTCAATTCCATGTGTCCTCTCTCCTCTGGTCTTTCCCTCCCAGTCCCAGCCCACTTGGGAAAAGCTCAATTACAAAGTCTTTGGGTTCTGTCTCAAAGCTAACAGGGATTCACGGAAGGGCTGTGTACCTCAGAGGGACAGGGCCAGTCTGGGTGTTTGGAATAACCCACTGGGGACACAGGAGAAATGGCTTAGACTGGAGCGACTCAGGCCAGGTGACCAGGGAGGAGCCTGGAGCGGTGGTTGGGAAAGAATGACATGCTTGAGTTAGTGTGTGGGTCGTGAAGGATGGAGAGGATGGGACAGCCTTAACAGATCCTTTGGGAAAATGAAAATGGACAGGAATTCCTACTGCTGATAGGAAAAGTTCCAAACTTCTTTGCTTTGCAAATGAGGTTCTCTACAGTTTTACCTCACCCTTGCTTTCTGTCTCCCTGTGCCTTTCCTAACATTTTCCATGCCAAAGGGAAAATGCTGCCTTCTCCAATTTCACCCTAATCATCCTTCTCCCGTCATTCAGGGATTTCTCCCGTTCACAGCTCCTCTTGCAACTCGGCTCCATCCACATTCACATCCTACTTCAATTTCAGAGCTGAGTTCAGTGCCACCTCCTGCATGCAGCCTTTCCTGATCTCCCTACCCAGTCAGAAGTGAGTAAACCTCTCCCCTTCCAGAATTACCAACTTGTTTCATTTGTTGTTTTTTGAGGAAAGAATCAGTTTTTTCCTTCTACTAGAGTTGTTTGTTTTTGTGCAGCCAGACACCAACTACTTACCCTGCTCTTCGTTCCTAACAAATCCAGCTTTGCTTAGGGGTGCAATGTTCTAAGCCAAAGCACCACTTTGTCTAGACTCCTTTGTAGTTAACGTGGGGCACGTGATGTTGTTTTAGTGGAAGTGAGCTGGGGATTCCTGGGAAAGTTTTCCTTTCCTGATATTCTCATTTCCTTCTTCCTTGTTCCTTCCTCCCCCTTCCTCCTTAAAATACGGATAAGATACTGGAGGTAGAGCAGCCACTTGGCAACCATGAGGTAGCCGTGAGGATGAATGCCACTCCTGAAGGGCATTCTTGCAGAACAGTTTGAGGAGCCTGGTCCCTGATGGCCTTGTGGAACTGCTACACCAGCTCCACACAGCCTACCTCTGTGCATCTCCTTACATGAGGAAGACACACTCTTATTTGGTTAGGTCACTTTGGTTGGGAAACTAACGAAATATCTTAGAAGAGAATCTACCTGAGACTGGGCTCTTTAAGGGAAGGCCCTACATCAAACAGACCTTTGTGACCTCAGAAGACCTTAGAAAATGACCTTTGATAGTCACTGATAAAATGTCCAAATGTCAATCTCACTTTTCATGAAACTATCCTCCCCCACCCACTTTTTTTGGCAAAGCATTGATTTAAGAGCATGAGCCCAGGATTTGAGCACCGATTATGTAACCTAGGTCACTGATTCACTGGAGGACCACAGACGAATCCGTTCCCTCTCTGGGCCATGAGTCCCTCATCTCTTCATCAATTCCTGGACAAGGTAGGATGAGGGGATGTTTCCCCAGTCTATAATACCTTGTGGCAGACACTGCTGGCTTCTGACTCAACAGGTTTCCCAGCACCATTGTCCCTGTTGCCTCCCCTACAGAGACTGAAGATAATAAATATTAATGTTCCCAAGTCCCTTACATGTGTGTCCTGGTAGTCAGGTGACATGGTTCTGGTCAAAGAAAAAAACCTTCCCAACCATATTGATATTTTACTGTTCAGAAAGGTCACTTAAACCTAGAAGGGAAAAAGAAAGCGAAACCCTAAAACTGAACACAAGCAAGATCTAGCAACAAATGAAAACAATGATAACAGAACGATTCTGGAAGAGTATCTATTTCATGTAACCTTTGAACGCAGGGCTCTAGCTGTATGGTCTTAAGGGAGACAAAGAAAGCTACCAGTATTGATACTGTAATTTTGAACCTATTTATGTTTTAAAGACTTTCACAGTAAGGAAAAAGAGAAACAATATAAAATACAATAACTTAAGAGAAGAAATTAAAGTTTAATTTTAATTGGCAATATTGGTACAAACACTTGGTTTAAAAAAACAAATTCTATTTCCATATTCTGTTCATTGAAAGAGCCTAGGAGCAATGACACATCCGTAGTGATAAACATGCCTAGCACCTATATCTTGGTTTCTAAATAATATTCATCAGCGTGCTGGAGCCCGCATAAACCAACTTTAAAAAAAAAAGCTGATCATTAAATTTTTAAGAATATTGCAAGCTGGTTATCAAACACAGTCATTATTATAATTTAAATGATATAACTCATAAGCACATTATATTAAAAACAAAGGTAATAATTAGGGGCACCTGGGTAGCTCAGTCAGTTAAGCGTCTGCCTTCGGCTCAGGTCATGATCCCAGGGTCCTGGGATCGAGTCCCACATCGGGCTCCCTGATCAGGGGGGAGTCTGCTTCTCCCTCTCCCTCTACCCCTCCCCCCTGCGCATGCTCTCTTTCTCT
Source organism: Neomonachus schauinslandi (assembly GCF_002201575.2). Taxonomy (NCBI): domain Eukaryota; kingdom Metazoa; phylum Chordata; class Mammalia; order Carnivora; family Phocidae; genus Neomonachus; species Neomonachus schauinslandi. The sequence goes on from NC_058418.1 coordinate 5,696,614, forward strand.
CTCTTGCTTGCTCGCTCTCAAATAAATAAAATAAAATCTTTAAAAAAAACGCAAAGGTAATAATTACTTGAAACTGATTACTTCCTCATTTTTCTAGTACATCTCACTGTTATCTGTGTTCTTGAGGTTATTTACATCTATTGTATTATATCTATTGTATCTGTATGATGGAAATACTACATAATGGTATGTTACTGGATCTCTTCCTAACTCATAACAACATGAGTTGGTAGCTTGAAACTGTCTATGGTGAGTGTCTACACAGCGGAAGTTGGCAATGCTACAATTCAGGACTTATTTTTCCCTTTGGAGATCTGGTTATTAAATATTAGCATACCATTGCTAATATTTCCCACTCAGAGGAAACCATTCATCTTGCAACAGCCTTCCATAAACCAAACAGCTCTTTGTTGGTGATTTGAGAGCTATTCATTGCTACCACCCAAGTGGCAACAGGATCTGGCAGCTCCTCAGGTGTTAAAAGAGGAGAAGAAAGACCACCTGCTCCTGAATACGTTGAGTACCTCCTCATATTCCCTTGGTAGCTTGTTCCTCTATAAACCATTTCCATTTTATTACTGAGCTCTTCTGGGCATGGCCTTCCTAATTAGCATGTTTATCCAACACTGCCAAAGATAATCATGAGTATTTCAGGTTTCAGGATTATTTTACTTCCTTTAGTCCTATGGGCAGTTTCAGTCAAAGCCCAATAGCCAACTCGTTGTCTCTCAAATGGAAATTTTCTGAGTTAAAAAAAATCCCAGCGGTCGCCACTGGGTGGTGCTCACTGGCTTTTGTCATAAACTGCAGTCCGCATAAGGACTCCAAGACTTCATTCTAATAATTTTATGGTTAGGGGCTAGCCATATTCCCAAATGTAAAATAGGTGTCATCCAAAATCCAAATAAACCAATCAAACACTAGGCTTCTGACATGTTTTTTTTTTTCTCCACCAGATATCCTATATTTTTCAAATTAATAACCTGTGGGGCTTGGGCAAGTTTATTGGTTCCCATTTAGCATGTCCAATCAATAGTGGTTGAAGGGAGAATTTGCATGCCTCCTGTTTCATAATACTAGGTAAGGGAAACGTTCCCCAGTCAGACACATTATCTACTTATATTTAGATAAAGGAGGAGACACAATCGCTTTACATAAAATCTGTTTAAGTATTCCATTTTTCATCTAAAAATCACTTTAACCCCCTCAATCCTTGCATTCTCATATCTTCCCAAGCTAACTACAATTCTCACTAGGACTCACAATGCATGGGCCTCCCAGCTTAAGGAATCCCAGCTATATCTCTTCTCCAGACCACTTTACCACTCATGTGCCTATGGCTTTGAGTCTCCAGCTGGGCATGGAGCCAAGGAACCTACCAATTTTTATCTTGATTAGATAATGGAATCATCATCTCGGGCAATCTGAAGTTAGGGTCCCGTTGTCACATTTGCGTTCTGGCTTTTGAAATTCCTCTAACCTAGGGTAACTAGAACAGACTTGATTAGGATCCTTCAAAGTTGAGGGACCAGCTGGTCCACCCAAACTCCAAGAGCCCTGCACTAAGACCTTCGTTTTGATCCCATCAATGTCCACTCTATTTCTTAAGAACTGCTTAAAGATTTCCCTCTCCATTGGGATGAGTCCCTTTGACACTTCCCTGCATCTTTCCTGTTTTTTAAAAAGATATTTATTTATTTAAGAGAGAGACTGCATGAGTTGGGGGAGGACCAGAGGGGGAGGGACAAGCTGAGTGTGAAGCCCAACATGGAGCTTGGTCCCACGACTCTGAGATCATGACCTGAGCCAAAATTAAGAGTTGGATGCTTAACCGACTGAGCCACACAGGGACCCCTCCCCTACATCTTTCTTCATTCTCCTGTGAATCACTCTAATTTTCCTTGCTACCTATTGTTTCAACATGGCTTTTCCCTTTAGTAACAGCCCTGTGGCTAGCAGCCATAGCTCAGACGGGACAGAACCCAAGCTTGGCCCAGGGTCAGGATCCACCCAGCCCTTTTCTTTACTTTCATTTTAGCTATTACGGATAAAAATAACCAAAGGATTGTATATTTAGCTTGTTTCTCAAGATTTTGAATTTCTTTATGCATCCAGTGAGTCAACTCTTCCAGAGTTGGATCCATAATTAAAAAAAAAAAAATTGGTAACATTAACCTCCTGTGACTCATTGCAGAACAGCTGCATTTTCATGCCCATAAGTGACTTTGGGGACATGAAAGCTTTATCTTCCCCTGACTTCATATCCTTGCTCTTCCCAAAATTTATGTTTCACTGAGCCAGGTTTTCACAAATCTAATTTCTGATGCCAACTGCAAAGTTAGTGAACAGTCCAAAAAGATGCCCTCACTTCTGACACCAACTGCAGATTTCAAAGGTCTCTAAAACCACCCTCACTTCTAACACCAATTGTGAGTTTTAAGGTCCTCAAGACTACTCAAGCTGTTATACTCACGATTATTGTTTATTGCAACTAAAAGGATACAGATTAAAATCTGCCCAGGGAAGAAGCATATAGGGCAGAGTCCAGGAAATTTCCAACCAGAGAGTTTCCAGCTGCCCTCTCCCTGTGGAATCATGGTCAGTATAACTAATATTTCCTGGTAATGATGTGTGACAATATGCATGGAATATGACAACCGGAGAAGCTCACCTGAGCCTGGTGCCCAGAGTTTTTATTGGACCTTAATCGTATGGGCATGATTGACTGCCCCCATGGCTGACCTTAAGTCTCCATCTCCAGCTCCTTCTTTAAAAAACAAAAAAGATTTTATTTATTTGAGAGAAAGAGAAAGCACAAGCGGCGGGGGTGGGGGGGGGCAGAGGGAGAGGGAGAGAGGAGCAGAGCCTGACATGGGGCACGATCCCAGGACCCTGAAATCATGACCTGAGCTGAAGACAGCCACTTAACCGACTGAGCCACGCAGGTGCCCCTCCATCTCCAGCTCCTTCTTGGTGAGCTGATACCGCATGATCCAAAGACCCCATTCTAAATCATATTGTTACATGATCTGGTGTGGCCAGCCCCTGCCCCTAATCACACTTTCAGACTATTCAGTGTGATGCCCCTCAGGCAAACAAAGACACTCCTGTCAGGAATGACATTCTAGGGACTTGGAGATTATCTTCCAGAAGCCAAGGGCAAAGGCCAGACCTTTCTTCAGGCTAGGTTAAATACCTTTCTACACAGAGTGATAAATGCCAAATCCAAGGTAGCAGTTATTTCCAGGTTTGAGTGGGAAATATATTTGGGGAAAGGATAAAGAGGCAGTATTTTAAATTTTAAGTTGGGTAGCAGATACATGCTCTTGTAATACCATTTTACACCTTTCTATTTGTCTGAAATATTTCATAATACGTAAATGAAAATTTGATCATTGTCATTTATATGAAAGTGGTATATATGTGTATTATATGTAAATATATATGCTCATATATAAGTTATATGTTCATATATAATACATAAATACATAAACATAAATAAAGCAAAGATCTGGAAAGATACAGAGTATGCTGGTGCATACTCTTGACTTGAACCCACCAGTAGCGGCGGGCAGTGCCGTGAGAATGTGGGTTCCCGTTTTCTTTCTAGAGAGGCTTTTCTTGATGTTGCTAACGAAGACCACTCCACTCTCTTCACTCTGATGGCTCAGTTCCTCGTTCTACTCATTTTTTTTTAAGATTTTATTTATTTATTTGAGAGAGAGAGAGAATGAGAGACAGAGAGCACGAGAGGGAAGAGGGTCAGAGGGAGAAGCAGACTCCCCGCCGAGCAGGGAGCCGGACGCGGGACTCGATCCCGGGACTCCGGGATCATGACCTGAGCCGAAGGCAGCCGCTCAACCGACCGAGCCACCCAGGTGCCCCATGATTTTATTTATTTAAGAGAGAGAGAGCATGAGAAGGGGGAGGGTCAGAGGGAGAAGCAGACTCCCCGCCGAGCAGGGAGCCCGACGCGGGACTCGATCCCGGGACTCCGGGATCACGACCGGAGCCGAAGGCAGCCGCTCAACCGACCGAGCCACCCAGGCGCCCCCCTCGTTCTACTCATTAAACACTTTTCTTAACCATTGAACATTGGCATTGTTTGACACATAAGTATGCATTCATGTATTACAACCAATTCTTTTCATAAAGATGACTCAGTAAATGAGAACAGAGACAGCATTGCATAAGTAGGCCATCACGAAATTTTAGAATATTTTAACTAATCTATTTAGCTACTAATACCCACCAATTTCACATGTACATCATCGCATTTATCCTCCCAAGAACCTGAGACACTGAATATACAGACAATGGGCATACCATATATGAGTCTCGAGCCTCAGCTATCTGGCAAACGAGTCACTTTGCAGCAACGAGTCCAGGAAGCCGAACCACAATCTCTGCAGCAACTGGCCCCGAATGGTCAGGACTTGGTCAATGAGCACCAGGTTCCCTATTTTTTGCCCCTGCTTCCAGCTCAGAACCAATCACAGAAAGTCAAATCTGCTCCCAATCCAATCACATAAGATGCCCCCACTTCTAACTGGCTAAACCTTAGCTTCCCCATGATCACAATCTCTAATCCGACCCTATCTGAAACTTCTTTTTGCCACTGTGCTGCCTGCCTTTGAGTCATTGGCCGAATGCAAGGGATGGTGGCTGACTCTCTTGTTACAGCAAGCTCTGACTAAGTAATTTGTTTGTTCTCATTTGGGTAGTCTTCATTTACCTCCAGAAACCCTGAGGAATTAAGTCTTATGATTTCCTCCTTACGGGGGAGGAAACTGAAGCTTGGAGAAATAAGGAATTTTCTTAATGCACTGAGCAAGTGTAGTTGGAAACAGATTTAAAATTCAAGTTCCTCTTTCTCCACACCAACTTTTTTTTTTTTTTAAGATTTTATTTATTCATTTGAGAGAGAGCACGAGCGGGGCAGGGGAAGGGCAGAGGTCCTGCTGAGCAGGAAGCCCAATGTGGAGCTCAATCCCAGGACCCCGAGATCATGACCTGAGCCAAAGGCAGACGCTTAATCGACTGAGCCACCCAGGCATCCTGGCACTGTTTTTAAAATATATTCAAGATCTCACCACTTATCAGTCACCTCCACTGTGGCCACCCTGGCCCAAACCACCATCCTCTCTCACCCAGATTGCTACAGTAACCTGCTCACTGGCCGTGCTGCTCTACCTTTAGTCCCTGTCCATTCTATTCCCCACAGTGGCAGCCAGAGGGAACCTATCAACGTCTCAGCAAGATCCTGCCCCTTCTCTGCTCAAAACTCTCCAGTGGCTCTCATCTCACTCAGAGTAAAAGTCAAAGTGCTGCACAAAGCCCTCTGCCGTTGCCTCTCTGACCTCACCTCCTGCCACTCTGTGGAGGCTCTCTACTTCCAAACACAGTCTGCTTCCTCTAATGAGTCTCAAGGAGCACAATACCTAGTGACAGCACTCTCACTCATTCCCTCCAGCAACCAGCATTTTGAGCTTTATGCCAGGCACTGTCCTAGGCATAAGGCGGTAACCAAGAATGAGACAATCCCTGTCCTCATTCTAGTGTGGAAGGCAGACAATAAACAAGTTGGCAATCAAGATAATTTGATAGCCATTAAGTACTACAGAAGAAAAATAATGCAGGATAATAGGATGGAGGGTTATGGGATGGGGGACAGTGGGGAAACAGTCTAGGTAGGGTGGTCAGAAGAGTCCTCTTTGAGGAAGTGACATCTGAGCAGAAACCCAGAGGGAGGAAAGCCACATCTGCTCCCTTTTTGCACTGCCAAATCCCCCCCCTTCTCTGATTTAAAGCCCCGATTTAGATGTTGGAATGAGCCCTGTCTGGGTCCCGTCCCAGGCTTTGCAAGTAAATCACTGAATAGCCTTGGTCCAATATTTTCTCCTCTCTGCTTTTCCTTTGATCTCCTCATCTGTAACACGAATGGGGTTTATGATTTGAGATGTAGTGATCCGTCCAGCTCTAAAATTCTGGCTTCTTCTTGCTCTTCTCTGCCAGGCTTTAGACATGGCATGACTCCTCATGCACCCTCTCTTCTCCCCCCACCCCTTACATTTCCCTTTGCCCATCATTTCTCCTCTCCATTTACCTTTGGCTCTGTTCCAAGGGCTCCAGAATATTCTTTGTCCTCAGCACACTTCCAACTGTGTGTTTCCTTGGCAGAGCCCAAGTGGTATAAAGGGCTTTCCCGACTTGCTGTGGAAAAGACTCACTTTTGGATGCCTGACCTACTTAGGCTGACTGGAAAGCTGATTTTCTAGAAAAACCAAAGACTAACAGTGAAGCTGATTAACTGGCTTACACTTGGGATAACCGTGGGACCAACGACTGAGTGCCTTACAGGCGGATTAACTGATTAAGAGACTGATTCAGAGGGAGCATAATTAACTGACTAACAGGGCAGGCTACCAAGGGGGTGGATTATCTGACTGCCTCATTAATTGGTTTGCAAGGGGACTACCTGTTGACTCCTAACCGCACTAATCCGATCATTAATCAACAGGCCACCTGGTGATCCGCCTGGCTGCCCCTGAGGCTGACCAGGTGACCCACTTGATGGCAGGCTGAACGCAGTCAGGCTCCTGGTGAACGACGGGCTGAAGAGCCAGCGGCGGCTCTCAAGGGGCCTCCGCGGCTGGCTGATCCAGAGGAGGTCTCCGTCCCCACAGCGAGGCTCGAGGGGCCGCTCTGGAGCCTAACCGTGTCTCTCCCCCACGCCACCCCCCCACCCGCCCCCACAAACCTGACTGTCGAGCATGGGACCGCCTGACTGACAGAGAAGCCCCGCTCTCCTGGAAGCCCAGTTGGGGCAGTTCCAACACAAATCGCGCGCTCAACGGCTGCCAGGAAAGCCAACTGGCCCGGACTGGCTCGCGAGGCCAGCCGCCTTTCATCTGTGGCGCACGGAAGGTTGTGGAGCGGAGGGAGTCTCCCTTGGTCCTGCCCTCCGGCCTTGCATGGGCGTGTCTACCCTGCAGCCAATCAGCGTCCGGACAGGCCTATACTGCAGGCAATCAGCGACCACACACCTATTCCTCAGCCAATCAGAGGCTGCACGCGCCCTTACCCTGCGGCCAATCAATGAGGCAGCTGCAGCCCGGCAAGCAGGACTTGAACCCACCAGTAGCGGCGGGCAGTGCCGTGAGAATGTGGGTTCCGGTTTTCTTTCTAGAGAGGCTTTTCTTGATGTTGCTAACGAAGACCACTCCACTCTCTTCACTCTGATGGCTCAGTTCCTCGTTCTACTCATTTTTTTTTTAAAGATTTTATTTATTTATTTGAGAGAGAGAGAGAATGAGAGACAGAGAGCACGAGAGGGAAGAGGGTCAGAGGGAGAAGCAGACTCCCTGCCGAGCAGGGAGCCCGATGCGGGACTCGATCCCGGGACTCCGGGATCATGACCTGAGCCGAAGGCAGTCGCTTAACCAACCGAGCCACCCAGGCGCCCCCCTTGTTCTACTCATTAAACACTTTTCTTAACCATTGAACATTTTCAAAGCACTGCTACTAAATTATAGTTTTGCTTACGGTCTGACTACTTCACTAGAATGCAAGGTCACTGTGGGCAAAGTTTTGTTCTTTTTTCACTGTGGTTTCTTGCATGCTTGGAATATTGCGAATATTTAATATTCATCAATACGTTTTCATTTAATCACGAACAGGCCGAGGGGGAAGGAACTCAGAGTTTCATATTAGCAGTATTAGACTCATCTTGCTGAAATATAGCTCTGACCATGTATCCCCTGTATGTGTGTGCTCTATCTCCCCTACTAGACTGTAAGCTCCTTCTGGGCAGGATCTGTGTCAGACTCGTCTTTGTATTTCCCATAGTACCTATCAATAAATATTTCTTAAATGGACAACAACAACAAAAAAGTTTCATGTTAGCCATGTGTTTAGTTGGTCAGATACTGCCAGAGAATTTTCCAAAATGGACAAACCAGTTTATACCTGTGGAGCAACCCATGAGTTACAGATGCTCCACATCCTTGTCAACACCTGATAATAACTAATCTTTAATTTTAGCCATTCTGGTGTTTGTGTAGTGATATTTTATTGTAGTTTTAATTGCACATCCCTGAGGGGTAATGTTATTTTTATGTTTTTTTTAATTGAAGTTTAATCAACATACAATGATATATTAGTTTTAGGAGCACAATATAGTTGTTCAACAATTCTATACATACTCAGTACTCATCACCCTAACTGTATATTTTATTTTTTTTTAAGATTTTATTTATTTATTTGACAGAGACACAGCGAGGGAGGGAACACAAGCAGGGGGAGTGGGAGAGGGAGAAGCAGGCTTTCCGCTGAGCAGGGAGCCCGATGCGGGGCTCAATCCCAGGACCCTGAGATCATGACCTGAGCCGAAGGCAGACGCTTAATGACTGAGCCGCCCAGGCACCCCCAACTGTATATTTTAATTCCCATTCTCTATTTCACTCATCCCCCCCCCACCACCTGCAACCACCAGTTTGTTCTCAGTATTTAAAAGTGTATTTTTTGTCTTTTTTTCTTTGTTTGCTCATTTGTTTTGTTTCTTAAATTCCACATATGAGTGAAATCATATGGTATTTGTCTATGTCTGACTTATTTCACTTAGCACTGTACCCTCCATGTCCATCCATGTTGTTGCAAATGGCAAAATCTCATCCTTTTCTATGGCTGAGTAATGTCCCATTGTATACATGTACCACATCTTCTTTATCCATTCATCTATCAGTGGACACTTGGGTTACCTACACATCTGAGCTATTATAAATAATGTTGCAGTAAGCACAGGGGTGTATATATCTTTTTGAATTAGTGGGTTTTTTTCCTTTGGGTAAATACCCAGTGTGGAATTACTGGATATATGATAATTCTATGTTTAATTTTTTGAGGAAATTCCATACTGTTTTCCACAGTGGCTGCAGCATTTTGCATTCTCATCAGCAATGCACAAAGGTCCCAATTTCTCCATAACTTTATCAACCTTATTTTTTCTGGTTTTGATAATAGCCATCCTAATAGGTATGAAATGGTATCTCATTCTGATCTTGATTTGCATTTCCCTCATGACTAGTGATGTTGAGCGTCTTTTCATGTGTTTACTGCCCATTTATATATCTTCTTTGAAGAAATGTCTATTCAATTCCTTCACCATTTAAAAAATTGGGTTATCATATTTGTTTTTGAGTTGTAGGGCCTCTTTCTATATTGTGGATGTTAATCCTTTATCAGATATCTGATTTGCAAATGTTTCCTCCCATTCTGTGAGTCCTTTTTCACAATGTTAAAAGAATCATTAGAAGCACAAAAATGTTCAATTCTGATGAAGTTCAATTTATCTCCTTTTTCTTTTGTTGCCTGTGTTTGTTGTCATATCTAAAGGATATTGGTCTGTAGTTTCATTTTGGTATCAGGATAAACTTGGCCTCATTGAATGAGTTAGGAAGTATTCCTTCCTCTTTGATCTTTTTGGAAGAGTTTGAGAAGGGGTGGTATTAATTCTTCTTTATTATTTTTTTTCTAAAGATTTTCTTTTTAAGTAATCTCTACAGCCAATGTGGGTCTCAAACTTAGAACCCCAAGATCAAGAGTCACACACTCTACCAACTGAGCCAGTCAGGCATCCCTAGTTCTTTAAATGTTTGGTAGAATTCACCCATGAAACCATCTGGTCCTGGGCTTTTTGATTACTGATCAATCTTACTAGTTATAGGTCTATCAGATTTTCTATTTCTTCATGATTGAATCTTGCTAGATCGTGTGTTTCTAGGAATGTGTTCATTTATCTAGGTTACCCAATTTGTTGGTATACAATTGTTCATAGTATGCTTTTATTATCTTTTTTATTTTGATAGAATCAGTAGTAATGTCCTCACTTTTATTCCTCATTTTGTAATTTGAATCTTTTTCTTTCTTAGTTGATCTAGCTTAAACGTAGGCCAATTTTGCTAATCTTTTTCAAAGAACCAACTTTTGGTCTTGTTGATTATCTCTATTGTTGTTTCATTCTCTTTCAATCATCTCCATTTTAATCTTTTTATTTTGATCCTTCTGCTAACTTTGGGTTTAGTTTATTCTTCTTCATCCAGTTCCTTAATATGTGAAGTTAGATGGTTTATTTTATTTTATTTTATTTTATTTTTAATTTGAACCTTTCTTTTATTTATTTATTTATTTATTTTTATTCTTATGTTAATCCCCATACATTACATCATTAGTTTTAGATGAAGTGTTCCATGATTCATTGTTTGTGCATAACACCCAGTGCTCCATGCAGAACGTGCCCTCCTCAATACCCACCACCAGGCTAACCCATCCTCCCACCCCCCTCCCCTCTAGAACCCTCAGTTTGTTTTTCAGAGTTAGATGGTTTATTTTAAATATTTCTTCCTTTTTAAGGTAAGCATTTACAGCTTTACATTTCTCCCTGAGCACTGGTTTCACTGCATCCCATGAATTTTGGTATGCCATGTTTTAGTTTTCAGTTGCCTGAGGTATTTTCTAGTTTTCCTTGCGCTTTCGTCTTTGACCCCCTGGTTGTTTAGGAGCATGTTTTTTATTTCCACATATTTGTGAGTTTTCCAGTTTCCCTTCTTGTCGTCAATTTCTAGTTTCATTCCACTGTGATCAGAAAAGATGCTCTGCATAATTTCCATCTTTTCAGATTTATTCAGACTTGTTCTGTGGCAAGAGGAGTCCTCCTTCCTCTATTGCAATAATCCTCCTTTTTTATTGCAATAATCCTTTTGAACAAAGTCTCTATTTAAATCCATTCATTTTTTTATGTGGCAGACTGAAGGATGAAGCCCAGCCTCCTCAGCCTGGCTACAGGGGGCCCTTGGAGAGCAGATGCCAGCCAGAGTTTCCAGGGGGAAAATTAACCTTGTGTCCTTTACCTCAGGTTCCATCTATTGCAGACTGACTGTCCTTGCTCAAAAAGCTGCCAAGTCAACCTCCACTTCCTTGCTTTGTACCTGATGTTATCACTCCCTGGGCTGCTTTTCCTCTCCTCAGCTTGGCCAACTCCTGCTTGCCCCTCAAGGTGGAGCTTGAAAGGAGTTTCCCCTCAAAAGCCTTTTCTAACCCTCTTCCCACCCCTGAGGCAGAGGTCAGAGCTTTCACCCTTGTGTCCTCAGACCATGGGCTCTTCTTATCTGTTTAATATCCTATGCCCATGTTATAGGAGCCTCATCACACTGTGTTTTAATAGGTTGTGTATTTCTGTCCCTTCCCTGAACCCCACCGGTGAACTTGAGCTCTTCTGAGGCAGAAACTGTATCTTCTTCCCCTTGGTGTTCCCAGAATATAATAGGCATGCAGTAAAAATTTGGAGATTGAAGAAATGGGGAGAAAAGTAGGGATTTCTCAAGGCTTCCTTCATGAATGTTATGCAAAGGAATGGAAATGTACTTAATTGTCTTGTAACTGACCAGGAGTGAAGTGGTGTTTGTGGTAACCTTGAAAAGAAGAACTAGAGAAAGTTGGCCATTCTGTTGAAACATCTGTGTGAGTGCAAAGGAGGGTGGCCCTAACCCAGTGGTTCTCAACCGGGGACCTTTGTGCACCATCTCCCCCTCCACAGACATTTGGTAATGTCTGGAGATATTTTTGGTAGTCAAAAATGGGTAGGGGAAGCTCCTGGCATCTTGTGGGTAGAGAGAGGCCAAGGCCGCTGCTTACCATCCTACAGTGCACAAGATAGCCCCCCCCACCATGAAGCCTCATTCAGCCCCTTATGCCCAAATATCAATAGCACTGAGGTTGTTAAGCCATGCCCTAATCCAATGCATGGGAAACTGCAGAGCTGGGGCGGGGGGTGTGAGATAGGGAACGCAGCTTGTCTGAGGAGGTGGGTTTGAGCTGGATCTCAAAGGATAAGTATGTGCCATAAAGATGGAGAAAGGAGACACTATGACAGTGAGATGAAACCGTGCGAACAAAGTAAGGAGAGCACAACAGGGCATGGGATGTTCCGGGAATGGCAAGGATGTGGCTTAGGTGTGTGAGGGATGGTGGCTGAGAGAAAGGGGTGAGGCAGGTGACAGTGAGATTGTGGAAATTCCTGAGTAGCTCTCCCTGGAATTGACCCCTCATCTGGAGGGAGAGGGGCAGGCATAGAAGGGTGTTTAGCAGGGAAGGGACAGATGGGCTGACAGGGAGACCAGAGGCTGGGGAGGTAGCTGTTTTAATGGACCTAGGGAAGAAAGGTCAAGTGAGACCTGATCTGGGCATGCAAAGGAGGGGGCAGGTCAGGAACTTGGTGACTCATGGGAATGGGCGATGAGAGAGGGGGAAGTGAAACAAAACCCTGATGTGAATACCTGAAATAGGCCTTGTACTTCTCCTTTGCTCACTTGCACATTAATGGCCTTTCCCTGGGACCACAGGGTTGGTCGCCCACTTGATTAGGGTGCAGTGGAGAAACTGACAACATGCGTCTACAGGTGGAAGCCTGCAGGTTGTTCGACCAGTCGAATGATCACCTGGGCAGCATTTGGCCCTTGGCTGAGTGCGCTTTGACCAGGATCCAAGAGCTGCTCACCGCACACCGGGCACAGAACCTCCCCGTGTGCATTAGGTCAGTGCATTCTCAAAACCACCAAATGAGCTAGGGAATGTTGTTATCCTCATCTGAGGGAGAAACAAGTGGAAGCAGCAACAGGTTAAGTGGTGAAGTGGGCGTTTGAATCCTGGCAAAACGACTTTGAAGAACTTAAATTATTATTTTTTTAATTAAGGGGAAATTCATGGTACATAAAATCAGTGATTTTAAAGTGAACGATTCAGTGGAATTAGTACATCCACAACGTTGTGTAACCACCACCTCTATCTGATTTTAGAATATTTTCATCACCCCAAAAAGAAACCCTACACCCACAAAACAGTCACCCTCTCCACAGTCCCTGGCAGCCCATAATCTGCTTTCTGTCTCTATGAATTCACCTATTTTACATATTTCATATAAATGGAATCATACAATAAGTGACCTTTGTGTCTGGAGTACTTCACTTAGCATATTTTTGAGGTTCGTGTATGTTGTATGTATCAGGGCTTCAGCCTTTTTTATGACTGAATAATATTCTGTTATATGGATAGACCACATTTTGTTTACCCATTCATCCGTTGATGGGCATTTGGGTTGTTTCCGCCTTTTAGGTATTATGAAGGGGCTTAAACTTTTAATCACTGTCCCCTACCACCTTCACAAAGACCACTAAGACGGTCTCTAGACCCGTGGATTAAAGCTATGGTGGAGAGATGAACGGGATCTGTGGGGTTCCAGAAGAGGGAGTTCCAGAGTCTTCCCCAGGAGAGCAGGAAGGGGGGCAAGAAGGCTTCATGCTGGAAGTTGAGCCTTGAGTACTGCTGGACCTGGTTTCTCCTTGGGGCACTTTATACCACCCCCAAGGGGACCTCACGGCCTCCAGTGGGGGAGGAAAAGTTGCAGCCTCACCAGATTCAGGAAGTGGTTCAGATAGTGTCCTCTTAGAGGAACAGCCAGAGAGGAGTGTAAACTGGTGTCTATGAGATTGGAGAAGAGGAAGAGGCCTGTTTCACAAGAGCCCAGTGAGTACCAGACCAGAAACTGTGTTCTGGTGGGAAGCTGCAGTTAATGGAGGCATGGGAGCATGATGCTCTCCTTGCCAAGATGGTGGGTATCAGGCGGCATGCCCTGTGGAACATTCCCACATCCTGGATGGAGAACCAAGGGGAGAACCAGACTTGAGGGGAGACGTGGAGCCAGTTTGGGATGCATTGAAAGTGAGGAGCCTGTGGTCCTTCAGGGAGACATGTCCAAAAAGACATAGGGATTTAGAGTCCAGGAGAGAGCCCTGGGCTGGAAATACAAGCTGGAGGCCCCAGCAGAGCCCAGGCATGTCGTCCCCTTGCACTCAAGTGCAAGGCATTTCAAAGGTCTCCTGAGCCCACTTCATGTGCTGTGTCCAAGGCTGGGCTCTGAAAACACAGGGCTGGACATAGTCCCTGCCCTGGGGGAGCTTATAGTCTGGTGGAAATCAGAGTTAGGTAATTACAAGATAATCTTTTAAAAAATTTTTTTTAAAAACGATTTTATTTATTTATTTAAGAGAGGGCACACGCGCGAATTGGGGCGGGCAAAGGGAGAGAGAAGGGAAGAGAAGGAGACTCCCCTGAGCCCGGTGCTGGGCTTGGTCCCAACCCTGAGTTCATGACCTGAGTGGAAACCAAGAGTCCTACGCTTAACTAAATGAGCCACCCAGGTGCCCCATCTTTTTAAAAAATCTTAATGTAAATTTTGTTGTAGAGTACTTTTCACAGAAAATACAGAAAAGGGCACAAATCACAAATGTTTTACTAGAAAATCTTTCAGAGAGTGACCACATCTGAGCAGTTAGGACCCAGATCAAGATACAGATCTTTACCAAAAGACCCCAGGAGGTCCTCACTGGCCCCTTCCTTTCACTACCCGCCAACGGTAATCAGTATCTGGACTTCAAATACCAAAGATTAGTTTTGTCTGTTTCTAAACCTTACATCAAAGATGTCACATAGTGAGGACTCTTGTGTCTGGATTCTGTCACATTATGTTTGTAAGATTCTTACATGTTGTACAAAGTTGCTATTTGCTTCTTCCATTGCATGAATACTCTGCAGTCTGTCTACCTGTCTTACTGTTATGGGCATTTGGGCAGGTTCCATTTCTTCATGGCAACCATGGCAGCCATGAACGTTCTCGTACACATCTGGCGAACATTTGTATGCACTTCTGTTGGATACACACCTTGGAGTGAAATTACTGGCTCCGTGCTCAGTTGTTAGTAGAGAGTGACAAACATTTTTCCAAGGGGGTTGTACCAATTCTCACTCCCCCCACCCCTGGCAATGTATGAGAGTTCCAGATGCTCCACATCTTCACCAACACTTGATATTCTTGCACAGGGGCCATGCTAATCTTCTCTGTATCTTTCCAATTTTAGGATATGTGCTGCTGAAGCATACTTGATACTCTTTAAGAAAAAAATTTTATTGTGGCAAAGTATAACATAAAATTTACTGTTTTTTTTTTAAAGATTTTATTTATTTATTTGACAGAGAGAGAGATAGCGAGAGCAGGAACACAAGCAGGGGGAGTGGGAGAGGGAGAAGCAGGCTTCCTGCCGAGCAGGGAGCCTGAGGCGGGGCTTGATCCCAGGACCCTGGGATCAGGACCTGAGCCGAAGGCAGACGCTTAACGACTGAGCCACCCAGGCGCCCCTAAAATTTACTGTTTTAAGTGTACAATTAGTGGAATTAAGTGCATTCACATTGGGCAACCATCACCATCATCCATTCCCTAGATGGATGAAATTCTGTACCCATTAAATATTAATTGTCCATCCACCTCCAACCGCCCAACCTCTTGGTAACCACTACATATTACTCTTTTTTTTGTGGTAAAAAAAAAAAAAACAACATAAAATTTACCATCTTAAATATTTTTAAGTGTGTGGTACAGTAGTGTTAACTACATGCACATCATTAAGCTCTAGGAAATCTTCATCTTGCAGAACTAAAACTCTACCTACTGAAAAGCAGCTTCCTACTTCCCCTCCCCTGGAGCCCCCTCTACCTTCTGCTTTAAGAATTTGATTACTTTAGATACTTGGTATAACTGGAATCATGCAGTATTTGTCTTTTGGTGATGGCTTATTTCACTTAGTGTAATGTCTTCAACACTTGATATTCTTGATAATTGCTTTTATTATTTTAGCCAATGTGGTGGCCTTTCAGTGGCCCAGCACTGGAGTCTTTACTCACATTTCCTTGACAACTACTGACGTTACCCACCTTTCTATATGCCTATGGGCCCTCTGAATATTGCTTTTTTATTGGGTTGTCTGCCTTTTTTTTTTTTACTGATTTTCGGAAGATCCTTATGTATTCTTATTACACTGCGGATGAATCCTTTGTTAGATACATGTATTGAGAAATATCTACTCCTGCCAGAGAGTTACATTTAGAAATAGATTTACTTTTAAAAATAATACATGACACCTCCCCCCAAAAAAAGAGAAAAGAAAACAAAAGACAAAATAATATATGTTCAAACGTTGATATCTCCCTCCATCCTGAGGTAGACTTAACACATAAGGATATACTTAACAATGCCAATGATGCATTTTTTCCCACTGAACAATGTGCCCAATGAATATTATCCCCCATTTTACAGAGGAAGGAACACAGGAAGGCATGGGGAGGTGAAGTGGCTTGCCTGGTGTTTGAACACAGGAATCTGTGACTTTCAGCCACTCCGAGGAGTGTCACATTCCCATTTATAAACTTTGGCTCAGAGGGCTGTCAACTTCTAAGGAATCAGAGTCTGACATACATTTCTTCAGAGATGTCCTGTCCAGGCTCCAGTCAGAGCTGGCCCTCCTGGAGGCAGGGGGAGGGTTGGGGTCGTCATTTCTGGATCCTGATCTCTGCATACTCAGGGGTCTCCCGGTCCTGAAAGTTGTGTGGCTTCAGCCCGTGGAAGCTGAGGCTGGCGTAGTAGGGCTCCTGCTCCTTCTCAGAGGGAGAGGTGGCCCCAGCTGGGGGCAAAGGGTCTGAGAGGCTGTCTGACCAGGGTTTGCTCTGGTGATCCTGAGTGGAATGAAGGGAAGGCACTGGAGCTGGCCTTTGAGTCTGGAGAAGGGAAGTGGGGGCTGGGGGGCACTTACCCATTTATCCACTTCATGCCCATTTCCTGAGCATCCATCCATCCATCCATCCATTCATTCACTCATTCATTCATTTGTATCTTTAACACATTTTCATCATAATGGCATTGAATCCTTACAACTCCCCCCACTCCCCTGTGGATAATATAACTGTTATCCCCATTTTACAGATATGAAAACAGAGTAAGCAAGGTCAAGAAACTCTTCAGCACACACGACCTCTGACCTCAGACAACCTATCAGGGCAAGGAGACAGTATCAAATTGTCACACATACACACACATACACGCAAATGATCTAATTGCAATTTGTGATCTGATGCACAGAAGCAGCACTCACCCAGGGGCTCCCAGGGTGCTGGGGACAGGCCTGTGATTATTACAGGGAGGCGTGATGACAGTCTGCCTGCATAGGGCAGGGGAATATTTAAACTGGAGCGTGAAAAGTGATTAGGGGTCTGGCCAATGCAAATGCGGAGGGTCAGAGGAAATCATGCATGCAAAGGCACAGAGTCACAGAGAACGAGCCCTGCCTGGGGATAAGGAGATAATTTTGTGGGCAGGGGCAGGAAGTGGGCTGAGGACTTGGCAAGGGACAGGTCACAGAACACCGGACCAAGGAAACCAGAC
This sequence comes from Neomonachus schauinslandi, assembly GCF_002201575.2. NCBI lineage: Eukaryota > Metazoa > Chordata > Mammalia > Carnivora > Phocidae > Neomonachus > Neomonachus schauinslandi. The sequence goes on from NC_058418.1 coordinate 5,713,937, forward strand.
TACGTGTCTAATACGGTAGCTCCTAGCCACATGTGGCTACTGAGTACGTGAAACATGGCAATTCTGAGCAGAGGTGTGCCACGAGTATGAAATAAACCCTGGATTTCAAAGACTTAGTGTGAAAAGAAGAAGAAAACGAAGGAAGAATGCAGACTATCTCATTAATAATCTGTACATTGATTCTTGATGATATGATGGTGAAATAATATTTTGAATATATTTGGTTAAATAATATATTACATTAAAATTGATCTCATGCTTTTTTCTACTTTCTACAGGGGTTACAGGTGTTTGGGGAATTTCTTGCCCAAATCTTGGGAGGAGAGGTGGAGAGGTGGAGTCGTGGAGGTGAGGCCAGTGGCCCAGGAGGGAGACAGCGAGGGCTCAGCAGAGAAGGGGCTAAATGGAAAAAAAAGCTTTGCTAAAAAGGGAAATGGGTGGGACTTGGCCCATCACTGGCTCTGGTGGCTGGAGGAGAGGGGAGAGGAAAAGGTGGCTCTGCGGTCTCTGAGTTGAGTGCAGCCAGAAATCCCGGGGAGGACCAAATTTTGGGGGTCGGTGAGGAACTCATCTTTTGGCATGCTGAGTGAGCTGCCCCACGGTCCATCCCAGGAGAGGTGTCCAGGTGGGACGCTAGATAGAAAGAGAGGCCCTGGCCACTCACCTGGGAGACGGTATTCAAGGCTGGATCGACGCCATCCCTGCACGCTGCTTTCTGGTTGGATTTCTGCCTGTAGGTCTTCACTCTGAGGGGAGAGATCAGGGCCTTTCAGCCTGGCTGCTCGCTGCTGGGAGCCTGGAAGGATGACTGACTGAGGCAGGGCATGAAGAATGATGTTTGGCTGCAGACACCAGGAGGAGAACGCACGCTCCCTCCTCCCTGACAGAGGGAACCCCTTGTGGGGAAGAGACCACTCCCGGCCTCCATGTCAGGAGGCTAGATTCCTGATGCCTCTTGGACGAATTGTACTCTTCTCTGGCTGCATCACCTCGCCAGGTTTCTTCAGCTCTGGGCTTTGAGTTTGGGAGATTCTTTGAGTCCCCTCCCTGCCCAACCTCATGAGGCCTTCACCCAAACCAGGGCCACCACTCACGTGAAGAAGACGATAAGGCAGATACAGAGAGCAAGCAGGGCTGTGACTCCAGCTCCCCAGATGGCCCCCTGAATCACACCTGTCCTGGGCCCTGGTCTCCCTGCAGGTAAGAGACCTGGGGTAAACTCCAGTCCCGCCAAGCTGGCACCTGAGCATCCAGCCTTCTGGAATCCATGACCCAGGGGTGTGCCCTCTTCTACCCAGGACTGGCTCCTTTGTCCCCCACCCCTCTCCGTGATCCCAGCCTCCTGTTTCCCTGGCCCCTTCCTCAACCCCTCCCCCGCCAACCTACAGATGACTCTGACCTCTAGTGCCCCTTTGTCTGAGTCAGAGCCACTTCCCTCCTCAACGTCTTCTAGGGTCCTGGTTCATGCACCCCCTCCCCTGGGCATCACCCTTCAAAACTCCCTGACCTGGCAGCACCAGGATAGCCACGCTCTGTTTCCCGTGGGCGTTCCGGGCCTCGCAGCTGAGTCTGAGGCCGGAGCCCAGCGGCCCGCTGAGGCTCAGGGAGCTGTTGGCCCAGGGCCCCGCAGAGCTGGAGGTGATGGTCCAGGAGGCATTGCTGTGGTTCCCCTCCAGCAGCCCCTCCCCCAGCCGCCAGCGCAGGGTGGGGGCCGGGTGGGCTTGGGAGGAGCAGCTGCAGTGCAGCCCCTCGCCCTCCCAGGAGCAGGAGGGAGCAAACAGCTTCGGGGGTTCTGTGGGAAGACAACAGAGTATCAGAGGAAGACCCCTCCCCAGGGCCCAAGCATCCTTCCCAGGTGTGTTCCCACTCACTCTTCACAAGGAGGCTCAGGGATGCTTCCAGGGACCCCAACAGGTGCTGAGCTCTGCAGACGTATCTCCCATGGTCCCCCAGTTCCACCTGGGGCAACTCCAGGACCCCAGGATCTGAGGGTTGTGAGGGCTGCAGGGTCAGGCTACCCCGGGTCCAGCTCACCCTAGCAGAAGGGTTGCTGTCGTCGATGCAGACCAGGTGCAGGGGCTGGCCCTCCTGGACTGCGAGAGACGAACCGTTGCCTAGAGCCTCAGGTCCTGGAAAGACAGAAAGAAAGCTAAGCCCTGGCCCTCACTAGGGGTGTTCTCTCTCTGTCTCTCTGTCTCTTTCTCTGTCTCTCTTTTCCTCACATCATGTAAATCTGTTTCTTCTCTTCCACCGCATGATCATTTGGTCAGCCGACGGGGACAGGGCTGAGAGCAGGCACCACAGCCTTTGCAAGAGGCCTGGGTGCGTCCTGTCTTTCACTAAGTTCACTAAGACCTGTCTAATTTAGTTGTGTCTGAGAGTCCACAGTCTTGTGAGCGAGACACCCAGAATCAGGTGTCATCAAGCAGCATGATGTGTTTTGTGATGGGGGTACAGTGTGCTCGGGGAACCCTGAGGATGGGAGTTCAGTGAGATTGTCAGGTCAGGGAGGGCTTCCTGGAGGAGGAGAGGCTTTTAAAGTGGAGCATGAGAGGGTCCGGGAGCTGGTATGGAAGGACATTGCTGGAGGCAGGCACAGAAAGTGCAGCTACAGCTAGGGTGTGAAACGGCCCTGCATGCTCAGGGAAGAACAGATAGTCTGTAAGCCTATCTCATGACCTCACCTAACCCTAATCACCTCCCAAAGGCCCATCTAAATACCTCCAAATACCACCATTGAGAGTGTTGACATATGATGCTACTGAGGATTCAAAAATAATAACAGATTGGGGAAAGACAGAGGTATGAAAGGGAATATTGATGCATGTAACTGGTTTACTGGTATGTGTTTAACAACCAACTCATTGGGGAGGGGAGGGAAAAAATTTCTGATTTGCCAATTTCCTTGGCATAAATACTTCCTTCTTGGCCGATTTCAAGCACCCAACTAAATGTCACTGAACGCAGAATTGGGAAAACATGGACACAATTGGCTCTTGCCAGCCAGTGAGAGCCAACTCCAGTATGCCACTGAATGCAAGACCTCCCCTCAAAAAACCATGTTTTTGTCTAACAAAGTCACCATATACTAAGTCAAAAGGCCATTATTAGGCTGGAAATAAATCCCTTCAACTAACACACAGCTGACTTCTTTAATGGAAAAAGAGCTTCTTCAAATCATTAAGAAAAAGTCCACAAAGAAATACAAATGGGGAATTTAAGAAACGAAACAAACAAGCAAAGGCAAAAAAGAGAGAGGGAGAGAGAAATCAAGAAACAGACTCTTAACTATACAGAACAAACTGATGGTTACTGGAAGGGAAGGAGTGAGGAATGGGGAACCAGGTAAAGGGGACTGAGGAGGGCACTTGTGATGAGCACCAGGTGATGGATGGAAGTGATGAATCACGATATTGTATACTTGAAACTAATATTGCACTGTACGGTCACTAACTGGAATTTGAATTAAAACTTAAAAAAATAATAAAGACGCAGAGCGTGTATATAGCATGGTTATGTACATATGTGTGTGTCTTTAAACGTAGATGTGTAGATTATATTTGGAGAAATAACCAAGAGGGGAGGTACATAGGTGCTGAACGTTATTTTATTTTTATTCAGTTTTGCTGGGGACTGGATTGTGTTCCCTTCAAGATCATATGTCCAAGCCCTAACCTCCAATATGGTGGTATTTGGAGGTATTTAGATGGGCCTTTGGGAGGTGATTAGGGTTAGGTGAGGTCATGAGATAGGGGCCTCGGGATGGTATTAGTGCTCTTTTTTTTTTTTAAGATTTTATTTATTTATTTGTCAGAGAGAGAGAGAGCGCGCACACAAGCAGGGGAAGCAACAGGCAGAGGGAGAAGCAGGCTCCTCGTTGAGCAAGGAGCCAGATTCAGGACTCGAACTCAGGACCCTGGGATCATGACCTGAGCCAAAGGCAGACGGATACTTAACAGACTGAGCCACCCAGGTGTCCCTGGATTAGTGCTCTTATAAGAAGAGATACCAAAGAACTCTCTCTCTTAGTTGTGTGAGAGAAAACACCACCAGAAACCAGCTGTTTACCAGGGAGTGATCTCTCACCAGGAACCACATTGGCTGGACCCTTGACGTTGGACCTGCCTCCAGAAATATGAGGAATAAATGTCTGATGCTTAAGCCCCTCAGTCTGTGGTATTTTGTTATGGCAGCCTGAGCAGACCAAGATACATTTTATGCTTACTGTTTTAAACAATAACATTATAATGTGGAAGGGAATTGCAGGAGTGGGCAGGGTCCAGATCTGAGGGGAATGGGGCAAGGTTTGGGAGGGGAACATAGCTGGGGCACTGGGGACGGCCACCCCATCAGGCTTGGAGGTCATGCAATACCCCTGAGAGCAGGGTCAGTGGTGGGGAGAAGCCAGTTTGTATGCTGAGGAGCCAGTGGGGTGCTCCCCACCTCTGCTGTCCCCACACCTGATCTGAGCCTTTCTCCCACCCAGCTCTGCTCTGAAGGGCGGAGACAGACGCTGCTTGCACCACAGCCCAAGAGGAAAGGTTGTACCCTACCTGTTCCTTCTCTTCGGAACACACTGATGGTCAGGTTCTGGGGTGCATCTGACAGATAGACATAATTGTTTTCAGAGGCAGGAAGGTGGATGTTGGCCTTTTCTCCCAGAAACTTCAGAAATGAGAAAGGTGTGGTGTCGGGTGTTTTCTTTCCTTCCTCCCCAGGATTCTAGACCCTGCCTCCCTCTCCCCAACACCCACAGCCCTCAGGGACCCTGGCATTCTGGCCTGGCACTCACAGGACACGTTGAGCTGGATGGTCCTCTCCGTGTTCACACCAGCTCCGGGGAAGGCCACTCGACAAGTGAGGTTGGTGCCGTGGTCCTGGGGCCTCGGGGTGAGGGTGAGCACGGAGGAGTGGGGAGTCTTGGAGCCCCTGGA